>NC_087515.1:3996580-4300747 GCF_963921805.1 Phalacrocorax carbo | reverse complement strand
CTCTTACTGCCATTATACATAATGATGCACAAAAGAGGGCAAAAGCACTACTTATACTATAGATTTAGTGTACCTAAGTTTCTTTCTGAAGGTTTAAGTAGGAGGAAAAAGGAAAAGTGTTTTAACTTTAGGTGCATTAACCTGTTTTTGTCGGCGAATGAAAGTGCAGAGTGTAACTTCTTTTGACTGTTTCTCTCAAGGTGCGTGAAGGCAGTAGAGCTTCTCTCTGGAAGGGGATTAAAAGTAACCTCTCCAATTCTGTTTCGTTTCACCTGAGGAGGGCATTGTCTGTTTTAATTGTGAAATACTGTTTAGTTTACCGCATCATTTTTAAATGTACCTTCTGTCCCTTGTATGATGTGACATTGGATGTGATTTCTGATATCTTGGTCTTTAGAGAAGGGAAGATATCAAAAGTTTAAAAAGTCAAATTGTCATGTGTCCTTTCTGTGGCATTCACTTCCTAGAAGGTGCGAGGAGATAGAAAAGGATGTTCCTCTGGGTAACAGCTAATGCCACCTGCCAGAGTAGGAATTGATGACTCTGGCTTGGATTACTGATAGCTATTCTGTTTCATAAATGGAGAAGTAGAGCAGGGGTGTAGTGATGGCGGAAGGGGTTGGGGAAACAAGCCCATGTGCTTCTCCAGGTTATTCTGTTGCTGCTGTGGTTTGCTGCTTACTGTGATCTCCATGTACAAAATTTATAAGCTGTAGTGATGTCCTTTGACAGATATGGTTTAAAAATTAAGTAGTGTGCTAATGAAGCATGCCATGTACCTTACCTGTTCTGTCTTGTCGGTCTTGTGTTTTGAGGTGTATTGCAAATAAATGCCAGTCATTCCTTCCATGTGTTCTAGACACTTCCAAAAATACATGAAAAGGGATATTTATGCACTTTTTTCTAATTTAGAAAAGGCACAATATTACTTCACATGAAGTAAGAGTATTAAATATCCATTTTGATGGTGATTACCAAAATGAAATTGTGATCACTTGGTCTTTACACAAACCTAGAAAAACAAAATATAAACCATTTAAACATATGTTAGACAACTTCAATCTCAGTCTTCAAAATTACACGGTGATTCCATATTTTCTCCTTAGAAATCCTGATTTCCCCGCCCCCCCCCCCCCCCCCCCCCCCCTTTTGTCTTGTCTGTTCTTTTTCTCCTTTTCAGTTCACAATGTTATGTGGTACCCAAGTGCTTCTGTATAACTGATACTATTTGGTTAAGATGATGGTAGGTCAGGCGAGAGGTGTGGTATTGTCTGCTAGAAAGCTACTCACAATGATACTCCACTACAGAATAGGAGAAAGACCTTTATATGGTACTGGGTGTCTCAAGGGAGTAACCCTTGTTGTGTGCCTAGAAACTGTTCAGAAATAATAATTCCAGCAGACAGCCTAGAAAATGTTTTTGCTTGGCTTTTTGGTAACTGCATATAATGATAACTTAACCGAAAGTACTGTATATGAAATTATTTAGATCTGTTTGAAAAGACAACTTTAGGACACAGCTGATGCTGTGAAACTCAGGTGATGAATGAAAGCTGCTCAAATGAAGACAATGGAAACTTGTATTTTTGTTTAGGTTTATTTGATCCACTTAAATCTTTTCTTAAATAACCTACTCTCGCCAGTAGTTTAGCTATAGCGGTACAAATCAATGGATAGCCAGGTGTTGCACAAACAGTTTTTCAACTGCCTGCCCTTTGATAACTTGTTATTAAATGTGATTTTTATTAGTACTTAGTGGAGAAGCTGTGTGTTGCTAATACGTTGGCAATGCTATGTGTTGGCAATACATTTGAATTCTAATAATGAATCTGCAGGAAGCAGTGAGACATTTGCATTTTTGTTGCAGGAATATGGGGCTGAATGTCATTGCCCAAATATACTCAGATAGTGTGGAAACAGAATATCGGCATGGGCGTTACAGAAGGAAGCACTAAGCAGGTTGTTTAATTGCCATCATGTAATGCAAAGTGGTGGTAGCTTAAGCTATATAAATTTTAAAACCTGGGTGCCTTCTTTCATGCTGTTTGTTTTGAAATTAGCAGGTGCTTATTTTTGTTTCTGGTCTTCCCTTTCATGTAACCTTTCAGAAGAATAAGGGGTGGACTGAGGAGGGAAGATTGAAAAAGTTAAATGTCCACATCAAAATGTTCATTTTATGTGTTTGAGAATTTAAAGGCATAGCGTAAGATAGTCTAGGTAACACTAGAAATTGAACCATTTCATGTTCCCTGTGGGTTTGTAAGATTCTTTCACAGAAAGCTTCATATGGTAGGCCTCTCCTGCTAAGTGGAAGTCGAGATATCTAAATGTGTGGTGGTGGGTGTTTTTTTTCCCCCCCTATTACTGGAGAATGAATTATTTTGTAAAACCTGTATATTACTGATGCGAAACGAATACATGTTTGCCTGTCATTCTCTTAAGTATTCATTTGCCAAGTAATCTTGCTGCGAATGAAGCAGTCCTGCACTATTTATTGTGTCCTGTGGCAGCCGTTAATGGTCAAGAAAGTGGAAAAAATCAATGTCTGTTTTCTTTCTTTAAACTGTGACTGATACATCCCCTGTTAGGATGTAGCCTGTTTTAAACTTCCATTGTGGCTTTAAGGAAGGCCTTTTTTTGTTGGGGGGTGTGTGGGTTTTTTTTTTTTGTAGTTCTTTTGTTTTCTCAGAAGAGAAACAACTTTAATGTGCAAGTTCATATATGCCAGGAAAAAAAAAAGTAACTTGTTCATTTGATAGCCTTCCATCGTAGCCTGTGCAAATTTCTATCAATGGGGTTTTTTTTGCCCCACTTGCTTTCTCATCTGTCTAAACTGTTTATTTACCCCACTATCCCTTTTTTATGCACTGGTATTGTTAATTGTCCAGGGTACCTTTACTGTCATTTAAATGAATTAAAAAATGCTAGTTCAAATAGTTCCGTCACCTGACGGAGCACATCTGTGTTAAGGGACTGTTCAGGCAGATGTTAGTTTTGAGCTCTGCTTATGAAATTCAAATGGGAAAGGAATGAGATAGTAAAAGAACAGAAAGTCTGAATTTTAGAGCATTCCATATATTGCCCAAAACTGCTATATAGTGCACATCAAATGCAATAATTTGGATTTGTCTTCTTTATAACTATGGTCTTGTATGAAAAAAAGAGCCTATTGAAGAAGTTGCAGGTTCAGTTGTTAAGTAACTTTTCCAAGGTTGTGAAATTGTCATAAAAGCTGGATGCTTTTTTAAGGAAAGCGAAGAATAAACTAGAGGTTCTGCTGTGTTCAGGCGTTAGTGAAGTGCAGTAGATTGTCTGCACTGAGTAACAGATCCGCTTGAAACAAAAAGGTTTTAGCCAAGGAAAGATTATACAAAGAATTGGCACCAAGCTAATGCTATTGTGTACAAATTCTCGAAGAGCTATGACTTGATGAGAAAATGTTCTCTCCTTGTATGAAGATCCAAATGTTTAGCCACCCTGGAAATAATCAGAACAGCTGAAATTAGTTTTGGTTGCTAAAATAAATTTGCTCTAGCTGGCCTGTTGGTATAAGGATGGTCAGTAAATATGAGTGTGTATATATGGATATATGCTTAGTGAGCTGAAAGTTTAGGAGTTTTAGATAGCTTGGCTTTTCTTTTTCTTGCTACTCTTAAGTGGAAAAGTCTGTTCACTCAAGGACACTTAGGGTCTCAAGACCTTGGTAAGGAAAATTTCCTTCTCATTAATGACTTCATTTGGTAGCAAACTGCTACTGACTAATGGTGGGCCAGCCTATGTACTTACAGGTCATTCTTCAGCCATTGGGAAATGCCCCTATCATAAAACCACTCCTGTGGTAGACAGACCTACCAAAAGTGTGGGGGTCGTTGATTTACTATATGTATCTGCTGGAGTGTTTGGCAAAATTAGGATTGCGTATGTTGTCCAGACAGTGGAATAAGTTCTGGTTACGGCTGGTGGCATGTCTCCTGCTACAGTGGAATGCACCAGTCCTGGTTACCATTGCAGACCACCCGTCAACAGCAACCTTGCTCACTGTCTCCTGCCTTATCTATTTGGGGCAAATAGGGGTGTTCTTAAGTCCTCTGACTTGTGCTCTCACAACACAATGTGTTGCTTTGCCAGCAGCCACTGACGTGACGATGTGCCATGTCATTTGGCCCCAACAAATGGTGAACTGACTGTTTGACCATGTGGAATAGTGATTACCCATATTCGCTATGTTAGTGAACACTTTTTAAAGTTTTAATTAAGGAAATGTTCCTTTTCTTTCCACTGCATCTAGCTTGCTTTTGGTGTTCTCTGCTGGTGTGGATGGTCAACAGTAATTGTAGCAAGTGCCATAAAGAGCCTGTGAGAGACCTTGAGCTTGACTCCGTTACTTGGTACATTTTTAAGAACCATTCTTAATATCTTTTAAACTGATGTCTATCGAAGACAATTCCCTCCCCATTTGCTAAGCTGTGTGCTTTCTGTTAATAAGCCACATCATAAGAACTTGCAGGTCGTGAGAGTTAAATAAAAAGGCATTTGGAGTCTGAAAGAAGTATTTCAACTAAAAGTACAAACAGCAGCACTTCTTTGCATCCTTAGGTTTCAAACTTAATGTGCAAAAAGTGAAGGGAGAGAGCCTTGGCTTCTTTGTACAGCAAAAAGTGTGCCTGAACGTTTTTTGGGGAAACTTCTTTTTTTTTTTTCTTTATAGAAACAGAAGTGCAAATATTTTTTAGCCTGGGAGATTCTTAGTGGGAAGGTTGAACCGAATGGAAGATTATTGATACCACCTCTGAGGTATCACAAGAGTTAGAAATATGCCAGGACAAAACTTATGTTGATCAGAGGAGAAAAAAATTTTGAAGGACTTGTCCGCAGTGACTGTCAGGTTTGTAAGGATGAAGCATGCCTTGTTAAGGTGCAATTTTTCAGTTATTCCCAATACTTACTGAATGTTCTCTAGCAAAACTAAGCGAGAGATTGATCTTGATATCCGCTTTAACCTAGACCTAAAGTACCAGCTTTATACACAGCAAAAGCTATTTGCTTACAAATCCATTTCAGTTACCTACTGAGATAACTAATGTGAATCATAGTGGTGTTCTAGGAAAAATACTTCCTGTATCCTGGAAACAATAGCTAGAAAATCAAGATGATAAAATCAGTCTGTAATCATTTAATGTTCTCTCTCACGTGTGCTTGCAATTCCAAGAGCCAGAAATTTAGGCAAAAACTGGTTTTATACACATGGATGGTCTTGGAGTATGACTTTTAAATTTTCTTTTTAATTATTTGTTATTCTTTAATGGTTGCAGGTGTTTCAAATATGGCCATGATTGTGTGTGTATTTAGTGATATGCCAAAGTAGTTGTGTGTGTTGGGTTTTTTGTTGTTTTTTTGGTGTGGTTTCTTTTAAGTTAAGCATGTAGAAAATATTTTTTACAATTTCAGGTAGTACATTTGCTAAGTTGTCTGTGTGTAAGTAATCCTTTTCGTACAACAGCAAAGGTTATGAAACACTCTCTGACAGTACTGGAAAGTCTGGTGAAAAGATACCCCCACATGTTCAGGATGCTTTTGACTGTTTGCGTTATAGCACTGTCTAAAGTGCAAAAGACTGTCTTAATAGGTTATTTCTACACCATGAACTTAAAAATGGGCTTCTTCCTAATAGGTTTTAGATGTGTGTGTGTGTAAATGTTAGGTGTGGTCTTACAGTAGAAATTCTCATGTGGTCGTCTCTTGGTGTGGCCTTTCACTCAAAACCAAACCTTTTTGTCTGTGTGTATCTCAACAAGCTGTATTAGATAATTGGCTTTTATGGATTAAAACAGTAACTGAATGGGCTTTAAGAAATGGTAATGTCCCAAGTTATACATCATATGGAGAAGATGGCGCAAGCTTTTCAGTCGTCAGTGTTGAAGTGAGATGGGACCTCATGCTGCTAAGCTTAGTAGAACGTGGGTTTGGTAATCAAGCTATGCAGTGAACCACATCTGGTGTCTAACCTTAGCGTGGTTGATGTTGACTACTTCTGAAACCGCCAGTTCACGCATGTTCAGGTTTGTTTAGAATTGTGGTATTCTAATGTTCATTTCCAAGAGCGGCTACAGCTCGGATGCAGGCAACGGTTTGGAAATATGAAGGCATTTGTTCAGATTAGCTGTGGTTATGGCTGTCATCTCAAGGTGTTGTTATCCCAGTCGCTGAGAAGTTTCCAGTGACAGATCTGGATAAGTATGCAAGAAAACTGATGTAAAAACTTCTACTTGCTGAATGTTTTGTATTCTTAATGATTTTTTTTAAACTTATAGAAATGTCCTTGGTGTTCTGAAAGGTGTATTTAAAAAAAAAAAAGGCAGTTCAGGGATGATGTTCGATGAGTCTTGGGGTATAGGAATACTCTGGATGTTACTTCCTTTGAATACTTTACAATGCCTGAACTGATTGCTTTTCAATTGTAAATTGCTTTGAAGATTCTATTTTTTTCTAAGCAAACTGCTGTGCTAGTGATTTCATAGTCTTGTGAAGACTTCTAACACTATGTTAATAGACATTGGTTTTAATGCACCCATTTCTGATGAAAGTTCATAATGATGAATAAGCAAGGTGTTGGATGTTAGTGGGTGTATGTACTTGATAGTCTTCCAAGATGTTGTCTTCATTTTTTTTAAGAGACACGAGTAGTAGAATTTAAGGAGAAACCCTGTACTTAAGATGGCAGTTTCTATTAAAATAATCCATAGAAGCACTGAAATTATGGCAATTCTTCAAGACTCTAAGAGCTCATTCATGTATACAAAACTACTAAGTGTCTGCAGTTTGCTTCAATTATTAATACTGCTCTGCTGTTGTTACATGCCATGTTATTTTGAAATTATCCCTAATTCCCCTTACCTATATGATTATGTCACTTTCCTCTTGTACTGTCGTAATACTTTGTCAGAACATCATGGCATGTGGTGTATCTTTTTTTTAAACATAATTTCTTGGCTAAGGTGGGTATTTTGGTAGAGATTCTATTTTATTATACAAGTGAAGATAGATGTAAAACCTGTTTTGGCAAAGTATGTGTGTGATTTTTTTTTTTTTTAAACTAAAGAAAGTGGCCTCTATGTAGAGAAGAGTCTGACTTTCTTCTTTTTGCCTGGAAGTGTGAACTCTGCAGTGACGCAGCTTGCTATCTGCAGTTTCTAGTGAGCTGAAGACATTTGTCTGCTTTCGTCTTCTGTAGGTTAAAGTAATGTGCTCCTTTTCCTGGAGGGAGGTGATAGAGAGGGAGGTGATAGATAGGGAGCGTTACGTGAAAGTAGGTTTTCCATACTGATCACTTAAGCATCCTATCAGAATAATTAAAAAGAACTTTTTTCTAGCTTTTTTGTGATCAGCTAGTGCTTGCGGATATCAGTTTCCTAGCTCTGACTTTGTTTAGCTGGCTCTTCTCTCAGCTGAAGGAAGGAGAGTCTCCAATGGGAGAGCTTTTTTGGAAGTGTGTCAGTGTAACTGTTCTTCTGGCAACTGTGTGATGTTTTCGTTTAGACTGTTCTCATGCTCTTACTGGCAGTAGGTTATAGCAGCTGGGATGTCAGCATGTTTGCTTGCTTGTGATATGGTTTAGTCTTCTCTTTCAGGCTTATCAGTTTAAGACAATAATTTTGTAGTAATTTTTTTCCCTATATTTGTATGGCCTTTTGCCAGTGTACAAGTAGTGAAGAAAAGGGCAATGAAATGATAGGAAGTTCTAGTACTGGCTTCCCTTCTGGTTTTTGAAGTTACAGGGGTTGTTGCATGCCTGAATGCTGTTTTTTGCCCATAGTCCAGTGATCAGTCGATTCTCTCCTTCCCTCTCTTCCGGAATTCTGGATTTTGCCAGGAAAACAAAGCTTTTCCCAGCTTTGCCAGTAAACAGCAGTGCTTGCCGGTTAATGCAGTGATGCAGGGATAGAACTACTGTTGAGGTGGGAATTGTCCAAACTCTACTGTTTGAATAGGTAGATAACATGGTATGGGCTGGGTTTCTACTGAACTTTTGAGTGCTAGCGTGCCTAAGTATGTGGTCTTAATTTGTCCGCATTACCTTTAAGATTAATCCCCTCAATACTTTAGCCAAGAGTTTTCTTCAACAGCAAACAAGAATATGGTAATTACTGGCTCATGTCTCGTAAAAATGCAGATGACTTAACATTTTATAGCGGGAGTAATTAGTCCCTACCATGATATCAGTAATCACAAGTTTTGTTTACTTATCCTAGTATAATCTATCTCACGTGTAGCACCATGTAGTTTTTCAGCTGTTAACTGGATTCTGCCTGTTTTTACTGGAAGCACGGTTCTAGCTCTTATGCCCATTCCAATAGTAGAGGTGAGTTGTAACATACACTGCCCTCTTAGCCCTTTGAGGACTGGAGATGTACAGGAGAAGTTGTGTTAGTTCTGTTTGCCCAGTTTCTATACTGTGCTCTTGGGTTTGTATTTGAATCTCTAGTGGCTGTCCTCTTTATATCCATCCTCGTTTTAAAAAAAGTACTGTATAAACAAACAGCATGTTTTCTTTTCTTTGCAAGTAAAAAAAACGTACTGATATTGACATGTCAGTATTCCTGCCATGGAATAAAGAATGTGTGGTGAACACTTATTGGGAAATCTGCTATCTAACCACAAGCTTATACAAAGAAAGTTAGATGGTCACTTGATTTTTTTTTTTTTCCTATTAACTGGAACTTTTCTGATCCTAGATTTAAGCATTAAATAATCGCATACTGGTAGAATATGAAAAAAGAGCTCAGTGTTTCTATTTCAGTAAGTAACTCAAACTAGGGACTGACTGCTTCCTTTTCTGATGCCCAAAACCAATGTTTCTGTGGAGGAAGAAGGGCTGCAAGAATCGAATAATTTTAATAGTATCTGGCACACACCAACACACATTTTACTTGTGTTCTGCAACAGAAAAGGGAGAGGTAATGATATAGGCTGCGACTTCGTCTTAAAAGGCATAGTATCTGTTGTACGTAATTTTCATCAGTCACCAACAAAGCATCCTGTGTCAGAAACCGAAGAAACAGGGTGAAGATAAGCTGTAGGTCAAAAAACAAGGAAAGGTATGCTAAAGAAGCGTGACCTTTTACTTCCCTTTTCTCTGTCTCAGAAAATCGTCACAAGCCCCAAGAGAACAAATGTGGTTTTTTGCTAATCTTACCAGTAGTATAAAATGCTGCATGTATTACCTGGTCTCTGCATGAAAGTCAAATCCAGTTGAACTGAAGGAAATCTGGGGACAACACCATGCTGCAGATGTGTTTTTGGTTGATGTTCATTTGTACTAATGGCAACACTGTATAATTTTAGTTATCCTATTCATTTCACTTGGCTTTGAGGTTTACAAAACAAAAATTAGTCTCTGTGCTAAGAATAACAATGCAGTTTCAGACTGAGCTGTTCAGCATACCCGTCTACCAAGTTTACTTGTAGACGAGCAAATAGGAGTGGAAAGCTGTTCTCTTCATGTTTATGCTAAGGCTGTATCCCTCTACTTGACCATTCAGTTGCTTCTTGACAGCTCGACTGATTTATTTCTTTTTCAGTAATGTTTGGATTTTAATGATGACAGTTGTGTGTTTTCGTAGACTGTGTCAGCTGCCTTCAGATTTGCATTTGCAGAGAAGGAGGCTTCTGGAAACGGAAACCACATCCATTGTGATACTACAGTGTCTTTTTTGGCAGCTATAAAGTATGGTGTGTATCTAGAGAGCAATTAAATATATGGTGTAGGGATGTACAAAACTAAGAAAAAAGGTAAGACACAGTCGTGGTGCTTCATCCTAAGATGCCAGGTGATTTGGATTGTACCCACTTTTGGTGGGTATGTGTCAAAAAAACTTTTAAATGACAGTGATCTCTAAAAATCTGAGTTTTGTGTAGCCACAAACCATGCTTCAAAAATAGCTGGAAAAAATCAGCTGAGTGGGAGAACCCGCAAGTAAAGTTACAGCTCGAAAAGTAGCAAAACCTAAAGTACTGAAAATCTTCTAGAAGAAGGGTCAGTTGGCTCTGTAGCCATCACTGTGACTCCAACCATTGAAATACTGCCTTTTGGTTATCTTTAAAGCTAGAACACATGTCTGAAAGCTGAAGTGAAGCTGCTTTTGTTTTATTCTTTGGGAGTTAACAGTGACTTCTGGCAGGTAGTGAATTAGGCACTGCGGAGCATGGGATGCCCGGGGCTCCCACTGCGTTCAGTGCCTCTCCGTGGTACAAAACAGTTGGCATGGAACTTGTTTTTCAGTCTGCCTTTCTTCTTGGGCCATTGCTACCGCTAGCAAGTGGCACTGGCACTAGAAATGTCAATGCCTATCATAATGTTGCAGCTTGTTTTGAGAGGAGATCTGTAATTATGAAAGGGAGGTGAAATTGCCACTTTGCTGTGGTTGGGTGTCTACAAACTGTAACTTGTTAACTGTGTTAGGATGTGGTTTTCAAACTCTACTTCAATGCTAGGCTTGTGCTGTTCCTTGAGAGAAGCTGTGCATTTCACACCAACATTCATTTGCCAAGGCTCTGTTTTGCAGTTGCCTTCTTATATCTCTAAGAAGTCTGAATGTGTTGCATGTTCAACATCCCTCTCCATCCGCCTTTGTTACTTAAAACCTGTCTTGTCACACTGCTGTAAAAGAAATTGAATGGAGATTTCTACTATGCAACAAGAAATAACAAGCACCATTTTTCCAAAATATTGTTACCATTTGATGTAAGCATGCTATTTTACTTTATAAACTGTCTGCATTGAGTGCAAGTGGAAAGTATTAGGTCTTACAAACAAAGGCTAATTTAATCTGCTTGTGATATTTTTGCCATTGTACTGTTTACAGTCTTTAAGACTATTTAAATATCTTGGAGCTTGTTTCTTTTTGAGGATGGCAAAACGTGTCCGATTCCCTCTTTCACATCACCGTGTACTCTGTGCTACAGTTTGCAGCGACAGGGGTGTCAGAGCCTTCTGTTTTCTACGTAAGGCTGCAGACCAACACCTTACCTTGTAGATCTCGGGTTACTAGGCAGCTGTAGTTGAACATGTCTTCCAAAACCAGAGAAACATTGACCTGTAATGTCAGAGATAAGGACCCTGTAATAACTTCCTCTATAAAGGGCCGATGAGGTAGAGTAAAATTCATGTGGAGAGGTCATTTGTACTTTATTTTTGTCTATAGGAGGAAAGGCACTGCTACTGAACTATCTCATGGCATGATACTTCTCGTGGCATGATACTATGACCATATGGTCATGATTAATGCATAAGTATACTTAATTAAAAATTTGACAGTCCTTTCTTCCTCCCCCAGCTCTCCTCATTGTGTAGAGTTAACTAATAGGAATGAAATCTGAATATACACAATTATTTTCCTCCTTGAGAGTTAAAGAAAGTGATAACCTTTGAGAGACCAAGTAGCTCCTGGGAGTCCCTGAAGAAGCATGTTGTTCTTTAGCGAAGTCTTTCTTCTGCAGAGCCTGAACAGCATCTTCCGCATATGGTTGCCATAATAAAATCTTGGTGCGTAGCCAATTCTTGAAAGGTTTAGTAGGCTTTCTCTGAATCATTATATAGAAGTAGTACAGAGGCTACCAAACTTGCAAGTCAAAATTAATGTTAATTTTCAAGCTTATACTTAAAAAAATCGATTCTATGTTGAGAAGGTTAGCTTGTTGCTCTACCAAGGAGCATAGTCAGCTCTGCCCCAGGAAGGAAGCTTTGATTTGGTTTATAAAAATCACTGAGTAAGTTCTTCTGTGCTGACTGGCTTTCTTCGCATCTGGTAACTGTGTGTTGTCCCTCCTGACTTTTCTGTTTTCTCCCTTCCAGCTAATACTCGACTGCTGCAAATAAGTGGCCACGTAGTTTCTGTCCTCACAGATAGTTTTTTCTGAGTATCTTCACAGAAAGTTATGCTATTTTGTTGTTCCAGGTTTTAAAGAATTTGGTTGCCAGTAGGATTATACTGGGTTATCTATTTTACAGTAGTGCTTCTGATGCAAACCAAACATGGAGGCACTGACTTGAAAGAAAACAGAGTTCTTGCCTTTGGAGGTTTTTTGGCCACCAGTGCAGACCAGTAGCCTTAGGGCTACATTGTCATAGGACAAGAATAATTCTCCCCCCACTCCCCCCCCCGCTCCGCTTAGAGGATCCTCAAATTAGTGTGAAAAGGGGGAGGTTCAGAAACAAAGAAAAATAACATGGTTTTATTCCTGCTGGAGGGAAAGTGTGACACAATGCTGTGCTGATGGTAAGCAGAGCCCGAAGAATATAATGATGTTACAAAAACCCCAGTTCTTCAGAGCGAGAGTGTCTTGGGTGGTGGGAGGGTGGATGGCAAAGCTTCAGTTTACTACGTCAGGCAATTTGATGTTTCAGACTGACTTAGGTATGAATTTATATCAAAGATTTTGAATGAAGGTTAACTTAAAGATGGCTTCACAAGGACATTTTGAAAAACAGTTTCTTCCAGATCTGAATCTGTTGTCATTGTGGGCTTCCTTTATCCAAAGAAATCTGCTTTAGTAGCAGTCTTGGAGTCTGTGTTTGTGTGGCATGGCATATCTCCAAAGGCTTGGGAATCTGTTTTTGAAGAGTGGTGATGTAGCTATTTCTTTATTCTAGCTGCATACAAAATCAACCATCTTTGTTCTACTCATTCTGATATATTCATTCCGTAAAATAGATACAACCCTCAGTATTTTTCCTTGAAGCTTCCTTTGCCTTTGTGACATTTTCAGTTGCTTGACTTGAAGAACTGGTTTTCAAACCCAGGAGTGTTTGTTTTTTGAGAGGGGTGTAAAACTTAACATTTCTGCTTTTCATGTCTGAGATTTGTCCGTAGCAGGTACCGGTGACAAGAGTACAGTGTGTGAACTGCAGAGAAATAGGCTCTGTTGGTGCAGATTATCAATACAGACATATGGGTAGGAATTACCACAATGCAGAAACCCCCTCAAATTCAGCCTCTGATGCTGGAGCTGTACGTCAACAGCTAGATTCACAAGTTGAAACATTACTTTGTTATTCTAAGCAGTTGAAAGTGGCTTCTGGATTTTAAAATCTTATTTTAACATCTTTGACTGCAACACACAGGAATTCTTGCCTGCCATTGCTCCCTCTGTCTTATGGGAATCCTTTTAAGGGTTTTGTCAATCTGGTGTTGTTTTCCAGTGGAAAAGTCAAATTTTTCAAGCAGTCTTTCTTTCCTGTTGTCAAACTCTTGAGTAGCTTGTTTTCTGATCAGAAAGCAAGCCTTAGGAAGTATAGCATGGGTACTTACCTGTTAAATGGGAGAATAAGGGGTCTCAATTTGTGCAGAAAGCAAATAAACTGACAATTCTTTTGTGAAGAGCCAGATTTTAAATGTGTCCAATTCACTGTAATTCCTGATTGACTGGTTCAGTAATTGGCCATTTCTGCAGAAGGTGCACTAGTAGCCTCAGACCACTGGGGGAGCGGTCCTCCTCTTGAAGTTTTGGGAAATGGGACACTAATTGTCAAGCTGCCACAGACTCCAAAGGCAACTATTCTGGAAAAAAATATTTAGAAAACCAAAGCTTTCTAATTCTGCACAAACTTTCATGGAAGTTTTCTTTATAAACAGGAAAAGCAGGTTTTCCTTGCCCTGTTTCAGAACGTAATTTCTCAGGAAATGCACGTACTGGGTGCAGTGGAATTCTTATGTTGAACACAGTATTGGTGCTCCTGTGTTTTAATAAACAAATGTTTTTGATAGCAGTTAAAACTATGATTTTGAAGAATGTGCTAGGAAGAGCTGATTAATTGTTCATAACTGTTATGAGGCTGAGAATTTTCACTATATTTAAATTTCTCTTTATTCAGTATTGTCCTTTGAGGGGGTAAGAACAGCTGTTTGGTACAGGATATGTCTGAAATGAGTTTTTCTTTTGAGAGCCGATATCCAGCCCCCAGTATTGTTATTCCCCCACACCTCCTTCCTCTCTTATTTGACTTAGATTGAATTGATTTCTTTTTAACAGGTTTTTAGCTATAAATCTTTGTGGCTTTTCCTGTGGGGCAGGGAGAACATAAAGAGAAGAAAGAGCCTGAAGAGGGGTGTTACTGAATTTGGAGAAGGCTGGTGGTGTACTCTGGATAACTTTCCCAGCATGTCTTGCTCAGGCAACTGTGCACGACAGAGTACATTTTTACAAGCTACTATGAAGTTCTCTTCTTTGAGGGGTGGGAGAGGCTGCATGGTTGCAGATATTCTTATTAGCACAACAGTATTTTTTTTTTTTTAAATCCAAGTAGTGAATTTAAAAATTCAAGGGCTGAATCTGTCAACTAATTATTAGGTGTTCCAGTACCTCTAAAAGTCCATTAACTTTCTTCCTGGGCAATCTACACTGCCATTTCCTCCCTGCTTTGGGGGTATGCAGCGTGATCGGTAGCATCTTGTGCCTCATGTTTTAGTCTGTCTGGTTAGACTCGAAAGAGCAAGCCTATGAACAACTTCACACACCCTGTGATTTTGTATTATGTTGAAAGCTCTTTTGCTTGGAATCTAAAAAGGCAAGTAGTGAGGAAGAAACCTCGCAGCCAGGCATACAAAGACCCTTTTTTCTTTGGTTTTGCTGTATTGTACAGTAATAAGCATAGTCCATAAAAAGCATTCTGTTGTTTTCTTAGCTCCTACTTGCTGTGAAGATCCCTTTTTTTTCCCTAGTGATGTGAAAGTTTTCCATTCTCTTATCCATGCTGGGATATGGATAGACTGAACTCCCTCATAGCTACGAATGTCCTACTGAGTGCCACTGAGAAAGGCTGTTGTATATGGAAATAAGTCAATATAATTGCTGTTGCTTGCAAGTTTGGCTGTGCTTTCTGTGAGATTTTACTGTCCAAAGGACTGTGGGGTGAATCCATGACCACAGCAGAGTGCAAGCCCACAGAACTGCTGCAGCAGCCATGGCTAGCACCTTGGAAACACAACAGCGTGTCTGCATTGCAATGGAGATCAGACCTGCTCTTCCTGCTTATGAATGACTAAGTACTGTCAGCCTTGGCTCTCTGAGGTGAGTGAGATATGTTTTGCCGTTCTCTACCATGTTAGGGTGGATTACGGTAAGGTTTTTAGGACGTGGCTTACGCTGTCAGGAAGACTAGACTCTCTAGTCCATGCTAAAAGACTGCATTTGCATGACAGTATTGTAGAAAAAATACTTAGCAGCACAGAGTGGAAGGGAGATTGTGGAAGCAACATAGATGTTTGAGGGCTATTCATTTTCAAGTAAAGTGAGGGACTACAGCTTTTCATTCAGCTGTGCTCAGTGCGGTGGGTTAACTGTAGCTGCCCACAGGGTGCCTACCAAGCTTTTCTACCACTCCCCTTCCTTGACAGGACAGGTGGAGAAACTACAATGAAAAGCTTGTGGGTTGAGGTAGGGACAGGAAGATCACTCAATAATTACTGTCATTGGCAAACCAGACTCAAGAAAATGATTGCCAATTAATAACAGAGTAGGATAGTGAGAAATTATAACAAAAACTAAAAACACTTGCCCCCACCCCTGCTGCCTTCTCAGGGTCAGCTTCGCTCCCAGCTCTTACCCCCTCCCTTCCTTTTGTCATACAAGGCTACTGTAAAACTCAGTTGTTTTTTAATTTTCTGCATGTCTAACTCTTAAGTGAGTAGAAACTCATGACATAACTTAAAAATGTGGAAAGGTAGGAAGGCAAGGGAGTCGTCAACAATTCCACCGCGCAGTTCGTATGCACATTTACAGCGTAGTAAAATGTACAAGCTTGTCTTGAACAGAGGAACTATGATGGGGGGATAAGGGGCTTCTGTATCATTAATAGCGTGACCACGGGTCTCTGACTTTGCCATCTGCAATAAAATGTACATCAGCACATGCATTAAAAGGTGTAGATTCCTGATGAAACAGTGGTAATTGGAGCAGTAAGAGTGCGTGTGTACAACCGGAACAGATATGTTCACTCTTACATTTTTAGAAAATAAAAGTGCACAGCGTAGCACCACTGATATAAAACAGTTACTAGTCTTGCTAGAGGTCCAGTAAGCTTGTGTGTGAGGCCTGTCATCTAATAACTGGGTGGTTGGACAACTGCAAAAGAATGTGGTAAGCGGCCATGTCTACCTTGCCATGCTGTTAAAGTTTGGTTGCCTGAAGTATGTGCCACTACTATTTCTGTGGTTTTCAGGGAGTTTTGAGCCACTGCCCATTATCTCTGTCTATAAATTCTGGTAAGGCAACACATTGCTTGGGGGCAAAGCAACAGCGATGAAGATACAGTCTTCTGTTTACTTTGTCAGTCTAACTGAAAGCAGCCTAGCTCAGGTGTGAGCTGACTGCTCTGGAACCCTCTTCTGTCAGCTTATTAACATTAATAGGTTTATGTGATCACAACTACCTACTCACCAAGAACAGATAATTTATGGGGCAGTACTACTGGGTTGGTAAAAGAAACTAGCTTGCTAGACACAGCTGTTCTGCAACCCTTAAAGCAAAGAGGGAAGAAAGCAGAGTTCGGGAAGAGGGCAGGAAAGAGTCTTAAAAGAAAAAACCCCACTGGGGATTGAAGAAGGGCAGAAGAATGAAATATGAAAGGATATATACTAGGGGGGTACGATCAACACAGCACAGCAGGAATAGTTGCTCTGCTTTAGGAGAAAAGAGTTGGCAGAGCACAGAGAGTGGGCACTGTAGAGCTGAAGGAGCAGATGGGTCTTAGTGAAAAGAGGGTAGAGCATGGAATGAATTTAAGCATGTTATTTTTGATCTTGTGCCTTTAAAGTGACAGTGGGTAGACCAAACACCTGTTCTTTATCATCACTTTTTAGGAAATGTAAATAAGCCTAAAGGTTAATTCACTTCTAAAACTTCACCTCAGCTTGCATCTAAAATATTTGCTGGTGTGTTTGCCCCATACACAGATGGGGAATTTTGAGGAAAAACGAGGCTTTTGTAAAAACACTTCCCCCCTCCCCAGTCCTGACAACCTACTATAATACAGGACAAGCTTAGGAGTTAGTTAACTTAGGAACCAATTTTGGTATTGGCATGTATGTAGTACTGATAGAAGAAGTTGGCCGGGCGCATCTCTCTTGATCTGTGTGGTGAAGAGAGCCTCTTCTCTATGTTCCATTGTGGTTTGAGGACTTCATGCCCGCTTTGCATTTCTTGTGTCAGGAAAGTTTGCATTAGCTATCAGTCCTTGGAGTGCACTGTGCTTACGTAGAGACCAAACTGTTGGGGGATCTTGCACCTTTGTTAGAAATAGGGACCTACAGGTAGAGTCCTGGGGTAGGACTTCAGCTTTGGTTTCACTAGGAAGGGGGGATGCTCTGAGCATGCTGGGGATGTGTGTTAATAAACACTGCAAAAATCCAGTCTATACACAATGCAGACTTGCACCAAGGAGTACCCCTTTGGCATGCTAAATCACTATTGTAGATGCAGCTGGTGTGAGCCACATCTATTACTTCACTGTTCATGTTTTCCACCAGCTGTAATCTGCTTACTGAATGCTTAATTTGTCCCAGATAAGTAAAGCTGGAGGACAGGGAGTGCTTCAGAAGTGTAGAAACTGTTGTGATGCTAATTCATAGCTGACAGGGCCAGATGTGGCGTGTCTCCTTTCAGAGTTTAAGTGGCATCCAGGTAGTCACAGAGTCCTTTGTCAGCAAAAAGCTGGTGCCAAAACAAGGTTGCCAGTTAGGCTTAACAGTTCCTTCTGTGCTGTGATGATATAGGCATTCAAGTCCAGTGCTTAATATTGGCTATGCTGGAAACCTGTCTGCATTTATTATGGCATTGCATCTCCTGAAATCATGTTACTTAGTATTGTCTTAGAAAGGAAACTGAATCACATGAATTTATTCAAGTCTCAGAGAATGTGTTTTATTTGGTTCCTGGCCAGGATCAAAGGGCATAGCTGAGAATGTGAGTCTGGTCTGAACTCATGTACGTTCAGTAACTCTAAACTCTTCTTTTTGTTGAAAAGAAAAAATGCTTCTGGGGTTAAATCGGAAAGAAATTAAAACACAAACGGTGACTAACAAATTCCATGAATGTCGGCCTTGCATGTTGTCTGTAGTGGCTTTTCTGCATTGTGTGTTCTTTCATTAACCATCGGGGTATGCCTGAGTGTAAGCCTCACAAATCTACATGAAGAAACAAGTATTGCTTTTTTTAATTTTATGTTTGTTTGCGTCTTCAGAAACTCCCAGCACTAAATCGTTGTGCTAATTTCTATGAAATTAGAACTCTGAGATTTCTATAAGGTACCGCTAGCATTAAGATACACAACTTGAAGTTGCAATTTTTCTAATCATTCTTGATTACATCTTCGTCTCTTGCATGTCAGGGGTAATTAAATGTTGACTAATTATAGTGCTTTAGTTTTTTGCTGACAAAAACCTGCTTTAGAAATTGCAAATTCCTGTTCTAGTTATAGCTGTCTTCTTCTAGCCTATATTTTAACACACAAAAATATCACTTGGAGACTGCCTAAGCAAAAATGAAAGCGATCTGAATTGCAGTGTAATTGGCTGCCCTGAACTACAGTAAGCTGTAGAATTAGCTGCCCTGAAATGGTGGTACTTACTTGGCACATCTTTCTGTACAGTGGTTCTTTTTAAACCTGCCAGTCACTTCTATACTTGTTTGGCTGAAGTCCAGGATAGCAAAGGGTTGGGCCAGAGCAAGTGGATTTTAATTTCCATCAGTGGTATCTAGAGCACAGCCTTAGTAGAGAATTGGGTGGATACTTAACGGTGTTTCCTTCTAGAAGCTCAGCAATGCTATTCTCTGTCCCATCTTGCCAACATACTGGGCAAACCTTTCCCACCTTTCCTACCACCACTCTTGAAATTCTAAATAGGCTGCTTTTTTCCTGCTACAGATCAGTATTTTCTGCAGTGTGCTGACTGACTAACTGAAGTCAAGTGATGGGAAGTTCAGTTATGTTTCACAAAACAGCATATGAATTTGTGCTGTGGAAAGCTGGAATATGGAGTAGCCATAAATGAGATATCTAGTTGTGAGCTGGCAAGGTAACCTTGCACTTTATTGTGGAAAGCAGCTACCTGTGGAAACTGCACGAAAATGATTGGTGTTTGAGGATATCTTTCAGAAAAGGAGAAGAGGGTGAAGTTGTGGTGATGCTTTTCAGCATTTTAGAATGCAAGGCTTGCTTTTTGATACACCAGCTGGCATAACTAACTTGTACACCTGAAGTGAGTTTCTAGAGGAGTGGAGGATAAAAGTCGATACCACTTTTGTCAGTACGCTTCTACGATGTTCTGTTTGTTCACTTGGCCCACATTTTCAAGAGTTAAGATATAAATTGCTTAAGAGGGACCATTAGTTCTCTTAAACTAAAAGAAGGTTTTATGGAAAGTCAATCATCAGTATCTTATGTGCCATATATTGAGTTACCATACTAGAATGTTCTTTCAAAGAATTGCAAACTCTATATTCCATAGTATTTCTGTAACAATTTCTAAAGTATCACATGTAGTTGTGCAGGTTAAAATGTTTCTTCACTTACTGTGACTATATAGGGTTATAATTTTAGATAAGACAAAATATTCTTGGCACTTCTTGTGATAATACTACTTTAGTTGACTCTGAAAATGGAGAGATTGCAGTGATTTCATGGCAGAGTGACCACAGAAAAAATATTCTTAGTACTAAAGCAGATTTTGGTTTTGGCATTTTTTTTTTTTGTTTTGCTATGAGGCACACTCACAAGAAATTGTGAAAACAAAACTGTACTTATCTAGCCTGCCAGGTGTGTTAGAGGAGTATTGATTGTTCTTGGAATTGATTTGGAGATGCAGTTTGCTGCATGCCTCCATGATGAGTATACAAAATCTGTGGGTCTCTCCTAAAGGAGTGGTGGTTTTTAGTGCTTGTATTATAAACAGCCTCCTGACGGGGCTATTGGCAGTGCTGTGTTGCCCAGGAAATGGGCAGTGCTAGTATGTCCTCTGAAGTTTTGCTACAGCTCCCTGCACCTTGTGAGTGGTGATTTTCAAAGCAACTTTTAATGGCCCTCCGTTAGACATCGAAAGCATCCTGCTGCAAGTATGAACGCTTCCATATTCCTTAATGGATTGCTTGTAAAATGTATCGATAACATTTCCTTTGCCTAATGTTCTATTAGCAGATTAGTTGTGGGTGAGAAGTTAGTTGTCTTGTTTCTGCAGTTCCAGAACCGCACTACTTTGTCCTCAGATAACAAACAGTAGCGCCAGTCATACACAGATCTGCCATTTTCTCAAAATGGTTTTGACCATTAAAATAGGATTTTTGTCGCTGAAGTCAAATGCTGTGTTTCCCCCTCTCCAATAACCTCCCTTGAGTGATGAGCTTTGAAAACTTTACCGTCAGTTAAAAACAAGAGCTAGGGCCTGATAGTTTGGGGGAAATGGAGCTGAGCCTTTTTGGTTGGTTTTAGTTGAGAACTCTGAACTTGGTGGTTATTATTCTTTTTTTTTTTTTAACTAGAAGGCTACAGTTGGTGCAGTGTACTGCAATTTGTCATTCCATTAATATTCCAGCCACTTCTGTTCTACTTTCTTGTCTTCCATGGTATCTTAACTCTTCAGTCATTTCATCCTTTCCTCTCTGTCCTTTTACTGCAAGGAAGAATCCTGGTAGATGCATACAGTCAGCTCTTCCCTTGACTGACAGACTATACTGTTGCTCAGCATATTGGCTGTAAAAGCATCTGTGTTCAGTCAGCTTCCTGATACCGTGCCTGCCAACTCCAGTGAGTCTTTCACAGACCGTAACGTTTCTGAAGACTCCATTAGTAATCAGAGTACTAAATGAAGGTTTAGTGGTTCTGATCCTGGGCTGTCATTCTGGGAGGAAATAGGGTTTACTGTCACCACCTGCCTGCTGGGGCTCCAGACACCCCAGTTTCTCTAGGCTCTGGTAGCAGATGTAGCATCCATCTGAGTGGCTACTCCGTCTGAACAGTGGAAGTGAGTGGGTTTTTTAAGGGTACTGGAAAAAGGTCTCTAATATAGAACTCTGGGATTGGTTTTTAAAACTGTTGCAGCTATAGCTAGTGGCCAGACTTTTGTAGGTTACATGGTTTCCCAGATGACTAATAACATCTATTGGGTAAGTAAATTCATATTTCTCCAGTGATTTGGGAAAGTTTTGAGCAAGAATATTGGGATTTGAACAGGGGTGCTTCACTGTAAAATTGATTTTTTTTTTTTTTAAGTAAAGGACAAATCTAATGTCTGACCCTCATAAAGGAAGTTGAAACATGCCCTGAGACTCTTGGCCTTCATCTGAGGTGGTGCTCCTCCTTTGCAGTGGTCTGCTGCTATTGTAGAAAGTATAGAGGAAATAGTCTCTGATCTAGACAGTAGCCCTAGATGAAAATTACTCTAACATTGAGATGTGCTTACCTGCTTAAATGTTTGTTGCTAAAGGCTTGTTCTGTACTTTCTAAATTTCTTGTGAAGAATAAGGTCTGTTGGAAAAAAAATTCTGGAGCTATCTGAAGTTCTTTGATATAGGAAGATTGTAAACGGTGTAAATTAACATAAAAAATAGGCAGAAACTGAAATATCTTTCTTTATATGTGATTCTTGCTTTGGCTAAAATTCAGTTGTTACATTGTCTGCCTGCCTTTCTCAAGTTGTCTGAGTACTTGAAAACTGCCACAGAAATTATATACCTGCCAAAGATAATTAAACGTCAAAATGCAAATGCCCATAATGCTTAATATTTCTTGTGTTAGTTTCTTACGTTACATTTAATACTTTATTTCCCACAAATCATATGCAGTTCTTCCTGATCACAACTTTGTATAAATATACTTGGTTTTGAACCAATGTGAATGCCAATTTCATGATGCTCTAAAGATACTTTTTTTAAGGCCATCAGCTGCAAAATTGTCTTTGAAAGTGAATTTAGATGGGCTGAATAATGAAAGATCATAGAATCATAGACTCATTAATGTTGGAAAAGACATCTAGGATCAAGTCCAACCGTCAACCCAATACCACCAGGTCTCCTAAACCATGCCCTGAAGTGCTGTGGCTACATCTCTTTTAAATACCTCCAGGAATGGTGACTCCCCCACCTCCCTGGGCAGCCTGTGCCAATGCCTGACCACTCTTGCTGTAAAGAAATTTTTCCTAATATCCAATTGAAACTTCCCCTGACGCAGCTGGAGGCCGTTTCCTCTCATCCTGTCACTGGTGACTTGGGAGCAGAGACCAGCCCCCCCCTCACTCGAGCCCCTCTCAGGCAGCTGCTGAGAGCGAGAAGGGCTCCCCTCAGCCTCCCCTTCTCCAGGCTAAACCCCCCCAGCCCCCCCAGCTGCCCCCCAGCACACTTGTGCTCCAGACCCTGCCCCAGCCACGCTGCCCTTCTCTGGACACGCTCCAGCCCCTCAAGGCCCTTCTTGTCCCGAGGGGCCCAAACCTGAGCCCAGCATTCGAGGTGGGGCCTCCCCAGGGCCGAGCACAGGGGCCCCATCCCTGCCCGGCTCCTGCTGGCCACACCAGTGCTGACACAAGCCTGGGGGCTGGTGGCCTCCTTGGCCACCCGGGCACTGCTGGCTCATGCCCAGCCGGCTGTCAGCCCCCACCCCCAGGGCCTTCTCCGCCGGGCACTTCCCAGCCCCTCTGCCCCAGGCCTGGAGCGTTGCAGGGGGCTGTTGTGACCCAATGGCAGGACCTGGCACTTGGCCTTGTTACACCTCACAAAATTGTCCTCAGCCCATCAATCCAGCCTGTCCAGGTCCCTCTGCAGAGCCTTCCTACCCCTGAGCAGATCAACACTCTCATCCAATTTGGTGTCATCTGAAAACTTACTGAGGGTGCACTCGATTCCCTTGTCCAGGTCCTTGATAAAGATATTAAACAAGGCTGGCCCCAACACTGAGCCCTGGGGAACCCCTCTCGTGAACGGCCTCCAACTGGATTTAGCCCCATTCACCACAACTCTCTGGTCTCGGCCATTCAGGAGTTTTTTCCCCAGTGAAGATATAACTTCTAACAACTGTCAGATTTTTTGGATGGGAAAAAACCTTTCACAAATTCAACATGTGAGAAACATGAGCATATTCCTACTGTGTCTGTGTAAATAGTGTTCCAGGCTAAGCAGGCCCTCTGTTTAACACAAAGCTTGACAGTTCAGATTGTGAGATAATTAGGAGAAAAGATGCACACAGTCTGTCCGTTCAGTGAGGGGAGGAATGACTTCCTCCTTTACAGTTAGTTCAGTGAAGAAAAAAATTTTCTGTTCCTTAATGTGAAGGTGCACTATTTTTAAGAGCTTTGTTCTTTACTTCACCTATGCCTTCTACTGAGGTGTGGCAATCTGAGATCACCAGAACTTGATGTTTTACCCTTTGTTCTCTTGTTTTAAAAACTTAAGGAAAAGTTTCAGGGCAGAGAGCCATTTTGCAAGCAAACCTTTTTTTAAGTCAACTTTTAAGATGTTCTTTTGAGCTAGACTTCATTTGGAAGAACTACTATGTATCACTACTTGCTGTTCTTTCAATAAAAATTGTTGGGAATAGTGTTAAAGATATATTTGAAGTCTTGAGTTTTTCTTTTTAAGCTGTGAAATCTGCAGTGGCTTAGATTCCTGGTTATGAAAACATTTGTTCATGTCTGGTAAATTAAGACAAAGCATCCTTCCTTAGTTTAAACAGGAAAGCAGTGTGGTTACTTTTGAAGACTCAGGGGGGCTAGGTTAGCTGGTATAAAATGTCTCTCTGGGAATCCTGGTTAACTTCTTGCAAAGGCCTTTCTTGAAATGTGTGTAGAGAAGGAAATACCCATTCACTTGCAACTTTTTTCACTTGTGCCTGCAGCAGAAAAGAAGTTGTACCTTGGGGGTTTATTTTTGATCTGAACTGAAACCTATGGCAAGAACTGTAATATTCCAGTGGCTCTCAAGAGGTCCTTTGTAGAACCATTATAATTATTTAAGGTATTTTGCAGCATTTTAGGTGCTAGATGCTTTAAACATCTTCCTGGACTTAAAACAGTTTATGAAACTGCTGTTCAGCATTTCTGGACTGGAAACTTGTATACAACTTTTATATGCATGCTTATAAACTTCCATGGTTAATTTGCAAAATAATTATACTGAGACCATGCCTTCTAAGGATCCATGGTATTGTCTGATTTTTCTTCTGTTCCTCACAGTCGTGATGATTTTGAATTATTCTGAAGGCACCACAGAGATCAGGTTTTCCCCAAAGCAGCTCTACAGAACTGAAAGTTATTAGAAATGTTATAGTACTAATCTTCAGTATTGCTTCAGCAATTAGATGGATCTTAAGGGCTCAAAATCCCTTTATGAATTAATGATGACAGACTTTTAACAACATTGTTGTGGTTTAACCCCAGCTGGCAGCTCAGCCCCACACAGCTGCCCGCTCACTACCCTGGTGGGATGGGGGAGAGAATAGGAAGAGTAAAAGGAAACTTGTGGGTTGAGGTAAAGACAGTTTAATATGGAAAGCAACAGCCGCGCGTGCAAGCAAAGCAAAACAAGGAATTAATTCACTCCTTCCCGTGGGCAATCAGGTGCTCAGCCATCCCCAGGAAAGCAGGGCTCCATCACATGTGATGGTTACTTGGGAAGACAAACGCCATCACTCCAAATGTCCTCCCTCTCCCTTCCCCCAGCTTTCCATGCTGAGCATGATGTCATATGGTGTGGGACATCCATGGGGTCAGTTGGGGTCAGCTGTCCCAGCTGTGTCCCCTCCCAGCTTCTTGTGTACCCCCAGTCACTTGCTGGTGGGGTGGGGTGAGAGGCAGGAAAGGCCTTGACTGTGTGTAAGCCCTGCTCAGCAGTAACAAAAATATCCCTGTGTCATCAGCATTGTTTTCAGCACAAATCCAGAACATAGCCCCATACGAAGAACTATGAAGAAAATGCACTCTATCCCAGCCCAAACCAGCATGTTCTCCAGCCCTTATTCCATACCATCTATGTCATGCTCACGTCCCACACTATCTAATATCTTCTCATTAACCACCACCACCCTTCCCAACCTTTGATGTAATACACAGATATCATTCTGTTAGCCTATGGAGCACCCTTGTAAAATGTCCAGAAAAGTCCACAAAATGTCCGTTGAGTTCATGTACTCCATGACTTTGGGCTCTGTCTGTTACAGTGGTCACTCAGGACAGGAGAGGTGGTGTGCTGCATGGAGTTACTGGGCACCAAAGCCAGCTCAGGTCAGGTTGCTGATGCACTTGCATTGCTTCTTGTAAGGCTTCTCCTCCTTTGGCTCAGGTGTAGTAAATCCTATTACATGCAACTCAAATCATGGGCTACAACACTTGAAAAGTATTTCCATCACAGTCTCCACCCCTGGTCCCCTCGGACCAGGCCATCAGGTTTAACATTGCAATGAACTCCTCCCTTTGCCCCTGCTCTGCCTTGGACTTACCCATGGACTGCAGTCCCTTAGGGTTGTACCTGCTCCAAGTGGAGCCTTATCCATGAGCCACAGTCTCTGCAGGGGTACACCTGCTGCAGCATAGACTTATCCACAGCCGCAGTTGCTTTGAGGCGCACCTTGTCCATGGGCCGCAATGCCTTGAGGTATACCCTCTCAGGCACAGCCTTACCCACAGCCACAGTTGCTTCAGAAGTGAACCTGCTCCAACATGGCTTTGCCCATGGCTGCAGTCCCTCCAGGTGCGTACCTGCTCTGTCATGGCCTTATCCATGGCCGCTCACTTTGAGGTGCTCCAGCATGACCTCATGCACAGCCACTGATGCTTCAAGTTGTAGCTGCTGCAGCATGGATTTATCCACAACCACAGGTACTTTGAGGTGTACCTTCTCCGGCATGGACTTATCCTTGGGCCACAACCCCTTCAGAGTTACAGCCACAGACTCTTCAGGATGTACCTGCTCTGGCATGGGCTTATCCATGGCCACAGACGCTTTGGGGTGTCCTGCTCCCATATGGACTCATCCCCAGCTCACAGTCCCTTCGACTCGCGTTCACACTGGAGTTCCAGCCTGTCCAGTGCAGCAGCACAGAAACAGCAGCGATGCCCTGGGTATCTGCCAGGCCAGGCGCATCGCTATTGCTGCTATCAAAATGTTCCCGGGCACAGCAGAGTCAGATGATGGGCAGTACAGCAAGCAGCGAAAGCAAAAAGCAGCTGCTGACAAGCGCTAGACTCTAACGTACAGTGTGGCAAGCACAGGAGCCTGCCCATTAATGGCTAAACAGTAATAACAGCTATAAATTTGATTTAGCACATTCCAATCAAACCTGTCATTATCTTGAGTCCTTTTTAGCCCCAGAGGCGTCTCTGAAAGGAGTTTTATGCGAAGGACCTGCTTTTACGTAATAAATTACTTACAGTTCTCTTGCAGAGTAGGGGTTGGAATGCCCCTTATATAAAAGGTTTATCTTAAGCTTATACCAAATAGGCCTAAGATATGGGATATTTGAGATGGATAAATATCTGTAATTTTTTCTTCCTCTGACTATCAAGGTTTGGGTATCTTATCTTTTTATGGCACTGATGAAGATCATTCACTGATATTTTTGTGTGTGTTTATGTAATTATATAGGAGAGTTGCTTTGACTTCTTTACCTTCCCTCAAATTACTCTCAGTATTAGCTCATAGTTTTAAAGTTTAATTGCTATAGTTCTGCCTTTACTTCCATCTCCTTCATGAATGACTTCTTTTCATTAAGAGCCTAGCTGTAGCAAATCCTTAAAGCTTTATTCCTTAGGCTTCTTCCTTAAATTTTATCTGACTCTGTGTTTTGTATGGCAGAGTAAACCAAATATGCAATACTTTCAAGTAAGAAGTTTGAAGCTTGGAAAGATTAACTATTTTATTATCTTGTTTATATAATATTAGTAATTACATATTGTAGCATAGCGCTTTTTTAAAATAGTACGGCATATCTGAAAATGAGACTAGCCCATCCCGCCTCCCCAGATCATTAATTGTTGCAGGGAACTAATAGTCACACGAAACAGTGACTTTCGTCTCCCAAAAGTGCTGTACAGCTATTAAAGTAGTAAGTGAAGTACTGTAATACGAAGTCTATCTTTGTAGTACCTTTCTCTAAATTTGTGGAAGCTTAATTCCGCAGAGTTTTAATCTCTTGATCAAGTCTTTCTGTGTAGGTGTAGAAGCCGTGCCTTTATTAGGAAAGGTTGGCTTCGGAAGAGTGATCCTAAGAGTAATTGGGAATTTCCTTTCGTTGTCAATATGAACTATCGCATATCATGTTGTTTGGCTTTTAGCACTTGCTGAGTGAAATCAAATTAAATTGCACATGCCTGTTTGTTTCCAAAATAATAATTTGGGATGTTTCCCTTCGTTATCACCCACTCATTCTGGGGTAGTTTCCCCATTAAAAATGACAATAATGCCGCCTGTGAATCTAACTGGAGAACTAGCAAAGAAGCGTTGTATTTAAGTCCTGAGTAGAGCTTAGGGCCCAATTATGTCACTTAGACTCTATAGCGATATAAGTTAAGAGAAATCTAATATTTCATCTTTTGATGTGATACTTCACTGCTGATTTGAGGTAAGACCATAGCCCTGTGCGAGAACACGCACTGTGTGCTGCAAGACAAACTGGTTGTTAGTCTGTCTTCTGCTTTTTATGCTATTTCGTTAGATATTTTTAACTTCTGTATGTCACCAGGTGAGTCTGTAGGCCGTGCAATGTGGGCTGTCACTAGGGAAGGGAAGGGATGCCTGGTTTTGAGGCATGTTTACTCAGTTGCATTGATTGCAACTTAAGAGTGTATTTTGTAAAAAATCGTTTTTGTATGATTTATTGCTGATGTGCCTGAGCTGATCAGAGATCAGGCTAAAGTTGTATTAGTTACGAATAGCTTCACAAGAGGGGGACTAGGTGCACAGCAAATATAAATGGGGCATGTCCAGGCACTTCTGTGTTGAAACAGATAAACGTCATCATAACTGTACATAACTGATCTGAGCAGGCTGAGGGGAGCAGTGGAGCAAACCGTGATGCTCCCCCGACTGCAATAAATTAATGGTAGAAACTACAGCTGGAGAAGAGCAAAATGTAGTCCACAGTGCTTGTTGCATTTAAAGGTATTTTTAAGGAATAATTGGTTATCAGTGGCGCTCTCCCATAGGCTTCCGTGCGTCCACAGAGTAGTGGCTTCCTGGCAGAGCACGCGGCTGAGCTGGCAGCTCTGAGCAGGGGTCCGTTGCCAGCTTCTGCGTGGTGTAGGGGATGGCCCGGGGCCAAGCCGTGAGCTGTGAGCTCTGGGGATAGTTCTTCTGTGGGTCACTCACTGAAGTGAATTCTGCCCAAAACGCAGCTTTGTGAATTAAGAGGAAAACTACCATTTACTCAAGTCCTTGTTTGTGCTGGCAGATTGGCCAAAAAATTTAATTCCGCTCTTGCTCTTCAATTAATGCTTAGGAAAGATAGGAATCATGTTGCAGCACATGGCTGTTGTACCTTCATTCTGAAGTCTTAAATCTCTTGCAAAAAATCAATGTCACCAGTATCTGTTCTTCTTTGTTTTAAAAAAAAAAAAATAAGAGAAAACTCTAATATTAAAGTGTGTGTAGAGACTTCAATGTTGGGAACACTTTATTAAAAAATGCTTAAACCCTTGACACAGTGCTGAGAAAGTAGATGGGCTAGAATGTATTAACTGCATGGAAAAGCTGGCTGTTGTGGTACATTTGACAATTCAGTAATATTCTATTAGCTTTATCTTTTATAGATAGTTGGAGTAATGTCTACAGTATGCATTCCTCCAAGGGTTTAAAAATAAAAGTTGAAAATCCTGTTTTTTACAGTCGCCTTCTCAAGATGGAAAGGAATGTGACTAGGTAATATTTTTATTTAGTAAATTGGACAACTCTGACAGTTTTGCCAAGTTATTTTTCAGTCTCTAAACCAGAATTGTCTTAGCAAGCAATGCCTTAATTGGTAGACCAAGAGGTATATCTAGTGTACTTCTAATAAATCTTAATTTAAACAGAGTATTATTCAGAACAGGAATGTTACCAACCCACAGATTAGCATTTCACACAAGCCTTAGGGTTGGCATGTCTTGCATTTTCCCCATTTTATTTTGCTAAAGCACTTTTTCTTGTTTACGTCTATACAAATCTTATCAGTAGTAACTTAATTAAAAAATCATTTAAAAGATGAAGATTTGTTTGTTTGGATGTGAGTCATTGGAAGGCTAATACAAGAACTTGATAAGATCATGAGTGGGAGTTAAGAGGAAGCCAAACTTGGTTTTTCATGTGCTGCAATGAAACTTGGCAGCCTGAGGATTCTAGACTTTTCATTTCTTTATTAATACATTTCTGACGACGGATGACATACGGTATGTTTTTCTAGGATAAGAGAAGTATTGACTGCCAGAACAGCTATTTCATTTTCTGTTCTGTCCCTTGAAACTCTTTCTTCTTTCCTATGAAAGGAATATGTTTTCATACAATTTGCTAGTTGTGCAGCAAAAAAGCTATTAATATTATAATTTTTTTTGACCATGGACTTTTTAGGCATCTGCTGGGGTCTTTGGCTGTAGCAAAGTACCACGAGGGACCAATGGAAACGGAGGAATATCTTTTTTTGTTGTATTAGTCAATGCTGCTGTGTAAGGTGCTGTAGAACAATTAAGAACGATTTCTCATAGCCTGTGGTAGCTTCTGGAAAGGTAGGCTTAGGAGATGGAATCTCTTTTTACTTTTAAGCAGAAATCTTATGATGGAAATCTAGCTTGTTTCTAGCAGATTCTTGTTTTGTTACAGAAGTTCAGTACTTACTGCTCTTACAAGGAAGAGCTTTTTAAAACTTTACCTATAAGTGGTAGGCTTCTGGAAAATGGATAGGACAAATTGCATATTTTGAAGTTTTGTACCTTTTATGAGTGTTAAATATGTACTGTGGTTTGCTTTTGCCCACCCCTTCAGTTTCCATTGTTGTTCTGTGTGTGAAAGCTGTTCTAAAGTGTATTTTTTTCTTCCTATACTGTATTTTTTTACCCTTGCTGCAGAAATTAATGCTTTTAGTGTTTGACTAGCAATAAAGACACCATTTTCTTCAATAGGTTACAAGATTTCAATACAGTTTCTAGAAAGTTCAGAGTCCCACAGCTCATACTGATCTTCTCCAAGAAAATCCATCGTCATCAGGGATGCAGTTCTCCTTGTCAGAGGATGAAAATGTGAGAACTCAAAGTTAAGTAAAAATAACCAGTACTTTATTTCATTGCCGAAGGAATGATTTCATTAAGAGAACAAATATTTATTTTTTTCTCCTCTGGAATATGTATTATTCATACTGTTATATAGTTTGTAGATATTCACAATTAAGATTCATTTTGGACTTCAGAGCAGGATTGTTTGTTCTTGATCCTGCTGGTGCAGAGCTGTAGGTTCTCTTTTCATTTTGGAGAACCATTCCTTATGATCCCTGCTGCCTTTGAAGAGTTCATGGTAGAAATAATACCAAGATGCTTTGCTTTCCCATAATTAAACCTGAGTATGCAGCTTCTTTTTTTTGACCTTACATGCATGTGTTCGGGTTTTGTGAGTAAACAGTATGTTATGTTCGGTTTTTTTCCCCCTTTTCCCCCTGTCTAGAGAGTTCCAGACAAGCCTCTTTCTTCTGAAAAATCTCTTGACTCTGCTTCTGTCTGTTCTGCAGGTTCTGCATTTTTCCTCAAAGTCCTTTGTTTCAGCTCTCACAGCAGAGTTTGCTGGAATTTAACCTGGACAGATCCAAGTAGATACAAAGGACTAACCTGGTTAGAAAGTGCGAAGCATTATCTTCTGTTCAGAAGAGAGCCCTCTTGATGTTGCATCTGAGGGCTAATAGGTTATCTTCTCCAGATCACCTTTTGTGTCGATTCCCCTGCCCCATATGCTCACCCTCCTTGGTACGGTCAAGATTTTCAATGTGAGGTAGTTGTTTTTGGTCACGGTGGTAGATGTTTCCCAAAATTATCTCTGAGAAATGCCATCAGGTATTTAAACTGTTTGAGAGGAACTGTGTATTTTTCTTTGGGGAGGAGGGTAAGGAAGAATAAGCATATGAAATAAAAGCTGCTATGGGGGTGGTCTCTCTCTCATGTTAAACCATTCCGTATAGCAAACTGGATTTAAAAAAAAAACCCACCCCCCCCCCCCCCCCTTTCTAATCCAGAAACCTCACGGAGTGCAAGATTGTAGTAAAAATCCACTAACATGTAGGAAAACTGAGCTAAGAAATCTAAACAGGAGTGGAAAAAATTTACTACTTCAAAGCATTTAATGTGGGAAGATACGGGCATAGGTTCATCCCCGGGTAAAGGTACGCTTAAAAAATACAAGGTGCTGCGTTCTGTTCGCAAGGCTTAAAGTGTGGTTGCCAGTGAACTGTTTCTAAATACTAAACTTACTAGACAAGTCTTGGATAATTGTCATAAGAGTTTGTGTTTTAGGCTTAAATAATCTACTCTGCTTTTTATTTGCAGTGGTGTCAAGGGTATCTCATTATTCCATAAATACAATTTACCATTAATTAAAACACTTCACAAGCACATATTTGAAAATCTAAAAATTGAATTACCTTGTTTCTCTTTGGTGATGTTAGCAGCAGTGGTTTGTAGTTAGTGGAATAAACTGGTTCTTTAGACAGAATCAATACCTTCTGTTAAAGTGGAGTGTAAACTGCAGTGTATGAGTTTCTGTGTAAGTTTATCTTTGCCTCAAGTACGTTGATTTCGTAAATGCAAGATCTTCCTGTGTCCAAAACTAATTAATAAACCTGTCTGTGTGCACTGCTTCAGGCTTACTGTAACCAAGCAATGAACCAAGATTATTCTCAAAGTTGCTTGTAGTCATGGGTTTAATAAGACATTCTTATTATTGCATCTGAAAAAGCATTTAAACTAATAGCCTGATTAAAAACCAATTTACTTACAAAGGTTTTCCATAACAGAAAACCTATTGCTCCCATTGTTGGTCATGGATTTTAACAAATATTCAGTATTCTGTTGGTTTTCACCTACTGAAATATGATTTTAAAATTCTAAGTTGCCACTTACGTCTGACAGTTCACCTGCCTTACCTTTAGCAGTGGGCCAGTTGTTGTTTACAGTAGCTCCAGCCAAAAGAGGGGAATTCCTTTGGTAGTAATGAGAGCAGCTGATAGAGGAATAAACCCAGTAATAATTTTGTGCAACAAGTTTTGCAAACTTATTATATTATTGTACTTATGAGGGGAAATTCTTGCCAATTACATTTCTCTCTGTATAAGAAAGTTTAGAGACCTTTCTATTTATCTCACCATTATTTCCAAATATGTGCCACTGCAACAAATGGTTAGCACTGGCTATGGGCCTGACAATGGGGTTTTGAGTGTTTTGCCTTAGGTGCTGATGGTAGAGGAGTCACAAGCACAAGAAACTGTAAAAATGGTGGTTGCTGGGTGCATGGCTCTGAAGCGGCAGGAGAAAATATGTAAACACTGTTTAGAAGCAAGTATGGCCATCCCAAATCACCATTCATAAGTTTTACAGGTGCAGCTAATGCCGACTGTAAGCAACGCCTTATAATGCCAGCAGTCAAACACTTTGAGAAAGGGAAAGGGACAGCCGTGTAAAACACAGGATCAGGACAGGTTTTGATGTTAGAGCTGGCAGCTTTTAAAGGTGATGTAAGAAACCACTGCTGTAACTTGCTCCTGTGTGTTGCAGTGGGATTCAGTGGCACCTGATCAGTTTGAGCATCAAAGAATTCAACTCTGGTGTTAAGGACTGATTCGTCCTGTCAGAGGGAAGAAGTGTGAGTGCGTGAGTGGAAAGGGTTGGAGTCACTACGCAATATTGCTTGGGGCTGGCAAAAAGCAGCAGATACTTGGCTTTTAGAAAGTAGCATTCAGTAGTTCGGTAGCTGGAGAAGTTAACCTGTCTCTCCCCCTCCTTTCCCTTTTTAAATTATTTGCGAATGTTGCTTTTAGTGCTCGTGTAAATTTAGGGGGTTTTATCTTTCAGAGTTTTCTTTAGCGCTTCAGGTTTTTTCAACTTTAGTCTCAACATGTGAATAATATCCATCAACCGAACAGCATGCGCTTTGAGAGCAGTTGACCTAATCTATGTCTCTGTCTTTATCTGTGTTTTCCTGCAAGTGCAAAATAAATGAGTTTTCAAGTGGTCTATGTTTTTAATAATAAACCTTTTAAAGTTGCTGTTATCTGAAACATATGTATCTGTAGTGAGAATTAAATGTCAAAAAAATACTTACTTTGAATTGTTGCTTGTGGTTCTGTAGTTTTTCTTCATTTTCTCGAGGAGTGTTTTTTTGCATCTCTGTGTGTCAGTGTTTTGGGGTTTTTTTAGCCTTCCTCCTGACCCAGAAAACTTTTGATGGACTGTCTCATTCTTTCCTTCCTTATTCTTCTTTCTTCTCCAGCTTTTGAATCTGTTGTTCAATTAAATAACTTCAATATTTCATCTTTGTCAAGTTCTTTAAAACTAGACAATGTTGTAGATAAGGGCAGATCAGCTTGGCTTCCCTGAAGGAATTGTGAATTGAAATATTTGTAACTCCTTGTGGGTTAAGATTACAAAGCTTAATTTCTCATGGCCTTAGTTTATAAATGCTGCTACTTGCATGGTTCTGTTATCTATTCTAGTCTTACTGAAGTCTTAGAAATGATGGTAAAGCTGCATTTAGGCTGCAACTCAACTCCTAACCTGGCTATGTAAGTCAGAATTTAAAGGAATTTGACAGATCATATTTACTCATTAGTCTAGAAAAAGCTTTTGAATTATTATGTGTAAGTGAGAAGTATGGCTGTGCTAAGTACTACCTCTTTGAAGCTCAGTTTCACTTGTATGCTATAGCTCAATATTTTGGTGCTTTTTTTCAAAATATGAACAAAATTAGGTAAGAAATTAGAGCTATGTATGGGTCTTTTAAAAATCTAGTGGCTCTAACTTTTGGATAGTGTGACTGGCCTGAAACTTGAAGCCAGTTGACTACACCTGGTTAATTACCCGCACTGTTCAAAACAAGCCGTTAGGAAGAAAAGACAGTATCTGAGAACTTTGGACTCATGTAGCTTGAATCCCTCCAAGTTTGATGAACAACTTCTTCTTTCCTCTAAATCTTTTAGGTGAAACAACCTGTTCTAGGATTTACAAAACATGCAGAAGAGTTGCTTGGTTTGGGTGTGATTTTTGTTGTTTTGCCTTAGAGGATCTAGCTTTCAGGCTTGAGATACTGGCTGGCCACAGCTATAACCTGTTGGTCTCAGAAATATTACCATTCAGCCTTGAAGTGAAAGGACTGGCTGATGAAACTTGACACTTCTAATGCCTCATTGTGATGAGGAATTGCAGATGATTTGAAAGAACGGTGATAAAGTGATTTGAAAAGCCAATGATGCAACTGTCTTGATATCTACGTGTGGTATCTGTCCCACGTTGCTACTTTTTCCCTTCATCCCCCTGTTGTCTGAATTGTTGGGGCTAGACAGCTTTATGTGTTTGGAAAGTATGAGTCTGCCTTGAGTTCTGCGTAAAATGAGATTCTGTATAAAAGAGATTAAACAGTCTCTACAATCAGTAAAAGTGGAAAATACAGCCATAGCAATCTGGTTGCACAGTCCAGTGTTGAAAATTATTTTTTTTATGTGGTATCTCTGATAAATTTAGTCAACACAGTGGCACTTCATAATGGAGTTTGAGGCTGATTTAAAGACAGCTATCACCTTTTTAGCTAGAAAGAAAGTTGCTATCCTGTAGAGATGATGTTCCAGTCAGATAACAATCGGAGAAGAGTAGATGAGTCAGATTTCGGGTGTGAAGTGGTGTTACTGCTGTGCAAAACTGAGGACTGCATCCACAATGTATGCAAGGGCATAAATAAACCTCATGTTTTCAGACTGATGCAAGGAAAGAAAATGTTGCTGTCTCAAAGTGTATATCTTTTTTTTCCGGAGTGTTTTGTGGAATAGCCAATACTAAAATAAACCTCACTCCTTTCCCACCACATCAGCTATTTCATTCTGTCTGTTCTACTACTGTTTTGACTGTTACAGAAAATGAAATGAAAAATGACGAGAAATAAGAAGTAATAATCTATTGATGAAACATTAAACTCTTGATGATCATGAGAACTATGCTGTTTTTAAAAAATGATTTGTAGTGTTAGATACTTACTGCGTTACCTGACTGTATCTTGCTTGATTGACCACCAACATATGCATGACTTAGTATATTTGTGTAGAGTAATTAAAATATTTGCAGTAGTGCAGTGATATTTCTCAATATGAAGCCTGCTGGTCAGTACAAGCATCAAACTGGTAACCATATTCTTACTGAAGCTAATTTATGATTTGGAGTTACCTTCTATTGTATAGACATATGTTGTCTTTCCTGAGTATCATTTAAGGACTTTTCTAATCCACGTGACAATGTATTTTTCAGAAGCTGAAGACACCTTTTTATTTGACCAGCTAAATTTGAGAAAGCTTCTGTGGCTTGGGTTCAAGACAGTAGATATTAATGTGTTTTTCTTAGTTTTTGTGAAATCTTGTTGCTTCTCCTTTGTTGTTCTTCTTTGGGGTAATGTATCTCTTTATTTGCTGTTGTGCTGTGATCAGGATTTAAATTCTTCTCTCACTTGCCAGAGGGCAATTAATTTTTTTTCTGTCATCAGGTGGTAGCTCAAATTACTTATTAGGAAGTGCTTTGGAAGTGCATTTGGTCTCCCACCCTGTGCCTGCCCCCATTTTCTACCACAAAGCCTGTGATTTGAGTGAATTTCTGGCTGCTAATTGAAAGGATACTTCTTTCTGTGTGTGTGCATGTGTGTATATATTTCTGTGTGTGCATATATATGTATGTGCATGCATGCACATGAATTGAAGGAATCTTTCTCCTCAAATCCTTTTTTTTTTTTTTCCTCACTTACTTTGGGATGACTTCAGACTTTAAAAGTTAGTGTATGGGCATATCTAGTCAGAGGAGGCAGAGAGCTCACTGTTGAAAAGAGTGGGGTAGTACGTATTGTCGTCATATCTTATCTTTTATATACCAATCATGACTTCCAAAACAGGTGATGCCTTTTACCACATCTTTTGGCAATTTCCAATGTTAAGGCTAACGTTCCGTTTCTAAGTTGGTACTAAAAACCCTTGTTCGAGCTAGTGAATTCTAGAAAATGGTAGCTCATAAAATCCTGCAGAAAGGTTTAAATTTCGGCTTTGAGAAGTTTCTAGTAGTTTGAGTTAAGCAGCCTTAAAGTGGAATCTGAGTTGGAGTAATCTTTCCTGTCGGGGTCTTTTGAGTTGTTAAATTCCAAGACTTCTCCTTATTCGTAGGTTTGAGAGCAGCACAAAAGCTTTCTGCGCTGCACCTGGTTTAGCTGTCATGCTTGGATCAGCCTTTAGTTCTGGCTTCCTCTTAGGTCAGTTCCTACGATAAGGGCTCTTTGTGGAGGTTGTGTGAGATCTCAGCGAAGGCTGCCCAGTTGGTGACCTCTTCTCTGAGGGACGCAGATAAATAGGCCGTAACTTGAGCAGACTTTAGCTGCCATCGTCTTCTTGCTAGGCCTTAATATCCAGGAGGAGGTTTCCTACCTCTTTAGAATGAGATTAACTTCAGTCTGTGTAGTGTGAAATCACCTTGCTGCTTACAAGTGTGCAGAATTCCTGGGATGCTTCAGTAACTTGACTGGTCTTTTCTAAACACTTTCCCCCAACCCTGAAAAACTTGTTTTCCTATGTACAGGTTGTGTATTGTTAGCTTTGTCTCACAGCTGCAGGCGATGCTCTCTGAGGTGTGATATATATAGCTGGTATGCAGTAGAAATCTTGAAGGTTTTGCACACAGGACCTAAATTATATCAAAAGGGCTCCGTTTATACACGATTCCCAACTTGAAGACATAGGCTTTCTCAGAAAAGTACAGACAAACTAATGGGGCGCTGTTCGGAGGAAAAGCAGCGCTGCGTGCTAGGGGCAGAATGCACGGCAGCAAGGCGAGGTGCTTGATTTCCTGCCTTCAAGCACCGGGTCTGTGCGTGGATAAAATTTTACTAATAGAGTGCTCTGACACTGGTTTTCTGTAACAGCATCAGTCTGGCACGTTTAGTGCCTTATTGAAGAATGGTGTCTTTCAAAGGTATAATGTTGTATAGTTCTGTTCTGTGTTGAGCAGAGATACAAAGGTCTGCATTGCCTACTCCAGATACACAGAATCCCAGGTGGGAAGGGACCTCAGGGACCATCTAGTCCAACCTTTCTGGGAAGAGCCCAGCCTAGACAAGCTGGCCCAGCACCCTGTCCAGACGACTCCTGAAGGTGTCCAATGTGGCCGAGTCAACCCCTTCCCTGGGGAGATTATTCCAGTGGTGACTGTCCTCACTGTGAAGAATGTCCCTCTCGTGTCCAGTTGAAATCTCCCCAAGAGCAATATGTGTCCATCCCCCCTTGTCCTTAAATCTTAGTACTAAAATTTGGCAGAAAGAATTAGAAGGGACTGTAGATGTCCCTGACCTTTGTGGTGATGTGACTCCCAATGCAGGGGTCTGCCTTTCACAGTTCTTGTCTGGTTTGTGATAGGCATTTGTTTTCATTATGGGAATTAGCTTTGATTAGTAGTCCAGAGTATTTCAGATGAACGATGCTACCTAGGTCTGGCAAAACTGAAAGATGTTATTGGCAATTATCTGTGTGAATTTTGTACGATGGAGCCTTTAATGTTTGAATGCATTAGCAGAGATATAATTTATTATCAATTTTTCGATTGTACTAAAATTATACTTGCTGTGGACAATGTTTTTCATTTTGACTTTTAAAAAATAAGAATCTACAGTTAAACAGTGATGCAGTTAAACACTAAATAGTGATACTGCCTGTACTGTGTCGTGTGCCCAGAGCTGCAGAGACTTGTCCATAAATCCTGATGTTGGGATGGAAGGGAAAATATGCAGAGAGTTATTGAAGGCATAAGTCATCTGTCAAATGTAAGCTTGTCATAAGGTTATTTAATTAGAGGAATTACTAAGTAATTTTTCAGACTTCTGGGCTTTACTCCATCTGTTCATGTTCAAAGATGTCCTCCTTGAAAGAGAGAGGAGGAGAGAGTTCTTTTATTTTTTCAGTGGCTCAGTTTCTGAATCTGAAGATCAACCTTTTCCCCTTTTAAAAAAGGTTAAGACTCTGAGTCAGTCTTGCTTCTTGTTTTCCTCTTGTTTTCTTAGAGAACAAAGCAGTGCTTTTGCATGCGACAGAAAAGATCCAAGACGCAGCAACTTTGATTCCCTCATCTCATCCGATCTTCAGTTTCTTTATATGCTTGTGATAACCTTCTGTTAGGGCTGAGAAAATGTGGTGTAATGTTGTGTTGCGTCATTGCATCATAATCCTGCAGATCTGATCCAGCAAAACACTCAGCCTGTTAAATGCATCTCATTTTTTTGTTTCCTTTTTTTTTTTAAAATCCTTTCTCCTAATCCAAAATAGCTCTCTTGGAGCCTGTTTCTGTGTCGTGTTATTAAAATAGTCACCTTGTTCCCTTTAATAACAAACTGCAGAAACGACTGCCACGCTTCTGCCTTCACATAAACGTGCATTTCTGATAAATGCATATCCCTTTGATCTCGGTTACATGGGCATGTTCAAATATTTATAAAAGAAAATTAAGCTGGAAAGGGTTTAGCTATAATTGCTTTTCTGTTCTCCTCTCTGTGCTTCAAGTTGTGTGTAAAGGCATGGGATTTTTTTCTTTCCATTCTGCCCCAGCTGGTTCTTGTATCGCAGCTGAAGGACTGCCTGCTGCTTCCTTCAGAAGTATATAGATGGAGAACTGGAAATACCTGGTTATTGGAATACTTCAATATATTTAAGTTATTGTATACATACATTTTAAGATGAGTTCTGCTTAATTATTTAATCCTTTGCTTTTGTTTCAATTATTTAACTCCAGTTTCCTGGAGTTCCAGAAAATACAAGACACTCATGTGTGTAAGTATTAAAATGAAGCACCACACCCGTTGCTTTTTGTGCTTATCTTACCTCTCCTGTGGAAAAGCTTTTTTCTCTTTCTTTTTTTTTTCCCCCCTTCTTCAGAGAGTCAGTGTTGGAGCTAAGAGCAAGTAGTGATGAGTTGAATTCAAAGAGGATTAGGGACAGGTCTTTGAAATACAGGCTAATTCATCAGACACTTCTGATATTGTAGAATTAAGAAGACATGGCATTAAATCATGCCTGAGCATTTGTTGGAGTAATTACCTTCTTTCAAGCAGAAAAATATGTAGTGGCTTTGAGTGATGGGTGGTTTAATGTTGTAACTAAACTTGTAATCCCTTACTTGTAATGGGAGCACCCCTTTCAGCACGTTTTTTCCCTGCTACCCTGGCTGCTGCTTGCATCAAATACCTCAGATAATTTAGTGATTGATCTCATGTTTTAAAAAAAGCCCAGCCAGTGAAATAACACACGCACACGTTCTACACCCCCTGCCCAGCTCACTGTCAAGTCAGCTGAATGAATTGGATCGCCTGATCTGCCACACCAGTGTCTATAAGGGGAGAAGTGGGGACAGTCCCGCAGCTCAGGATGGAGATGTGGTGAAGCCCCTTTCAGTAACAGCTGGCCTTTAAAGCAGCTGACCTGCCAGAGCAATGCTCGCTTTGCAAAGCATTGCAGCAGTTTAAGCTTATGTTGTCCTTCTGGTTTCCTCCTCTTGCTGGACTATTGTTCCATGGGATCTTGCATCTGCTGTAAGTAAAATCAACTGGGATTGTTAAACAGGGGTTTAGTCTAATCTTATTAATTTTTTGAATTACTAACGTGTCTGCTGTATCTCTTGGATCTGAATTGGCTCTGTGTACTTGTATTAAGCTACTTGAATGTTCAGATTTCACATCCTGGAAAGTGCTCAACTGAGAAAATGAATACGTACAGTAATTCTCAAACAAGAGTTATGGACTTTGAAAGAAGCACGGTGAGCAGATACTGTGTGTGCATCAAGCCATGCCCTGCATTTCTGGGACCTGTCACCACTCCTTCTACCTTGACCCATTCCAGAAACTGATCCATTAAAATAGTAAAACAAAAAATTAAAATATTCTTTGCAAATATTATAAAGTGTGGGAAGAGCAGTAGGTATGAGATAGGCATGCTAAAATTAATGCTGCTACCTGGGTATGTACTTCAAAATACTTTTTAATCTGTATGAGACAATCACAAAACACTCCCTGGAGGTGGAGATGGGAGATGCCAAGATGCTTTTAACAAGTTGCCAATGGTAAAATTTTATGGCGTCTTCCTGACCCTTCTTTTTTGCTGTTTTTTTAAGCATGTGTGTAACAGGTCAGATCACTCAACTCCTTTTGACTGAGGATGATTTATGATTAATTTAGTCTTGGAATTTTTTTCTCCATCTACTGCATCTAAAAGAGCAACATAAACACCATTGCTGCTGAGTGTGCACTTACTGTGTAAATCGTGGAACTGTGTGCCTGCACTGATGATAACTTCAGGATAGAAGGCTGTTCTAAACATTATTTTTAAAAAACATGAATTAATTTTTGAAAGAAACGCCTTGTTTTTGTCTCCATCAGCCTTTCCTTTCAGGAATTAAAATTGAGTGATAATAGACTTAGATGTTATCTTGAATTTAAATAATCATTGCAAATGTTTTGTGTTGTTTTATTTCCATATTCTATAGCAGGTAGTGCAGACAAGTGAGATTTTTCAAGACATGATAAATTTAGCAGGTAATACAAGATACCTCCGTGCTGCCATCTCTAGAAGCTGGAGGGATAGAATTGACTACAGGATTCCTTAGAGGTCGGAGGGGTAGATTAGAATAGAGGATTCCTTGCTCTCAAAGTTACTGCTGCGCTTGAGAGTTTACTCTTCCACTAGTCCCAGTACCCTTAAATGTTTCTGCTCCTTTCCCTGTCCCATTCCCCCCACTGCTGGCCATCCACCCATATACATTCACACAGCTTCATGAATGATGTTTGAATAACCTTAAAAAAAACAGCAAAGCCTTTTAGTGGCTCCTCTGCAGTGTTTCCATTGCATTCGTGTTCTTTCTGGTGCGTGAGACTTGTCCCTCGCCTCTGCTGTACTTGTGGAGAGGTGACAGTCTCTCCCACGAGCTGGAGCGAGATTCTCTTGCTTTCTGGTCCTTGGGCACTTCACAGCAGGTGCTGGTCCTGCTTCGGGCTGCGGTCGCCTCTTGGGACACTTCTGCTTGGTTGGTAGGGCTTCTTTAGGTGTGGTAGATTTGGGTTGGCTGATGTTGTTAGAGGTAGCCTCTGGCAAGATGATGCATTCTTACCCACCCATGGTTTGTCTGTGCGGGAGTGTGTGTTATTGCACTGTATTGACTGTCGTCTCAGCTCCAGTAGGTTTTTGGTTTTTTTCTTTGCTGTACAGCTGAAGAAAATGAAGGGTGTGTTGTAGTTTTTTTGGATTTGCGGGTTGTTTTGTGGGTTTTTTGTTTCCTCTTTGTGCTGGCACGCTAGCTTGCCAAGTTTGGAAGGCAAGTAGCGTTTAGTTTTTCTTGGTAGGTGAGAAGGTTGACCACTAACTACTAGAGTGGATGAAATCTCCAGGGAAAAGGGAACATGATTTCTCAGAGGTCACCTGGAGCTGGATACCTGAATTCTGGTACCTGAATGGAGCTGTAAGAATGCTGTGGTGTTTTTATACCTTTAGGATCATGTTATGTGATTTCACATGCTTACAGAAGAATTTATTGTTGTTAAATACTGCAGTACAGTCCAAAATTGCATAGCGTTTGCAGCTAATCAGTTAACTCAGGGTACCTTAAATCGATGATGGCATTTGGTGACAAGTATTGTAGTTAATTTTAGGTTATCTTCAAATTTTTTTAGTTCCCTAAAATATACTGAAATGCAAATCTTAATATTTAACAGCTTACATACATTTAAAAGCCTACTACCTAAATTGCCCTACCTGGGGGTTTCTGTTGCTTGTTGGCTCTCAGCAGTTTAAGTTATTGTGCCCAGAAATCTTAAACGAAGTTGAACCAGACCTTCGAGCTGATCCCATTTGCTGTACAGATAAGTCTTCTGTGGCAAAGTTGGATCAGACCTTCCTCAGAGAACATGTATACAAGAAACTTCAGATAAAGCATTTTTTTTTTGTCTAGTCCATTCTGGGTTTATAAAATGTCAGGTTTTACAGTTGGTTTTGGTACTTCAAATACTGCCTGTAAGCTCTAAAATATGTACTTTTCCATAAGTAAAGGTAAAAATTATGTAGAAGGTAGGGCACTAAGGTGTTTAATATTGCCTGGAGATTACAGCTTATAATAATTGGCATTTTACAAAATGTTTTGAGTGCATTCACTGCGAATATATCTAAACATTTTTCCTATATATGGAGCCATCAAAGTATAATCTTGATTGCTTTTTCTCCTTATTTTGAGAACTTAAAATTGCTGCCTTGTATGCATGAGTGGGGGGTGTACCTGTGTTTGTTCCCCCCTGCTGGAAGCTTTTATTTTTGTTTTGAATATTCAAACATATGAAAGGAATGTACCTTTGGCAGCAATTTACGTAAACTGAGTAAAGGAATAAGAATGAAAATTAAATAATCTTTGCTGTAATAATTTCAGATGTTATATTTAACAGTGGTAATCAAATATTGCAAAGTGTATATATATTTTTGTTGTTCTGGTTACTTATATTTTGCTTATTGGTGTACTTGGAAATGTCTGTTTTATTAATGCTAAGCAAGTTGGCAACCAAAAGAAGTCAGCATTTGTTTACAGGATATTTCCTGCTCGTCTTGCCTGTAAGAATCAGCCTTCCAGGTATTCTCAGAGCACACTTTATCTCAGTTTCATACAAAACAATTCTCCTGACAAGGGAAGACACGGGTGCCCCGTAATGTAATTACATTAAATGGCTAGAGCACTTGCCTGGCTCGTAGGAAAGCTGGATTAATTTACTGCAGCAAGAGAGACTTGGAGTCACGTTTCTGAAGACCTCTTGGAAGGCAGCGAGTGAGCGTTGGGTCGGAAAGCAAGCCGACACGCTAGACTCTGTCCTCTGCTGAAGGTCCTCCTGGGTTAGGAGGAACTGGGACTTCAGAGCCTGCTTAGCTATTCTATATGCATTTCAAGTGATGTCTTATTAAGAGATCGTAAACTGAATTGGAAGGAAAAAAGAGGTATCTATTAAGTGCCAGCAGTAGCGATGAAGATTGGGCTTTGGCTGCGTCTGTGGCTTAGGCAGCTGTCTGACTGCTTGGCTTTGAGTTCTTTTCTTAGGTAACTAAGCTCTGTAAGGAGCCTTCATGCTTGCTTTAGGGATCTGAATTGTAGCAGGCATTAAACCGTTGCAATGCCAAGTGCTGCTCTACATAACATCAAAGTGCTTCTGAGTATCCGGCCCCAAGTACATGATCAGAACAGAAATATATGAAGTGCTGAGAGGAGTGTCTGCTGCAGCGAGGGCACCTCTTCCAAAATCAGCTGGTCTGTCTGATCTGTACTGCATGATGCAGCGAAGCCTTGTATTAGGCCAGCTGGATCAAATGATGCTCTTCGAAGATGCTGCCAGTATTCAGCTTCCTCTTAGAAAATCATCAGTAGAAGAAAATCTGTCTGCAGTTGGCTCTTGGCCAACATCTTAAAAGCAAGTACCAGCACAGATATTAAGCTTTAGCATGTATTTTGTCCCATGAAGCCATATTTCTCGATTATTTTATCCGAGCGTATGCTACCAAGGTAAGTAGAACTTTGGTTTATTCTGTGTAATTCCCCGCTTTGTATTCTGCGTGAACTTCTTTGAAAAATTGTGCTGGTACATGGTGAGGAGCAAAGCAGTTGGTTTGACGTGTGTTTAGGATAGCTGAGTGGCTTTAGCCCTTGGATAGCGCTGTGTGTTAGTCTGTGAGATGTTTCCACCTGGCTCACTGCCATTTCCATGTAAGAAACGATGAACAGCTGTCCACGTAGCATTTGGTGCAGTTATAGCTCCCAACCATCTCCTGTGCCCGAATGTTGTGTGTTGCTCAGCATCTGGTGTCTGTGGGAGGAATGGCTGGTATGGGAGGCACACTCGGCTCCCACTTAAGATGTTTTCAACCACAAGAGCTTTGCCGAAGTCTGTGTTGACTCGCCACTTGTAAGGTGATATCTTAATATAGCCAGGGATGTTACATGTTGGTAAGTTGTCCTCTTGTTGATAGGAAGCCAGTGTAGGATAGAAATCTCTGCTTTAATGAGTTCTAATACATAGCAGTTAAATGTCAAATCTGGTATACTTGAATTAAAGGGGAAAAAAAAGGAAAGTATTGGAAGACATGGGAAAAACTGTAGTGGTTTTAAGTGTTTCTTTTATAGGAGCAATACCTAGGGACTTGGATCAGTTTAATATCTTTTTTTTTTCTGCCAAGTGAAATAACAATTGACAAAACACTAATTGATCTGTAACGCTTGTAAGAAATATAGTATTCAGTGCAAACAATTATACCAAAACCAGAAGGGTGAGTGGTCTTGGAAGATCTAAGTAATAGTAATGAAATTATCCACTAATGTAGGTCTGTGTGTAATTATAGGTTTCCAAACTAAAACGACACTAGTCTTAAATTTCTCGATGAATACGATTGTTTCTTGCTATATAGGTCTAGAAATGCTCTAAAAGTGTGTTTTGAATCTTGCTTTGCGTTTGCACTACCTCCCTCTGCCTTTCCCCTGCCAGTCAGAGCAGCTGCAAATGTGTAACTAATCATTTCATGAAATTGAGTTTGAGATATGACAAAGATGCAGTATGAAACTCCAGTTTTGAGAGTCAGACTCAAACACTATCTGCTGGGTAGTCTTAATGGAGTGGGTGAGTTGAGCAGAAAAGAAAGTGGTAAGAGCGAGGTTTGTAAGCTGATGTAGGCTTTCTGAGGCGTTGTCGTGGTTTAACCCGTTAGGCAGCGAAACACCACACGGCTGTTTGCTCGCTCCCCCCGCAGTGGGATGGGGGAGAGAATCGGGGGGGAAAAAAAGGTAAAACTCATGGGTTGAGATAAAGGCAGTTTAGTAAGACAGGAAAGGAAGCAAAATTAATACTAATGATAGAAGAATATACAAAACAAGTGATGCACAGTGCAGTTGCTCACCACCTGCTGACCAATGCCCAGCCACATCCCAGGGCCCCAACCAACCTCCTCAGTTTTTTGCTCAGCATGTTGTCACACGGTGTGGAATATCCCTTTGGCCAGTGTGGGACGGCTGTCCCGGCTGTGCCCCAGCCCGGCTTGTTGTACCCCCCCTGCCCCCTCGCTGGCAGGGCGGCGTGAGAAGCGGAAAAGTCCTTGACTTGGTGTAAGCACTGCTCAGCAACAACTAAAACATCCCTGCGTTACCAACATTATTCTCATCCTAAATCCAAAGCACAGCACTGTACCAGCTACTAGGAAGAAAATTAACTCTATCCCAGCCAAAATCAGGACAGGCATAGAGAGTTTTCAATGTCCTGAAAAAAAGTTGCTGCACTGCACTCATTAATCAGCCTAAAAACCCCTGTAAAAACCAACAAAATCTATTCAATTTAACCATAATGTATTGTGGTTCAGGTTAGCAAGGAATGTTTTAACAAATTGGTAAGCGAACATACATCACCTTAACCTCTGAGCTTTTGGAGTAGCTCACCACCCACTCTAAATATCTAAAAGTGTTTAGATAACTGAATTTAAAAATTACATTTCATTTAGGTTGGTACATCTAAAATATTTCTGCAGTACTGTTGTAAGGTTTCCCACTGAATGGAGTCAAAAAGGTTACAGTTCAGTTTCTTTGCATGTCGTCTGTTACTGAATCAGGAGTTAATGGGAAACAGTGACATGATGGGTAAAGTTAGCGTGTGCCAAATCCCCGCAACATGCGCATTATAGCTGGCGTGTACTTGTTTTGATGTTGCTATATGTGTCTTGGCCTGAGAAAATAACTGCCTGAATAATGACCACAAACGAACTCTAGTGGCATTCCACGTGTGCCTGATGTTTAGTGTCTGTGCTAGTTCGCCAGCTACCTTTTTATTTTTTTTACTACGCTCAAAATACTTGTTCAGGTGTATTTACAGTATTTACGTGTTTAGTTTGTAGCCTGATATTGCCAGTTTTTTTAGTGTGTCAGGAAAATAGTAGTTTAAAGTATTAAGCACAAATAGTATTTTAATATAGAGAGCGCATTAGCCTTTTCTTTTAATTTTTTATTAATTAAATCTCTCTTGTGTTCTCATGATTTAAGAGCTGTGTCTCCTCTTAAATGGTTTCAGTTGCTTTCAGTCTTGCCTTAAGCTTAACTTGTTGGATGAAAGACTTCTGTTGGTGCAAGCATTGTTGTCTTCTACCAAGAAGATTAGTCATTGTATGCAAGGAGCTTTTTAAGATCACACTAGTAGTTGAGATTTTGTTTCATTCCGAGCAAGCTGAAAAATCAACTCTGTCCTGTGGTGATGACGAAGTAGGAATGTCATTTGACCATATGGTTTATTCGTATGTTGCTGCACCAAATTAACATGCTGGAGCGATTTACAATTAGAGTTGTAAAGAAACTGGTTGTATTTATGTCTATGGTTTCAGTGTCTGCTTTCTTATCCTTTTGTGCCCTTGAGTTCTCTCCAAAGGATAGAACATACTGTTGTCCCCCAAAAGGCGTGGGATGCCCCCATGTACTTTCCACATGCTTTATTGGGTGAAAGTTAGTGCTTAAAACAGAACATCGGTTTTAGCTGAGTTGTCTATGTTAAAAATCATTAAAATGTACTACTTTTGAAGAAGAAAAATTCCACAGAGCCCTAGCCTAGAGCACAAAGGTTCGAGGTTGATCTCCCATACTCTCCTATCACTACGCTGTTTTATAGGCAGGCCTAGGAGGCAAGCTGAATGTCCAGCAGTCTGCACTGGGAACTTTCATCCTGGCAGCTTGACTCCCCCTAGAATTTCTGAAGGCTGTACCCAAGTAGTTTCCTAGAAGCCTCAAATTTATAAGAATTTACAATGACACTTAGCTATTAGATCTCTAAATCTAATAGTAGTTTGTGCTAATTCAAACAAAACAAAAAAAATCAAAACCCCCACGACAACAACAAAACCGAAGTGGAAGAACTTGATAAATAAACGTGCTTAATGGAATGTGTTCCTTGGCTGATAGGATTAGTGGGAAGACAGTTTTCCCCTAAAGGCTTAAAGGGGAGGGAAGGAGAATAAGGAAGCTCTCTGTAGTTTTTGTTTAACTACAGGAGAAATCCCTGTAATTTTTTTTGGCTGCTTAATGGATGTTTTGCATTTAGTTTTCAACATACATAAGTATTTTAAACCTGTTAAAGTAATTTGGGACAGTGAAGAGCTTGGTAGAATTTTGCAAAACTTGGCATTCTTACTGGGAAGATTTTTTTTCTTCCAGCTACGGTTGATACTTGCACTTACTAAGTATTTCCATAGCGTTGCTATCTTTAACCTGATGCACAAAGCCAAGTAACTAGTGAAATACAACTTTCCAGAAGCAGAAAGTTTCTGTTTCAGTGTGCTGGTGGGACGCAGGGCACAGTGGAAGATACTTTCCCTCACCTGCATAAGCCTTAATAATTTTCTTAATGTGCTGGGTTTTTTGTTTGTTTGTATTTTATTTATTTTTATTGCTTTAATCTTCATTTAAGCCTTTAATCTTCATTAAGACCTCCACAAGGCCCAATAACCCAAAACATGAACCATACGATGCATGTAGTATAAGAACCTTGACAAATTTTCTCTCTCTGCTATTCTCAGTGCAGAATTCTGTGAAAACCATGCGTTTGTAGCGTTTCATTTTGTAACTGATACAGTGTTTATATGGCTGTTCTTCTCTGAAAATGAATAACAATTACAGAAAAGCATCAGTATTCAGTTTTGCATTTCAGTGTTTTAAGAAGCCTTATTTTCGCCATTCCCAGCTATTAGTGCCTACCTAATGTAGATGCTTAAGCTGAATTTACATTGGGAAATTCAGACATGCCTGGAGACTTACTGAAATTATATAATTTGTGGTTGAAATGTTCCCCAGCACTAATTTGGTCTGTTCCAACTACGTGCTATTCTACCCAAAGAATTCCCAGGTGTGGCTTAGGAGCTGGGATAGCAGAGACAGCTTACAGTATGCACTTTGTACCCCCTCACCCTGTCCCGGAGGCTCGGGCAGGTTCCTAGAAGGGGTATGAACCATTCTGCACTGCTTGGTTTCTGTGACTGGTAATGTTTCTGGGTGCACTATTAGTATAGGCATGGTATTGCATCTTCTTACGTGATGTAGTAAAGGTGTTGCCTTTAGTGGGGTTGTGCCAATAACCCAATGTTATAGCGGGGACTTCTTCAGTGCAGACTTAAAAAAGGCAACAGAATTTCCTTTGGCAAGTGTGCGAGAATAATAGAAGCTGGTGGGACTCTAACTTGGTTAAATGTAGTGTGCAAATCAGCATACCGTTGCTCATTAAATTTTTTTTTAAAGTTACCCTCTTCTCCACTTCTTCCAAATGCACAATGTGATAAGGACCCAATTTGAGTTTGACATCTTGTATGTTTTTGGTAATGAGCATACAAGAGTGGGTTGGGGTTTTTTTCTCTGTTGAAAGGAAAGCAAGTTTTACAGATTTAGAGTCAATGTTGGAACTTGGAGGGGGGTGTGTGAAATTTATTAATACTTCTCCCCCCGCGCCCCCCCCCCCCCCCCAAGGGGTACTATCAATATTACTGGAATTGCAAATCCAGCGGAGTTGCCTGTGAAACCCATGATAAGCTCCACTGAAATGAATACATGAAAATAGCAACTTGCAGATATTTTGGAAGGCTTTTTCCAATTGGAAAGCTGTCACTGTGGATATAAGTGCTAGATAACATGACTTCTCTTTTTCAGATAACTTTATTTGGCCTATTCCTTGCTAAAGCAGGGCGTTCTTCAGGTTTTGTTTAATCTTTTTGCCTGCCTTGCTCATTTAAGTATTACTGATTTTTCTTTTAATTTATGATTTGATATTTCCTAATATATTTCCTATTTAAACAATTCTTTTTTCTCCCAAGTAAGAATTGCTACATAAATTAAATGCAAAAGCCTTCCTTAATTTTTTGTTCTGTTTATTATGGTTTTCAAGTAGAGAAGGAACTAATGAAGGAAACAATAATTATTTATCTTAAAATCGAAAGTTACCTCTCTTGGACTACTTCATGAATTTAAAATCCACAAAGCTGAGTTATTGCTATTTGCTTTGAAAACACAAAACTTAAATCGATGAAGGAGACTATGTTAAAGATTATGTACTTTTTTCAGGAGGACCCAAATGATATCGACCCCAAAAGGAAAGACGTGCGTGGCAATGATGGGGAAGACAAAGCACAAAGTGTGGAAACGCTACCTCCAGGTATCGCAGTAATGTTTGTTATGAAATATCCATAGCCATAAGACATTTATCCTTGAAAGCCATAAAATACAGCAGTTGTTCTGATTCATTCTTTGTAGTTTGGAAGTGCTAGGATTACTTCAGCAACCTATACCTCTCTATTCTTAAAGGTTCAGCTTCCTTAAACCATATGTGCTTCACTACTCCTTTGGGTTTAAAACCATAGAGAACGTGATTCTTTGCTAGTATGTTTGTATTGTCCTGCAATAGGTTTGAGCTGCTGTAAAAGCCTCTGGTACAATAGTCCATTTCCCTCGATGGCTAACACTGGCAGGCAACAGACAAGTCGCCTTGGGACCATGCTTCCAACTGGAGATTCATCCAAGGTTCATACTTTTTTAGTTTCGTCTGGCTTTTGATGTGGCAGTTCTTCCTGAGTGCGCTGGTGGTGTACCTTATTTTTCTCATACTTGCTCAGTATTTGTCACCTGCTGGCAAATAAAAAGAGCAACATGGATTTTGTTGACTTTAACTAAATGGTCTTGTGCCTTGAGGATGATCTAAGAAAATTGTTAAGGAACCCTCATGTCATATGACTGCTTCCATAAAACTTTTGCTGCTTAACTGTTTCACATCAATGAGATTATGTATGTAACTAGAATTCATGGACTAAGGAATACAGAAAGAGTAAAATGGATTTAAATATTTTCCACTGTTTTTAAAAAACTTTACATTAAAAGGTGAACAGCTTCTGATCAGAGAGCTTCACAACATGTTTTACTCTTCTTCAATTAATCCTAATCTTTGGCTTACAAATTTGTCTTGGCCAAACATTTGAAATACTGTGAGGTCCTGAAGAAAGAACTAAGGTAAACTTTCCTCTAAGCAGCTGGAAATTGCCATCCCCAAGAATGTGTGAGGTATGATTTTTGTTTTACAGTCTTAGCCTCTTGGTACAGTATAAGCTGTTTGACATTCATGCCTTTTTTCCTGTAGCCTTTGGCCTACCTTGGCTTAGCTGCTTTCTGGAGAGGGGAAACAAGACTCTGGTTATTTATGTATGCTTTTTTGGCAAAACGTTTACTTGGTGTATGAATTGAGAAATAAATCCTAAAAAGCTGAAGGGCCTGGCTTACTTAACTTAGTTTCTGGCAGATCTTTCTAAGTATTTTTTTGCCTTAACAGAACTCTGCAAATATTGTCACTGGGATTATAGGTCAGCCAATTTTGCATCTTCCAGCTACTATCCTTATTTCCCATTTTTGAATGTTTTTGTATTCTGGGCCAAACCCTATACATTTCCTGAAAAACCTTCCTTTCCCAGTGTCCCAAAGTAGCCATTCGAGTATTAGAAGAAGTGGGAAGTGTCACAGGTTGAAAGGGAGAGACATCAGAAGTGGGGAGGGTGGAAGCTAGAAGTAAAATTATGTGTAAAATAGAGCAGGTCAGGACTATTTTCATTTCATCTGTTGACTGGTAATCTCTTATGGCTTGAAATAAGAGGCAGGAGACTCATTACTGCAAAGTACTACGAGAATCTCTAGCCAAATGTCAAAGGTTATACAGACAGTTATGCACTCTTAAATCACTATTTCGATTATTTTCAATTCATGTAGGCAAACTTTTGAATCCTTATGGCAATGAAGCTTGGAATTCATGTTTGGGCAGATTTTTTTTTGTGCTGCTTTAAAGCGAAGCAATCAAATTTTAGGAGGGCTTTGGTCCAAAAGTGCCTTGCTTTTCCACTGAGGTTAGGAGACCTGTCGTTTAGGTTTCAGCATTATGCAGTGTAGTATCTTTCAGAACTTCTTGGAAGTAAGGAATTGTTTGTTATCTTTAAAATGGCTTTATATAAAGGTGAAACTGTTGTTTTTTTACCTTCTGTACCTCAAAGTGTATCTATCCTATGTCATTGGTGACTTTTTATATGCTGCAAAAGTCTATTTCTTCTTTTGTGAAAATAGTCATGCTAGCTCTTGTGGTTAGAAGGACCAACCCCAAACTGTCTGCATGGGTAACTAAAGCAAAACTGTATTACCAGTTCTCTGCAATGATAGGAGTTTCAGCAGTTACTCCAGCAGCTCTCTTTGTTACTTAATGAAGGTTTGGAGTCTCTTACTGGCTGTAAGTTGAAATAACCATATTTATATCACATCCTACTGCTTTTAAGCTGTATTGAATCAGTAAGAGGCAGTGCAAGCTATTTAGGGAATTTTGTATCCATCTATTCCTACTTTTTGCCTGCTGCTTGGCTGCATGCAGGTTTATCTGCTATGCTTTTTTCTTCCTCCTTCGATCTCACCTTGAGCTGCTCTTACTGTTATCTGACTTTTCCCTAATAGATCTGATTTATATTGCATATGGTTGACAGGACCTTCTGCTGGAGCCAGAGCCAGGCCTTGCCTCCTTTCTGGCTTCTGAAGCCAAACTCGCTTGTTCTTACACTCACTGGGCTGTCACTGCTTTTCAGCAAATTTAGCCCTATGAAATGGTGTCCTTTTGTTCTCAGAATTTACTCTATGCTTTCTGGACTAGTGTTGCATTCACTGGTTTTAGTCTTGGAAAATGGTAAATGATATATTGGAAATGATTTATATCAAGCTCTACTTGGATGGAAACTGGAATGGAGTACTAAACTAGCACTATTTTTTAAATACAGCTACTTATTACGGAGAAAAAAAAGTGCTTCTTATTTAAAATTGACCAGCTTATTATTAAAAATAATAGCAGTGAATTGCACTATTTTTGTTGATTGCCTTCTCCAAGACTTCAGAGTTGGGAAATACCTGGGACAAAAAGAAGCAGCTTCACCAGATTTCACCTTTTTCTTGTTTCTACTCAGCTTCTCAGGTTCAGAACAGTTTGTAAAATAAGCAGTTCTTATTGAAACCAAGTTTAGCACTGCAGCATACCCTGGTTCCAGGTTCTTAGCCAGTTCAGTATTATTTTTTTTTTGCTGTATTTGACTCTGGTAGCAAACTCTGCAGTTCATTTACTGTTGAGTTTAAAAGATTTATTTATTGTCATGTTAGGTCTCAGTACAGGTAAACACACATTTGCTTGAATTTGAGGTTACAAAGTTGCTTAATTTAAGTTTGGAATAATGTAGTTGCCTTTTCTGATACTCATTCCACCTGGCAGAGTTACTGAAACTTGGGAAACCACAGAGCCATCTAACTCCCCAGAAGAAATTAAACATTATCCTATTTGTGTACATCAGAAATACAACAGAAACAGTACGTATTATTCGAAAAGATTTTGTTAAACCACTTCTAACTTTAAAATGTAGTTGATGACTTCCCTTTGTGACAATTTTTTCAGCAAAAGTAAGGCAGGACTGTGTACTTAAAATCATAGAATCGTTGAGGTTGGAAAAGACACTTAAGAGCTTGGAGTCCCACCATTAACCTAACACTACTAAGTCCACCACTAAACCACGTCCCTAAGCACCACATCTACACATCTTTTACATACCCCCAGGGATGGTGACTCAACCACGTCCCTGCGCAGCCTGTGCCAATGCCTGGCCACTCTTGCTGTAAAGAAATTTTTCCTAATATTCAATTGAAACTTCCCCCGGTACAGCTTGAAGCCGTTTCCTCTCTTGTCCCATCACTAGTGACCTGGGAGCAGAGACCAGCCCCCCCCTCACTCCAGCCCCTTTCAGGCAGCTGCAGAGAGCGAGAAGGGCTCCCCTCAGCCTCCCCTTCTCCAGGCTAAACCTCCCCAGCTCCCCCAGCTGCCCCCCAGCACACTTGTGCTCCAGACCCTGCCCCAGCTCCGCTGCCCTTCTCTGGACACGCTCCAGCCCCTCAAGGCCCTTCTTGTCCCGAGGGGCCCAAACCTGAGCTCAGCATTCGAGGTGGGGCCTCCCCAGGGCCGAGCACAGGGGCCCCATCCCTGCCCGGCTCCTGCTGGCCACACCAGTGCTGACACAAGCCCGGGGGCTGGTGGCCTCCTTGGCCACCCGGGCACTGCTGGCTCATGCCCAGCCGGCTGTCAGCCAGCACCCCCAGGGCCTTCTCCACCGGGCACTTTCCAGCCCCTCTGCCCCAGGCCTGGGGTGTTGCCTGGGGTTGGTGTGACCCAAGGGCAGGACCCTTTAGCTTTGGATCCATGTTTCATTTTCCAGCAGTTGACTTGAGCCATTAGCACTTTTAACCATGTGGGCAGCCCATGTTGCATGTTGTAGTTCATAAAGAGCACAACCTGTTTATGGAGAATGCTTGTGATGTCATCACCCATACCGCTGATGTGAAGCCCTCATGACCTCTTGTGTTTTAGTTAATCTTTCCACTAGATGGAAGGCAACTAGAGGAGTGGATGGGGGTGGCAGTCCCGAAGCAGGCATAGCATTAAAATCCATTGGAAGTCGGGGTGTTTGGAAGTTGAAAGTCCTATATAAATACATTTTAAGTGTAGATTATATTTTGTAAAATGCACTAAAAATCTTTATTTTTAGACTGGAAAAGCAGTGACATGACATGCCCTGTATTTCAGAAAATATTTGACATATGTTCCAGATTGAAGCTGTATTGTAAATTAGAAGCAAGTGTGGCAATATAGTTTAGTTACCAAGGAGGTTGCAAAAGCATTGGGAAATGCTAAGGGAGTGAGTTTTGCAGGGAGATGATCTTGTGATTTCTGCCGTTTCTTCCAGCTGCCCAAATCAAGCCACTCTGCATTTTGTATAGTTTTGTTGCAAGTGAGGTTCGGTGTAATTTTTGTAAATGATTTGGGTTATTTGTAGTGTGTTAGCTGGCTGAGTTGTAAGCTTGTTTGCAAAGTAAGTTCTGGAAATATTTTGAAGAAAGAACTTGAAAGGCTAAGAAAAACTCTTGGCAGTCTGTGGCCTACCAACAACAGCTGGAACTCTCCTTTTGAGAGTTCTTTCAGTAACTGGAGTTTGAAAATCTGTATTTCTCCCTTCAGTTATTTTCCTATAGTTCCACCTCTGGGCTTCTTCACCAAGTCTCTAATAAATGTTCTGCAATCTGTTTTTGTTTAACTCTCAAGTCCTGGCTACTCTGTGTGTGTGTGTGCATGTTTTAACTTCTTTAGGATGGTAATTCAGGTATAAAAATAGTTGCTTAGTATTAACCAGCTAGTTCCTAAACTACTAATCTGAAAGTATGAGCACTTTTACTCTGACTTTACTTGGATGTTGGAAGTTTCTTAAAAACAAAGCAACCAACCCAAAACCATCTCCCCCCCAACCTTGATATTTTTGCCTCCACTACCATCTGGCAACCAAATCACACCTTGGGTCCTGGCTGCTTTTGTAGATGAGCTCCTCAGATGATCCTGAGATTATAGAGAATTTCTAAATAAGTTGGTGGTATTGGTCTGGTTAAACATCAGATAATTATTTTGTTTAATGATGGAAAGTGTTCTTTCAATATCAGAATCTCCTAGCAGGAGTTAACGCACCATAGTTGGGGCATGGCTTACGGATAGAAAGCTGTAAATGAGGCCTGCCTTGGTTTCCATGTCCTGCAGGTTGAGAGACCAAGCAACGGGAAACCTTGAGACATCTGAGCAACCTCTGACTCTTGTTAAGAGCTGTTAGTGTTCCCTCCATGCGTATCAGCTTAGTTTAGGATATGTCTGAGCTGTAATATTTGTCTAAAAGCTGAGCTTGAATGGAGTGACGTATCTACAGCCTGCTACTTCCTGAACTTAACTGAAAGTACCTCAAAAGCTTTGTATGCTAATTATGAAAACAATTAATATTAACTCCTCTTATCTGTAACAAACAGTGACCCAAAAAGACAGCTTTTGCTTTGTATATTTTTTTTAATGCCAACAACTTGCTGTGTTCCCCACAACGTGCTTGCAGGAGATTCTCATACACATCTGTGTTAAAACAAGAATGTCTGTATCACATTAGAGCTTGAGCTCTGATTTTGAGTTAAAGGTGGTATAAATTTGCTGTAGCTACCATAGGTTTGGCTGTCAATAAGCAAAAAGTAAATGTTCAACCAAAGGGAAGAACTGATAGTTTGAAGACATTTTGTAGGTATCATACCGTTGTTTTATACCTGAATATGGTGAAAATCCTGGAACTTCATTCCTGGTGGCTGGATGCTAATCTAACTTTCTGTGTTAGTGCCACAACCAGTCACATAATAACACGGTCCTTGTTAAAGAGGGATTAATCTGTGAATCAGTTCTGATTGTAAAGGAGGTTGCAGTTATGTCGTATTGGAGAGCAACCTAGTGCCCCAGCTGCATGAAGTGCTGGTTTTTGAGAGTAATGTTGCCTTATATTTCTAAAAGGCCTGCTGCCAAATGGTTTGATTATAACTGACTGTGTTTTACTTATGTAATGAGACAGTAAATGAAATTATAAAGTCTTTGAAGTCTGGACTGGATCTTAGAAAGTTACTTGGGTAACTTTATAGCCAGATCATCTGCCATATTAGCACTTCTCAATATGTGGAGTTTTTCTTAATTTAAATGGGAATTGTGGTAGTTGGGGTTAAAAAAAAAAAAAAAAAGCAAACAAAATGGACAAGATGAAGCATGGTCTGGTGATTACTTGTATAAATTGAGATCTGTAAAATTGTTCAATTTTATATTTATTTGCAGGGTGTTCTAGATGAATTTAATACGCAAAAGTGACTATTGATGTTACACTGTTAACAATACTGTTGAGGTTTAATTACTTTGATCCAAAATTAAAACCCAAGCTGTTTCATCAGTTATGTTTGGATTGCTGCATGCTGTTCTTTAAATTATGAAGATTGTTGGATATTTTCCTGTTTCTCTATTGTAGGAAAAGTTCGGTGGCAAGACTTTGATCAAGATGCTTACGTTGGGGCTACCATGGTGCGATCTGGTCAGGATCCGTACGCCCGCAACAAGTTCAATCAGGTAGAAAGTGACAAACTGCGAATGGACCGAAGCATTCCCGACACTAGACATGATCAGTAAGTGCCAAACTGAGCCATGTTTGACTTGGATTAACTTCCTTGTATTTATGGCTTTGAGCAGCAGGAGGATTTTCTAAAGCAGGAGCTCTCCAGCTTTCAAAATGACAGGAACAATAAACTGTGGTGCGTTCCTTAAACAGTGAGTTAAAGAACAATGAATCTTATTCAAGCTTTTCTGTTTCCATGACTTCCATTAGTGTGTATTCTATATCCAAACTGGTGCTGCATTTCAGTCTCTCTTTGTTCCTGTTTATCTGATGACTTTTCTTGGTTTCTACGCTTTTAAGTCTCTCACTGTGAGGGTGATCAAACAGTGGAGCAGATTGCCCAGAGAGGGGGTTAAGACCCCAGGCTTAGGGATATTCACAGCCTGCTGTAGCTGGCCCTGCTTTGAGCAGGGAGCTTGGACTAAAAGATTTCCAGGGGCCCCTTCCAATCTCAGTTGCTCTGTGATTCTGTTCTTTTCGATATGTGACGATTGTCAACTCCAGACCTAAAGGAATCCATTTTATGCACACCTCAGCGAACACAGGACAGAATTACAGTTCAGATACTTAAAAGCTTTTGCTATGTCAGACTGCTTATGCAGATCCAAGAAGCAGGACGCTTCACAGTAAGGAACAATATTATTTTCTTGTGGGTAGAGAAGACTTAGGAGGAAGTAACTCAAACCCTTTTAAAATTGATCTTGTTTAAGCAGAACTGATTAATATTAAAACAGTTGCTTGTTAGGACTTCCATAACTTAAAGAAAAATAATAAAAGCAGGTTGAATTTGATTTTAAAAACGAGGCAAACATAGTCTCAAAGGACAAAATTAGCCAACTGTGTACAGTTAATTTCCCTAACTGATTCTGCAGTTAGGATGAATGTGCCTTCACAGTGTTGTAGGTAGAAGAAGCTGGAGGAGACACCAGAGGGAGAGAGAAAAGGAAGGTGCCTGGTTTTTCTCCATAAAGCTCCTTAATCAGGAATGGCATAGCGAAGGAGATTTGTGTAGAGACTCGGACACTTATTGTGTCAGCTTTAAATTCCTTGCAAAGTAGCATGGTTTTAGGTTCCTTTAAGCAGATGATTTGTAGATAGAGTAAAGCAAGTCTTGTATAATGTGCCATTAATTGAATGGGAAAGTAGGAAGAACTTAATGTTTCACTTGTTGCCACGAAAGCAGTGAAAAGCATGATGCCCGTGTTACACTGAGGAGTTTAAAACGACTTTTGAGTTTTCTTCATCACATACTCTTTTTTCACAAGAAATGCATTCTAACCTTTAGGCCACATGCTCTTTTCCCCCAAGAGCAAAGCTCAGACACCAATTTCTGGGATCTTCTATAATTCAGATATGCTGAATTTGGAATTTTAGTAGATATTTAATAACCTCTGACAGACAAATGCTCTCCTTTCGAGAAGAACTTACATAAGAGAGATGACAGGAGACAAATTATATGAGAATAGCTATATTTGTCAATGTTGTGATTATACGCTGACCTGCCTGGGTTTTTTCACTAAATGGAGCTGGAAAAGAACCCTGCAATGGAGGGGGAGAGAGATATTTCTAGGCAAAGTCTGTGTCTGTTCTGTGATTATTACTTACTTTGTCATGGAGTAGATTTAAGTGCCCATCAGTCTGTAAATGGTCATCTCTTTAAAGAAAACAACAAAGCAACCACATTCCACCACTACCCCCCCCGACCCCCACCCCCCCAAAAAAAAACAGCCCCAAAAAACCACCAGAAGTGGTCTGTGATCCTTTCCCTGCCATGTTGCTATTATTTTTCCTTCTATTTTAGGAAGCTGAACAAGTCACGTGAAATATTTGTTTGGGAACTGTGCAGTAGAAAGAGCAATAGCCATGGGAAGAAGAATGTTCAGATCTGAACACGTGATGCTTGGAAGCATGTTTTCAATAAAAGCAGAGGCAACTGGGTTAAGGTTAAGATCTCTTATGGAGCTGTTAGAATCTTTGTTTTCTTTCAGAGAAGAAACCTGGATCAGGAAATACTTGTTTTGCTTAAGCAACTTCTTATTAATTGTATTGATGTGTCTAAGAGGCTGTTTGACGTTAAAATAACTACATAATAATATTCAATTGCTAAAGTCATCTAGGCTGTTTAGAAGCAGTGTATCAGGATTTTACATTAGATACATAAATGTGTGTGTAATTATGCATTTCTTTTCATACGACATTGGCCTTTTCATACGACATTGGCCTTAGCAGCATCAGGTTAAGACCAAAGTTTTGTACTTCCTTTTTGTGAGAGCCTGTCAGCAGTACTAGAAAACACTTTGGTTTGCCCGTTTAAGCTGCTTGCCTTTATTTTAAGTAAAAGGGAGAAGTGAATAGCAGGCAGATACAACATAAGAAAGGAAGCAGAGAAGGTCTGAGCACGACTGCAGATTCTCACTCCAGCTGATGCTCACAACTGCCATTTCCAACAGCTTTCAGAAGCCTCTGGGTTTCCTTCTGTTGCAGTCAGTTTACGATGTGTAACTGAGAGCTGTCAGGGTAGATTTTGGAGATCCAGGAAGTGAGTGTCACAGTTGTAACAGGAAACTTCCAGAGCTGTCCTCCTGTCAGTGTAAAATAGTCTCCCAAGTGGGATGAAGGGTGAACTACTCCGTGGTTTTTGTGGACCAATGTCCACCACGCTTACTTTGGACCAGGGGTTTCTGATCACGTCTCTTACCTGAGATTCTTGAGAATTACTGGTAAGTACTTTAGCTGGACTAAACCATGTTTCCTTTCTTATTTGGCAACTGTTAGAAGCTTCTGAGCTCACACTCAAGTCTTATCCTTAACTAGAGAATAAACAATCTTTCTTGTCTCTTTGGTACCCAGATCTCTGTTGAGGTGAATGTTCTCCTTGCACTGATTAAGGTGGATATTTCTGTCAAAAAATGGTTTCAACAAACCATGGAGGCTTCAGAAGATTTGTTAAATGATATGAACTAGTCCGGCGACTCCAATTTCTGGGAGGAAAGAATGTACTTTTCATGTTTTAACTGATTTTCATGACTTGTGCTAAGCATTGAAGGTCTAGATTGAAGTGTTCAGCTCAAGTTCTACTTTATCCAAATGTATTTTCTCATTCTGCAAGTAAAAAGTCTAATCTCCATGCCAAAAGCAGTGGCACTGTTTCCTTGGTTCAACTGTGTCACTGAGGAGGACTGCTATTGAGGCAGTTAAAGCAAGAATTTTTGAAGAGCTGAGAGCAGAAATACTTAGTGAAACATTCCTTCGGTTTTATTTGAAAGTCTGAAAATCTTAATTTCTCCCTCAGAAATATGCAGTAGTGCTCCTCGCTCGAGTTTTCTTAAAATTGAGAGGCTTCATTGCCTTGAGTAATTCCACCCTAAGATGTGCTCTGGCTCAAGTGCTCTTTCCTGCAGAGACATCAGTATAAGTTTAATGTGACTTTTTTAATTATTCTAACGCAAGTGCTTCATATCATAACTGCATGCACAGTAGGCTTGTCCTCTGTGGGCAATTTGAAAGTTAGCAGAAAAAAGAATATTCACCAAAGCCTATGATGCCGAAAGCAGCTGGATGTCTTGTAGCTGTCTAGATGAATTGCCAGAAGCTGACAGTAGAGAAGGTCTTCTTTTATTTTCCAGGAACGCATACAAGTTTGTGATTTATTGCTTCAACACTGGGTGCTAGTGACGAAGCCATCTTGTACACCCATGGTTTCAGAAACAAAGCTAGATAAAGCCTTGCTAAACTGACACAGCAACTGTAGCATTGGCATGGGCTTTGTTTTTCTTCAGAGCGAGTGAGGTCACCACAGCACAAGATTTTATTTCATGGCAAACACTAACATGTGTCACGTGGGTGCCTTGTATGGAAAACACTGCAGGATTTTGTAGGGTGGGCAAGGGCAAGCAGCGCATTGCCGCTCACTCTCTGATTCCCAGAAGTTGAAGGTTGTGTGGTTTATGGTGCATGTTGCAGATATTTAATCGGGTGTAGAGAGGCCTTTTATATAGACAGAGGCCTAGTTTTAGAAATTTGGGTAGCAATGTAACCTACCTCTTTTCCCTTAAAAACTAGATTGATTAATACTGGACAGAGTACAGAATTACTTGCTGAATTTGCTGCAGGTGTATGCTTGCTGGGTTTATCCCCTCAGAAGACAACTAGGCCTGTTAAAACTCTACCTCTAATACTAAATAAAGGAAAGAAAGAAAAGCGAAAGAAAAGAAAGTGAAGAAATACATCACTTATGTATGTTACTGCATGAATGGGGATCAGATTTGACCTCTCAGACTGTAATGCTTTCAGCATAAATTCAATATACAGTGTTTTCTAGTACTATTAGTGCCTAGTACAATGATAATAGTTTCTTTTTTTAGGCTTATTGTCAGTGGATTTAAACAGCTCAGCTTTATGTAGTCCTGCAGGAATTATTTTGGAATTTGCTGCTTTTTGCTTATTATATTAATTTCAGGCTAATAGAGGTGATGAAAAATGAGTCAACATAATGGAGTATTTCATTATCTTTATGGCTTGGAAAGATGTGGTTCTGTGTTTAGTTGGCTCTACGTCGTCATAGCTAGCATTGTTTTTCAAATTCTGAATGTTAAAATCCATAAAACTCGTTTTCTATTCTAATAAGTTCTATCTATGAGCAAGACCATGATGCTACAGCAGCTTTAAAAGTAAAGGGAGCAGTGGACATATGCCATTCTTAAAGAGAATACATATGGCAGCCTGTGAAACATGCATTTTTATTGAAAATATGCTCATTTGCTTAGATTTATTGAATGCTTTTAAAGTCAAATAAGCGCTCTGGTTTCATATTGGGCTGCATGAAAGGTGTTTACAATATACTGTAGTGATGATAGTCCGGTGACTTTTATGAACCTGCCTATATCTGACATTGACTGCTTGGTCTGCTGTGTACTAAGACAACTACCAAAAGTGGCAGAGGAGGAGTTGATTATAATCTTACCTGAAAACAAGGTATTTCATTCTTCCTACGTAGATATAGTGCGTACATGAGTTTAATAGATAACTGCTTCACAACAAAGGCTGTCTGCGAAGCCTGGAATGTAACTGTTACGCTCAAATGACAGGATATTGTGTCTTTCAGGTGCCAACGGAAACAATGGCGGATAGATTTGCCAGCCACTAGTGTGGTGATCACCTTTCATAATGAGGCAAGATCTGCTTTGCTTCGTACTGTTGTCAGGTATACCTAAGAGAGACCTTGATTTTTTCCCTAAAGGCCATTAGTTTGTGTCAGATAGTGGTTATGATAAGGAAAGGAAGTAACAATCCATTATGCTTTCTAAACCCTTTGCAGAGGGAAAGGTGAGTCTTAATTTCATTGACGCCTCCAGTTCTCACATTCTGGAATAGTTATGTTAAACAAAATTGTTCCCATTAACTACAAATGCATGAGAGTGTGGAACCAATTGCCAGACGATGTGTGGAGGTTGGCTGTATAACTAGTTTCAAGAAAAATTCAGGGAAGATGGATTCTTAGGGGATAGTTGACCTAAAGATCTCTGCAAAACTTCCATGTTACATGTTGTCTAATGCACTGATTTCTGGAGGCTCAAATGTTGGGGGGGGGGAACAATTCCACGTGTGCTTCTCTTCTTCACAGACACTTCCCGTAAGGATAAGCCAACAGCTCTTGGGCTAGGTTCTACTGTGGCTTAACAAAGTAACTGCTTTTATGACATTATTATAGAAAATTAAGACTGCTTAGTATTGAAGGCTTTTTTTTATTGTCTGTTTCAGCGTCCTTAAAAAAAGCCCACCACATCTTATTAAGGAAATCATACTGGTGGATGACTACAGTAATGATTGTAAGTAATTTTACAGGGTCCTAACTTTATTTTGTTTATTCCGGTAAGACTTTCTGTGGATGCTAGTAGGTGACTTGATTGAGAATCAGTTGCATGAAATAGGAGTTTGCAGAGACTGATCCAAAACCAGGTTTTAATTCTTTCATATCTGTCACTGTGGAAATGTGAAGAGTTCTGATAAATACTTGAGGTATGTTTTATTGCTTCCTGCTAGCTGACGGAGCAGAGTGTTTAGTTGAAAACAGCCTTTACATACCCTGTTATCTGATGTAAAAATAAAACCCATGGTGCTTGCACCAAATATTTTTTGTAGCACTGCTTTAAATGAATGCTGGTCTCGTCTCCATCAATCTGTTGGAAAAATTCTTACTGAATCTGAAATAAGTCAAGGTTTTATAAGTACTAGGGTATCACAATACAAACTTTAACAATTGAAATGGACCTCTCAGTGACATTTCTTAAAGGAAGTTAATGTCTACACTTGCCTTGCTAGTTTATAGCTAGTGTAGGATAGGTTTAAGCCATAATGTTAGTTAAAAAGTTATTTTTCCTTATATGCAAAGAAAACAGTTAATTCCAGAAAATAGTTTAATCCTATAAATCATTTTCTTACGCAATTGTAGAAGCTGTCTAAGATAAGCAAAGATATTATCATTAAATAAAAATATTTCAAAAGTGTAAAGTTAAATTAGCTTTAAATAACGTAATGAGGGTAATAACTTCTTAGCCTGGTAACTTTTCTGTGTTTTTCATGAGACAAGTAGGCATTTTTTAAAAGCATATCTCTTACATTTTACTATTTATGACCATAAACAGTTTCCACTACAAAGCTTTTGTTTTTCTTTGAAGACAGGCACTCTTATGGTATGCAGTGTTGGATATCAAACTGGTTCTCATCACTTAGGGTTTTTTTGTTGTTTTTTTTTTTTTTAAAGCTGAGGATGGTGCTCTCTTGGGAAAAATTGAAAAAGTGCGGGTTCTTCGAAATGATCGCCGAGAAGGTAGGCTTAATCTGTGGGAAGGAAGATACAGATTCCACTCTGCTGCCTTACCAGTTAATCTTCATCTAGTCTTTCAAAGGAACATTCTGCTGTACCTTCCATATTGAAGGAGGCATTTCCACTTTATAAATCAACTTACTAGTGGAAGGAATAGAAAGAAACGCATTTGTGCGAGTAAAAACAGTAGTTCTGATTAATTCCATACTGGGTGTGCAATTGCCCATTGTTGGCTTTCACAGTGAAAGCTGACTTGAGAAATTGCCTTTTGCCCTCAACCTCTCCCTCCTCTTACTGTACCGAATTCTCAGTTAAGCTGCTCCCATTGTACGTAAGGCCTCACTGTAAACTCTATGAATGTTTGAAAAGATCCAGCCTAAAAATAGCCCTCTCCTTTGCTGGTTCCCTACTAGAGATCATTTTAAGGATCTAGTTGACAGCCAGCCCAGCAAACAGTTTGTCTGGCAGACTTGAGAGGGTTTGAGCCGCCAGGAGGGCCAGGACCATGTATGCCAGTTTTGCTGAAGCCAGTGTGCCAGTAACAAACTTGTCTTACGTTTTTGTTTTCTTCTTTGTTGCTGTGTAAATTACGGTCTCATATCACCAAGCCCTTCAGTCAGCAGCTTCCTGGCTCTGGAGCTTAAAGTATTAGATATAGGCAACTGTTATTCTACAGCTGTTTGAAATAACAACTGAGAGCTGAAATAGCTAACTGCGTTAGCAGGTATGTGCTTGTTTATTTTCATAAGCACTGTATCTTCTAGGCTGCCAGCCTGGCCTGGGGAGCAGCTAGAATCATTAGATGGTCAGAAACTGGAAATTACATGCACAAAACCTGTGTTGTCCCATAATTAAAGTTATTGCAAACTGGTGGGTTCTTAGTGTTTAAATGTTTTGTTTGGAATATACTTGTGGACAAAGGCTTGTTAGGAAAGCAGGCCTTCTATGATTTGCCATGGTTGCAGGGTTGTGAGTACGTAATTTTTCTGATCAATACGGCACTTAAAGACGGAGATAATAGCAATGGAAAACCAGAATGAAGTAGTACTTTTGATTTTTATTTTTTAGTAACTATAAATGCTAACTTTGTACTGCATATACAGATTCTTACTTAAAAAATATGCATCATTATATCTGAAAATGAAATACAATTTGACAAATCTCTTACTATGTCAGAAAAGAACAACTATTTGCAGATTGAAGGCACAATACTAGTTTACTTGGTATTTTTGTGAGATTAAGATTAAATTATTACCCATGGGATCTCCTGTAATGTTCATAAAGTTTTGCCTATGTGCAAAACCATATGTGCAACCAGATGATAATTTTTAAAAAATAAAATAGGATTTCATTTGATTGCTGGCTTGCTATGCTTGAGTTTGATACTCACTTTGCTTTTCATTTTCAAGTGTAGGCTGATACCGATATCTCAGACACACAGAAATTAAGAGAATTGGTGAAGTCAACCAGTGTGTGTAGAATACCAAGAGTAACACATTAGTATGAACAACGGAGAAAAGCAGTGAGTTTTAAAACAAAAATTAAAATAAAGAGGTGGTGCCTATGGAGGGGATGACATTGACTGCCTTGCTTTCAGAAATATGTGATAGTAGCTTTTAGTTGCATCTGTAAGACCAGAATTTGTTATGGGAACAGATTTTGGAGGGTATGGTGTTCTACATAATGAATGTTCAGGGGAACCTTCTTGACTCTTTCTGTTGTAAGGCTGAATGTGAGTGTAGAGGACTCAATGACCCAAGTGGTCACCTCATTGGTTTTGGCCATAAATCTGAAATTAGAAACGCTGTTGTGTATCTTCTATGGAAGTAGGGCAAGACAACAGGTTCTATAAGAATGCAAGGTAGAAGTAATAAGCTCTGGAAGGAGGCATTGCAAAAGTAAAAGAAACATAGCCAGAGTGCTTCAGGAATGGTTTGATGTGGAAAAACTGAACAGAACAGGGTCAAAGGGTGGAGTTAGGGAGACGACATAAAAAGGAACGAGGTACAGTTAGCTGCCACATGCAACAGATAAGGCGTAGAAGGTACTGTTGGAGAGCATCAGCACAGCACGTATCCACAACAGTGAAGCGCTCACGCTTGCGGTAAGATGTGATACAGGGATCTTGCTGAGGTTATTGCTGAATGATGGTCAGAGCAAGCAAGCTTTTCCTCTTAAGCTTCTTGTATTTTGTTTGGCAGAGTCATATTTTGCAGGTTTATTTTATAAAGTGGATGGTAGGAAATGGGGTTGACTCCTTTACAATGTTTCAGTTGAGGGAGGGGAAGCAGAACAGATTTGGTGGGAAACAATGGAGGAAGAAAGAGGAAAAAGAAGTAATTACCTGGCTTTGGTCTTGAGTGACAATGAAATAAATGATTTTTGAATAGTAATAGGGAAAAGCAGGGAGGAAATTTGCAAAGGAATGAGAGGAAGTGAACAGGGGGATGTTCTGGGGTGCATGTGAATACGTAGCAAAGGACTATAAGGAATGGTGGGGTCATCCAATGAAGAACTATTAAAAGGGAAGGAAGGAAAGGAACGGGGTAAGTCAGTGAGGGGATTTGTGCAATTGAGGTGTAGAGAAGAGAAGAACCTTTTGGCTTTACCAGAAGTCTCTTCCTAAAGAAATCTTCTCAGGATAAGATTGAACAACAAAAAACCCAAACCAACTACAGAACATGAGAATTGCAAGAAACAAAGGGGAAACACAGTCGAATGGGGTGGGAGGAAGACTCTCAGACATGAATTAATGAAGCTTAGTTATTTCTGGAAGAAGCTGATGGAAGAATGGAATGGCTGCGGTGGGGAGGAAAAGTTAATGATGGTGCTTTCCTCGGTTCTGTTGTAGAACTGCTGGAAGGGTGTTTGTTTTTAGGACTTACCCTGAGTAACATTTATCAGTATAAATACTATTTACTGTAATGCAGACCCAGCTGTACGTGTGTACCCCCCCTTTTGTTTTTTTTTTAGGTACCTTAATTCTTTTGCCTGAATCAGATTGAAACTTGTAGACTAGGGTGCAGCAGGTTGGAAGCTTGCAGGCTGTTTGTTGTTAAGTCAATTCACTGGATTGTTAACTAGCGTCTAATTTTGATAATGGAACTTGTTTGTTCTGTCTGAGTAAGAGTAGTTTAATTCATGACTGACTTGGAATGCAACAGTTTTTCACTGCTGTTGATTGTTTTCCTCATTGTAAGTACTTTAAACTTTTTATCTTTACTTCTCAGGCTTGATGCGCTCCCGTGTCAGAGGGGCAGATGCAGCACAAGCAAAAGTATTGACCTTCCTGGATAGTCACTGTGAATGCAATGAACACTGGCTGGAACCGCTTTTGGAGAGAGTAGCTGAGGTTAGTAAAGAGTTCTTTTAAAGTAATTTCCTGAAGGAGCAAGTTTTAAATTTTAAAGCCATCTGGTTTATACTACATTAATTTTATGCCTTTTTCTAAGGAAGCTTTTTCTCTCAAGTGAGATGATGGAGATGATTGGAGTGTTCCATGATTAAAACACACTTTTTGTTCATTTAATCTGTGAACACAGGAACATAAAGTGTGAGTATTTATTATTGTCTTCACAGGCAATTCAAATATATGCTGCTTTGGTTCTTTAGGGGCCTCCTCAGTAAGTGTTGAAGAACTTTAGTGCAAAGTATAGTTCTCCTCAACCAATATCATCTCAATGTAATGCAGTTTACCTGAGTATTTATGCGTCATTAAGATTCAGTGTGATAACAGGAGAGAGGTTGAGCTGTGAAACCAAAATCCTCATGGAAATTAGCAGGGACTGTGGGCTCTCAGCTTCTGTGAAAATGATGCTTAGCCTGCATCCTGGAAAAGCAATTTGAGAGGATTGAAAGTACACTGTTTTCTCCAGGGGTTGGTTATATTTGTTAACTTACTCTGGAGAAGCCCAGCTGAAGTGGAAAGCGAATCAGGTGTGATCCCAAAAAGCACTGGGGAACACTCAAGACAACAGAGTAGTTCTTTCTTAATTGCATTCCCTTTCTGGTAAAATGCCCTTCCTGGGAAGGCTTTCTTTCAATATTCTCCTGGTCCAAATGGTTTTGCTAAGCTACTCTGTCTTGTTAATGCCCAGTTCTTCGCTCATCCTCCCTACACTTCCCTTTGCACTTGCCCCCAAAAAAGGGGAGGGGGGAGGGAAAGGAAGTAAACCCCATATACTCAATGTGCCACTGGGGAAGCCATCAACTGATGACTTTTTCCTTACTCTGTTTGGATCTGTGATGCTTTACTCTGTATTCCAGAAACACTGTAAGTTGCCTAAAACATATCAGCAGTTAAAAATCTTATTTTGGAGTAGAAATAACTTGTAATCAGCTCAAACCTGGACGCTATTAAAGTACCTAGAGCCTACAGAGCCCTTGAATGTGAGCAACATAGCACTTCCTTCTATTTCTGTGCTCGTGTAAACTGTTCCAGCCTCAGAAGGGTTGGGGAAATTTCTTTATAATAAACAACTAGAAAAATAAACTTGAAGCCATTAAATATATCTCAGAAGGAAGTAGAGGATGCTTGCAGCTAAAGCACTAATGGATTCTAGGATGCTTCTCAAGCCTTTTTGTGTAAATGGTTTGAAGCATCTACCTGTTCAAGAAGTCTGAAGAGAAGTGGTAGTTTTGGTCAACAAAACCCAGCTTAAAGGACAGACAGCTATTTTGGCATTTATCTTTTTTCTTTATGACCTTTTTGAGTGCATACTCATTTAGCTTTCTGAAACTGATATGGGGTATGAAAGAGTGTTAACCTTTTAATTATAACAGAATGTAAAACTTCCTATTAAATTGCTGACAGTTTTGTGAAGATCCAGCATTACAGGTCCGTGTACTTGGTGGGAGGAACTGGTGCATATTTTGCTTTGCGCAGCAGTCACTTTTTAGCAGTACATGTATTATTTATTCCTTCAAAACTTACTCCTCACAACTGTCACTGATACACACAAATCACACGTGCCACGGAATAGTATTCAGCTGTTTGAATACAGTTTTCCATTCTTAAAACCTTGATGTACACTTAAAAAAATAATTGATGTGGAATTCTGGTTTACATTCGTCTGGGAAGATTCCCAGCCAGCAAGTATGGAGATGGATAAAGTAGCTTCTAAGCTTTCTGCTTGTTCAAATAATTAAGGGATGGATAGTGTTTATGTATAGTGTATTATAGTTCTTTGTTATTTTAAATGGATTGATTTGCTCAGATAATTGGCAGCATTTTCTGGATAGTCTGAGTGACAAGAAGCTGAATCGATAGGAACTTATTCCTGCTTTGACCTCAAAGGTACCTCTTTTCAAGTCAGGGCTACTATACATTAACAGAGTATCTTCTGATGCGCTGCTGCATCTATTCTATATTTTGTGGAAAGCATGGGCTTTTTCTTTTTGTCTTTTGTTCCAGAATTGCCCACTTGGATTTAATTCTGTGGGAGTTTTGGGGGACTAGCGTTGTGTGTTACAATATAAAAATTTATAGCTTCTGAGAAACAGTCCGAATTGAATCGGTTCTGCAGTACTCTTATCTGATGTGCTGTAACCACATTAGAAAGCTGCGTCTTTGCCCTCTTGCTTGTGTTAGGGGCACCTGTTCAACTGAAGGATGATCCATCCCACAGTTTTCTTCTTTGAGGTGGTTTCCTGGTTAAAGTATCTTTGTCTGTTGACCAGGCTTGCTTAGCGTTCCTAGAGGGGTTTGACACTGCTAGGGATTTTTCTTCAGCAATTTGAGCAAAGGCTTAAAGCAGAAGCAGCATACATACAAGATGAATATTTTGGAGTTCAGAAGGTACATATACCTGTGTAACCTGGAGCTGGTATATCTTCTCCCTCTTTGCTCCCTCCTGGAGTACAGTTTTCAGCCTGTTTCCCTAAGGCTACCTTTTATGCCTTCTAGATTTTTTTGTGTGTGTGTGTGTGAGAAAGATTGAACAGGGAGACAGTGGAGATCAACCCTTTAATTCCCCCAAAATGTCACCATAGTAGTAAATACACACAGTCTTGAAAACATTGGTAGCTACTAGCTATTTCATGAACATTTGTCTACTTGACTTTTTTCCATTTCTGATTTCTAGTCACTTTGATGTTCTTATTCTTAAAATACACCTGCTATATGAGAAAAATAAAAATTGAAAGAATCTGGTGCAGAACTGAACTAATCTGTTTTCATAGCAGAGCTGTAAATCCTATATCGCTTTTAGGAAGGTATTTTTAAACAAATATGATCTTAAAAGGAAGGAAGAACTAAAATTAAGAGAATAGATGTGGATTCCTTTTTCATATGTCTCAGATTTTTGTGACCTTGAATGAGTCAACTTCTGACTGGCACAATGCTGAAAGGAAATATTGATATTTTCTCTTAAGTGTGTTGTGAAGCTTAATCTTTGAAGTGTCTTGAGGTTTTTTTTTGGGGGGGAAGCAATATATGCAGAATCTTGAGGATTATTTCTGATAGTTTGAGAATAATATATAATAGTCTAACTCTCTAGAGCATACATAACCTCCTTATGAAATATTAAAATGAAATAGTCTGCTACAAATTTCTAAGCACTAGAGACTTGCATTATTTGCAGGCTATTTCCTTCCATTATCCTCATCAAGAAGCACATAGTATTCCAGTTCTGTGTTCCATCCATTATAAGTTATGGTTTCAACCCTCCAGAACGAACCAGGAGATTACAAAAAGAAGAGTTCCTTTTAGCTCATGTTATTTCTAAAGCGAACATCAGATTTCTGCGTTAATCACGCTATGGATAAATGTCTGTCTTTAGGATAATTTAAAGGGAGCAGCTGCTTTTTAGTGTTTCAAGTGAATGAACTCCCTGTACTTGGAGACCCACAAGCTCTTTTTAGCAGTCTCTGCATTAACAGCTTTGTAGTGCCCTGCAAAGCATCACATTAAGAATGTGCAAGTCTTGTCTGCTTTGCAGCTGAGGAAATTGATAATTTCAAATCATGGAAGGAACAGCATGTTTCGAAGCCGACAACGTGGGGGCTGGACATCGAACCGAATGGTTGCGACGTGGATATCTGTCTGCTGGAGAAACAACTCTAAGCTGTTTAAACAATACATGAGGCGTAGCAAGTGGTGTTGGTGTGGTGTTGCACTGATATTGATAGAAACTACTCAGACAGCAATAAAAGCCTGAGGAATCCCAAATGCATGGAGACAACGTGCCGCCTGCTTACTCAGCATGGTGGGGTGGAGATAAGTTGAAGCTGAACTGAAGCTCTACCCAGTGAGACACCTGATCGCTTGGGCAACTTTTACCACCAGGTTCAACCAAGCTGAGTAGAACCATTTGAGAAAATGCAAATTTTTGTCAAAGGTTTTTAGAGATGGGCATAGGTGTTCATCTCTTTTTCCAAGTACAAGTGATAGGACAAGGGGAATGGCCTCAGGTTGCATCAGGGGAGGTTTAGAGTGGATATAAGGGAAAATTTATTCAGCTAAAGGGTTGTGAAGCTGTGGAACAGGCTCCGCGGGAAGTGGTTGAGTCACCACCCCTGGAGATATTTAAATATGTGTTGATGTAGTGCTTAGGAGCATGGTTTAGTGGTGGATTTGGCAGAGTTAGGTTAATAGTTGGACTCAATGATCTTAAGGGTCTTTTCCAACCTAAATGATTCTATGATTCTATTCTACAAGCTGTCTCAGGTTCAGCTAAGGAAGAAGGAGAAAGCAGAAAGGGTGGTTTCATTTTTCTTTCCTGCTGATGGGCGTATAGTGAATAATATGACAGGCTGGATATCTTCTATCTCATCCGTCTTTAAATAAAGGAGTTTTCAAATTCTATCACTGTGTATAGTGATGGGTGCACCTGAAGTGCTTTAGTGGTGTAGGGGAGCGCACAAACTTGAGTAGTGGTTTGCAGTTAATTTTGCAGAAATCGTAATTGCCTCCCAAATACAACACAGCAAAACAGAAAGCTTGCCATTACCTACATGGACCTGGGGCTACAGCTAACAGAAATATAGGAGCTGAAGATGTGGTTCGTGGGGCAACAGGACAGGTTGGTCTTTTTTTGATCTGTGTTTCTAGTTTGCTTGAGAGTGAGCTAATGAATAGTTAGTAGCTGATTAGATGTTACAGTATGTCCCTTGTAAAGGCAGATACGTGGCCCAGGTGGTATAGCTGCAGTGCTACTTAAAAGGAATGTGGAAATCCATAATGAGTCTTCAGCTTTTACCTGAAGACACAACTTGGATTTGCCTTTTGGCTGATACAGAAGTTAAAGTGACCTTTTGCTCACCCAGGCAGAATGTCCTAGTAAATGCCAGCTGTGTAGTTTGGGCATATTAAAATCAACGCAGGTTGAATACTTGAATATTCAATAAATGAGAACAGATGTTTAATGTCCTTATCGGACCAAGCAAAGCATTTTGACTAAGAGTCGCTTTTAAGTCTCTTGTTATGATCTCAAACTATTCTCTTACTAGTTGGTTTCTGATCTGTTCTGTATAATACTAATTAGCAAGGGTGGGTTGCATTGCTTAACCACTGTTTAGAATATATGTGTTGTTGATTGAAGGCATATTTATGAAATAAATTCTTACAATGGAGATGGTTAGGTTAGCACTTTCAACTGTGGGAACCATTTCTCTATAACAGAGTTAGCAAAATATCTCCTGTTTATTCAAAACACTTCTTACATTCACAGATTTGGTGGTACGCTGTTCTGAAGCTATCTGTGCTCTCTGAACGATGCGAAATCGTGGAGCTCAAAGTTCTATTTTGAATTCGAGCAAAGTGATCAAACTGCTGTAGAAGTTATGCTCCAGTGTGTACATGTAACTGGGTTGGTGGTTGGGTTCGGGTGGTTGTTTTATTTTGGTTTGTTGTTTGTGGTGTTCTGTGGGTTGTGAGTTGGTTTGTTTTTGTTTTTTTTCCTTCCCCAAGAAGTACTTAATGAAGTCAAACTGGCTGAACCATGATACTGCATTTCTAATATTAGATGACTCTTTTTTTAGAGTACTGATGTCTTGTGATCCCACTGGATGATGCATGTGGAGTTATTGGAAAGATGTTTGTTTTTTTCTTAAACTATTTTGACAGATACATCAGCTAAGGTAATTAACATTACTCAGAGTAGTATATGAGACCGTGTTCGGACAGAGGAACGTGGTACCTGTACCACTGGAATCTCGGCTGCTGGAAATTAATAGCATTCATTAGTCTGAGGTGGTTTGAGGTTCTCTTTCCTATCTAAGTATCTGATTGAAGTGTGATTCTTCTAGTGTGAAATGGGTTAGCATTAACCTAAGACTTTCCTGATTGTAGAGGGGCCCAAGTGTCCCTTAAAGGTTGGAGTAATAACTACACTGCCTGGCTAGAGTTTGCTGTGGAAAATAAAAATTGCCTCAATCCTTCTTCTCTTTGAGCTGGTTTTAAAAGTAAGATTGGAAATCCTGTTTGCTTGACTGCCTTTAGAACTACAAGTTTGTTACCTTCAAGAGCAAGTCAGAAGAAAGGGATTACTTGAATATAAGTAGCCTGGAATGGAAAGAGGATTCCCAGCTATGTAGTGTGGTTTCTGCTTTCCGAAGCATTGCTGAGCAATGCTATTCACAGCACTGGCTATTCAGAGCCGTAAGTTGAAATAGGGGAGAGCTGGGGGAGACGTGCTAATGAAATCCTGCTGAACTGTTCAACATCTCATCCTGCCTGAGTCTTTATATATTGATTTCATTATTTCAATATTACTTTCTAATATTTATTTTAGGACAAGACGAGAGTTGTGTCTCCTATTATTGATGTAATTAATATGGACAACTTCCAGTACGTGGGGGCGTCAGCTGATTTAAAAGGCGGTATGTACCTGTACTGGAATGTAAATTTTAAAAAAAAAAAGCATCAAGAATCAAAGCTCGTAATCACTGCAGTTGTGGAATGGGCAGTTAGCATCCTGTTCTCCCCTTTCATATATCTAGTTAAAGTTCTATAGGTCAGTTGTTTCTAGGCTTGGATTTTTAATTGGCCTTATTGTCTTCTGCTTTAAAACAGTTTATCTTCATTATACTAATTCTTATAAGCTTATGCTGCAATGTGCAGTACTCCAATGTTTGTAGGGTTGTGCAAATGTGTCAGAACTAGCTTATGGCCAGAGCTTATGATTCTCCCTTTGGATAAGACAGGATTTAATTGCTCTCTAGCTTAGAAGCCCATCAGCAATGCAGTGCCTATGAGTTTTTTTCAAGATGCTGGTTTGCTTAAAAGATTAAACTCTTCTGAATAAGCAGAAGAGCTTTGGAATGTGTTTTAAAAAGAAATGTTTCTGTTAGCCATGATCTTTAATTGTGAAGAGAAGAACATGTGACCTTGAAAATTTGTAGTGCTTATACCTTTACAGTTACAAAAATTCCTGTTAAATCGAGTTTAGAAGTACTACACTTTCAGTATGTTTAGCTAGGGTAAACTGACAGCAAATAGTAGAAAGATTCGTGAAGTGCCCCAGAAAAAAAACCCCTCCCCTTTCCTTTTCCAAAGTGGGGAGAGCAGCCACAAATTAAATTCCTTAGTCATTACAAGTTTTTAAAACTTTTTGCACTGAAAGCAAGAATCTGGCATTTAAAATAGCTGTTCTCTGCCTCCCCCCCTTCCACCCACTCCCCTTTGTTTTGTTTTGGGGGAGGGGGGGTGTTGGCTGTTGGTTTGTGGCATTGGTTTCTTTTGTTGTGGGGTTTTTGGTGGTGGTTTTGGGTTGGGGTTTGGTTGGTTTTTTATTTTTAAATAATTGTTCCTCTAACCATGGAAACTGAACTGTCTGCACAAAGACATAAGATGAGCCACAATATAGAAATCATGCAGTGCTGTTCCCACAGTGTTTCAGCTTTTTCTGAATGGGCTTTCTGGAGTGGGGAAGGAAAAATTAATTTCGAGCCTGTTCTGTAAGTTACTAGTCTCTAACTGGCCACCAAGTGTTGTTCAGTAAAGTGAAATAAAAGCATTATTTGCATAATGTCACACATGCTTCAACTTCCAGTCAGTGATCTGGAGGTGAGAGGTTCTATATCCTTTAATTAATGTTCTGAAATAACGCCTACAGTGCCTGTATTCACAATATGCTAATGTATAGCTCTGTGCTATTATCTGTGTGCCAGTTTTATTAAAACCTCAAGGCTTTTACCCAATCCACTCATTATGCTTTGAGTACGGAAATCTCTATACCATTATGTTGGTTTTATTGTTGTCTGCAGTAGGAGGAGGAATTCTTTCATTGAAACCTTTGATTGGTTCCTGTGGGGTTCCTGCTCTTTAATTCTTCCCGAGTGAAGTGGGAGAAGATTGAGAGATCATTTCACTTGTTTGTACTGCTTTTCTTGCTTCAGCTTTGGAACTATTTTTCCCTTTTATTTTTTAACTTTTTAGTGCTCACTTTCTCCCCTATACGCAATAGAAATTGATTTTTTTTTTTAAGTGCAGGGAGCGTCTGGACTGGACTGAGGAATGAGAAGCTGTCTTTTTTGATGTTAACAATAGAAATTTTTCACATACCAGTGTTTAAATTTATTTGGGGGTCAGTTGAAATGTGAATAATTTTTTTTTTTTTTCTCCCCACTTCCCAGAGGACGGTTTATCATGTTAGAGGCACTAAAGCATGTGGCATCACAGGACACTCACTGGGGCCAAGTCTAAACCTTGAAACCAAACTATGCTTTCAACCTTAGATACAGTATCTGTGCGGCCCAAGCACCGAGGGTTAGGACAGCTGGGGCAGCATTTGTGCCTGGTCTGTTTTGAAAGGACTTAATCACCCAAGACAAGCATCCTAGCAAATGGTATAAACTTTTTAAAGTGGACACGGCTGAAATAATTCCCCAGTCTGGCCACTCCTAAATCCATGCACTTCATGTTCCAAATTTTTTTTAAAAAAGGGGATTTGCAAAAGTGTTTGTGCTGCTCTGAGAAACACTTTAATTACTGGAGTAAACTGAGATCTAATAATTTCGAGTATGTCTGTGAGGCAGTTTACACTGGATAGAATTTCATACTGGATATGCACTTGTGTTTAAAAATACTCCTTTTACAGACTTACTGATATTATCTTATTGAGTGCAGATTTTTCCCAGAGTCAGTGAAAATGGAGATGGAAAACCAGTTTTTATGGGTAGACAATTTATACACTTGTTCTGAGTTTGTAACAGTGCAGTGTTCCAAAAGAGACCCCTTGTGTTCACTGGCGTATACGTAACTCTATCTCTCCCGCTTCTGCCGGAGAACAGTAGGGTTTTTTCAAGTTCTCCCAGATGCAAATAATTCTGCTGGCTACGCATGATGAAATGCAACTTTTTAACTGCATGGAAATATTGGAGCTCATTTTACTTTTCATGCTGGAGGCTTTGCAGTGCTATAGATTGTAGCCATTTTACTGTTTTGCTACTTGGCGTTTTGGAGCAGTTAAACAGTCTTTCATTTTTTACAGTGCAACACAACGAAATACTCCAACATGGAGAGAGAGAGTTGGCATGTATGCTGGAGAGGCTGCTCAGGATTATTCCTGTACTGTGTGTGAGATAAACATCTTGCCAGTTGAAACGAAAACTGTTTAGTTTTCAGCTCCCTGCATCAATCATTACTCTGCACACAGTTTATGGATGCACACAGACAGTTCGTGGGACTGTAGCTGTTGTCTGTTTACTGTAGCTTTTTCCCCACTTCCCCACAAAGTAATTGCTTTAGCTTTACTCTGGAGAAAGAAAACTATTGACATCTGTGCACCAGAAATCTGGAAATCATTCATTATGTGACCTCGTAGGATCTAGATGTGCTCGGCAGCAGGCAGCCTGTACAAGGATGATTTGCTAGGTGTACTGGAGAGGGCTGTGGACCTTGTGTAGTTTTTTAATAGACGTTCATGCTTATGGGAATAACCCCATGCAAAAACTGTTATGACAGTGTTCCCTATAGGAAGTTTGTCTTATACCAGCTGTGTACTGTGCCTAAAGGAGGTAGTTCAAATGGTTGTCAGGTAGAAAGCTGCTGTAGGTGACCTCTTGGTCTTGTCTGTTCTCATGATCTTTATGTGCTTCTGTGCGTAACTCATGAAAGGACCAGACCAGCTGTTGCTGTGTGTACATGCACACATATGTATGTGTACATAAGGGAAGTAAGATTTAAGTGCTCTAGCGCTTGCCTCAGGTTTAAAAAATGATGCACTTAGAAGCACGCTGTGGGAAAGGAGGAAGTTAAATGAATGTTAAGTGGGAGCCGCACAATTTGTTGTGACCTTCATGATAGAGAGCTCCTGCTGATAGAGGAGTACCAAAAGTACTGCATAAAGCCTTTGTAAGCATAAATATGTGATCGTTTGATAAGAGTTGAAATGCAGTTGTACAGTAAAAACTGTTGGGAGCATCATATGATGTTCTGTTTGATGTAAGGATATGAGAGGTTGGATTCATATACAAGGCTTTTGCTTTGTAATTGTTGGCTGGGTTTCTCTGCGTAATAGGTGGCAACAAGAGAAATCAAAGTTATTTTGTATCTGAGATTACTTTTTATATTATCCTGTCAACTTTGTTACCTTTCATCTGGACTCCTACTTTTTGTTTTCTACCCACAAACTTGTACAAGTTTAGATTTTTTTTTTAAAATTTAAATTACAGTTCCCAGTGTTTTCAGTCAACATTGTGTTACTGCAAGTTGAACGATGACCACAGTCTTATTAACATCCTACTCTAATATTTTCTTCTTGAAGGCTTTGATTGGAACCTGGTATTCAAGTGGGATTACATGACACCAGAGCAAAGAAGAGCACGGCAAGGAAATCCAGTTGCTCCCATAAAGTATGTCTGTACCACCGCTTCTTTCTCTAATAGATTGTAGCTTGCAGCTAAACAACGTTAGAAATTATCTTCTGAGTTGGAAAGGGGATCTTTACTATAGCTTTCATTAATATTGAAACTTCATTCATGTTTATGTAGCATTATGAGACTCCCGGAAATAAATTGTATTTTAAAAAATACTTTCAGGCACATTGATAGATGATTTACCCTTAACAATAAGTAGATGTCACTGTGTTTAAAGTTAGTATATTTTTAGGGCTAAAACTACAGCATCGGTTTTAATGGTTTACTGCTGGCACAAATTGCTACCCTTTATGTAAGGAACTTGTGACCCAAATGGGGATCTGGAAGCCACCTCAGAAGGTGGTTATAGCACTGTGTCTGCAACAGGAGTGTGTGCAGACAACATTTGAAGTGATAGATGCAAAATTAGCTGCATTCAAAAGCATTGCAAATTTTTTAAAGGAGGTATTAACCTGGAGGTGCAAATAATAGTTACCTCCCAGTTCACGGTTCTGTAATTATTTAATATAATTTTTCCCATCTGTTTAGGACACCCATGATAGCTGGTGGGTTATTTGTGATGGACAAATCCTATTTTGAAGAACTAGGGAAGTATGACATGATGATGGATGTTTGGGGTGGAGAAAACTTAGGTACGTATATTATTTACCTTCGATCAGCCTTGAAAGAAAGCAGGTTTCATAATTACCTTTACCGTCATGGAATCGTGGTGATTTTATGCCAAAAGGGTTAAAGCCAGAGTTGAAACTTAACATGCATTATTGGCACAATCCAAAAGGTTTATTTCAATGAAAGAATTAAAACAAGGTGGGAATTATACGCTAAATATGAGAGAATAAAAGTATTTGTTCATTAAGCAGTGAAATGTTTTTTGTAATGGAAGTTGGCTGATAAAATAAAAAAATACAGGATGTGGATAGGAAATTACTTTCAAAATGCTATCTTGTTTAAAAGTCACATCCTTATCTAAAATTGTTGATTAAATGCAATAATGGTTAAATGCTGGCAATTTAAGGCATTTTTAAGATGTTGCTGAAATTTCATTGTGAAAAGTAGAACACAGGAGTTCATGAGTTTAATGTTCTTACATACATCTGAAAAAATCAATTAAAACTCAGCTGACCGAAAAATAACTTGTTTCTTAACATTAATAATACTATACTGAACTTGGTGAGTTTTTAAATTTTGTACCTCTGCTTTAGCCCTATGAGATAATTATGGTTGAGAAGGCATTTTCGCTGTAATTCCTTACTTTCAGATGTTTAAATGAGTAGGATTTAGAGAACAGGGAGGAAGGGCTGAGAGAACTAGTGCTTTAGCCGTTCCTTCTTTGACCTGGTTGTTAGATCTGGCTTTAGTAGGGGTTTTTTGGCTCTTTGCATGACAGTATTGTACAGTTTTTTTCTTCAGTAAAGACTGGTATACTTGTATTAAAACAAAAAAGATTTGGAAGGAGCAGAACTCCACAACTTCTCAAGACTTCCATTCTGTCATTACCTTAGTTTTTTTATGGTAGAGGTGCATCTCAGACATTCCAAGTAGTGTGTTTTAGAACCACTTCTAAGGATAGGAACTTCTCTACTGCGTGTGCTAGCTGCAAAATCCTAAAATACCTTCAACTTATAAAAACCTATGGGTATTTTGAGTTACTAAAATATGCAAATGCATTGAGCATGTACTTGGCCTACAAGGAAATGTCTGCTGTATACAGCGCACGAAGTGTAGAGACGTGGTAACCAAATGCTTAACACTCTTGCAAGGAACGGAGAGGCTGGAAGAGCCATCCTTATGGTCCAGTCTCTGACCATCCTATGCAATACTCAAACTTCGTATGTATTTTGAACAATTACTTTCTGTGTTTCTGTTTTCTGACTAATTTGGCTGTATAGTGCTAAATTGTATTTATATGAATATCATAATTTTTCATTTTTTTGAATGTCCTGGAAAGTAATTGGATAAACTTACTACAGCAATACTCACATTCGCTCTGAACCTCTCTTGCCACTAGAGCACTTAAATATTTTATTAGCTGCAAACAGGTACTTGAGCAACTGAGTTTTCTCTGAAAACTTAGCAGCTGCTTTTATGCTTTGATAATTGAGGCCTTGATAGCAGGAAAGGGCACGAAGGACAGCTCCTGACTCAAAGCGAGAAGACTGCATGCAAAAGGCTGTTTATGTTGCTCCTGCTGTTTTCAGTTCCCCCTTCTCCACGGGAAGGAGGTAGAAACTTTGGGGTGCCTCTCCTCTGCTCCCTGAAAAGGCAAAGTCAAAGTCAGTCTTGAAGCAGACAACTAATGATTTGTTCATAGCTGGCATACTAACTGAAGATGATTAAAAATCACAGGGCATATGATTTAATTGGCAATAAATGACACATGCACCAGATACCGGGAATCCGTGATGTGCAGTTTAAAATCCAACATGCGCACTCGTCAGGCCGCTCTGCTTTCAAGTATATCTCTGGATCAGCACCTTGATGTTACATGCAAATAACATGCTAGATGGACTTGCAAAATAATGCTATAACTTATATCTATGCTTTATAAAACTTAACATCTTTCCCTTAAGCATGTACAGGGCAGCTGTTTCATGAGATTTTGGTCATGCGTTAGTATAGCTCAACTTTACAAATTCCAAGATGGGCCTGCCGTATTCTACCTACATTAGCTAAGTGACAGCTCTTACCATGAAGATATGGGGTGTTTTCAGATTGTTGCTAAATATGACTGATAACACATGCTTGCTGCGCAAAACGTGGATCAAGGTTTGTTTAGTTGTCTTGAATTTGTAAACTCTAAGTCTCAATCTTTACAATGCTTTTTAACAAGCATAGGAGGATCAGAGGACATTGGAGAACTGGATGGACCATTAGAAGGTTTGGGTCTAACTTGAAAACCTAGGCTTTTCTTAATTTTGCTGAGAACAGGGCACGAGTAAGACATTCCCTGTCTTCTGTATCGATGCCACTCTACAACAAAAAAAGCAAATCTGTTATGGAGGGCGTAACAAACTCATGCAACTGAAGAATGTTTGACGTGCTCTTTATGCCTTTTTTTTAATGAAAAACTGCATCCACTGAGATTGTTAAAGAAAAAAGACGTACAGCAACTAGAACTTAAAAAGCCCCACAAAACTCCTCTAAGACATTCTTTTTGCCGTACTTAAACAGTGGGAGAAGAAATGTTAGCCTTGTAACAATCTACACAGGCTTTAGAAGCCATGTTGGTGCAAAACCAAGAATGTATTTGCTTCTCCCTATTTTAGTTCTTTGCTGTCTTTCCCGTAGAGCTATTTTTCATCGTTTTGACTTTTTTTTTTTAGCTTCTTCAGAATCTAAGGTGCTAGGAAGTATACATGTAGGTTTATATTTCTGAGAATTTATGGAGGGAGAATTAATCAAATGAATGTGAGTAGTAGAGGAAGCTATGGATAATGAAAAAAGTTGACTGAGGATATTTCTAAATTACTTCTAAAATGAAAATAGTTCTTTCAATGCCTACATACATTCAATAGATGACAGTGACTTTTTGGATTAAACCTTTAAATGAATCATTTAAATAAGAAAGATACTGCGTTGACCTTTAATTTTAATCAGCATCTCACTTTGCCTCATTTTAGAGGCATGTATTTCCTAATACTGAAATAAGTCTAACTAGATTTCAAGCATTTAGTCAGCACTTGCTTGCCGAATGCAAAAGCCTGTGTCTTTGATCAGATCTCCCTGTCCTCTTTCACTAGGCTGTCCTCACTGAGTGCAGCATCCCCTTGTGATGGGCTAATAACTGTATGAACTTTCTAGCAAACCCCCATAAATAATGCTTCAAAGTGGTACCAAAAAAACCTATTACTCCTCTGCTTGTGCAATTTGAGCAGTACAGGACCAAATTTGAGCTAGATATGGGAAGTCTGAAGTCTTCTGTGTAATTTATTCTGGTAGAAACATAGAAATGCTTTTGTTACTAACTTGTTTAACAGAAGCAGTGACCAGTCGTTCACTGTGATTCTCGTTTGGTTTCATTCTAAGCTCAAAATAAGAGCTGTAAGTCAGTGCCATGAAAAATGTACGGAGAGAATGTCATGTTCAGTTGCTCTAAAAATTACTTTTGCCTATCGTCCCATGTTAATTCAACTGGAAAATGAAGGCTGCAAGTTGCTGGCAAAGACAATATTGCCATTAATATTTCTGGAGGGTGATCTGTCTATAGATTGGACTGTGCGGACTCTCTAGGATTTGTGAATATGCCTAATTGGCCCCAGTGCAGCGGAATTCCTCACTGAAGTAAAACAAATAGGAAATGATCTGGGTCAGCTCACTAGGCTGGCTTAGAAGCGTACTGTCCATGACCTTCAGTTTACAGAAGCTACACCTTTATTCAGTGTGTCTTAAAATCAAGATTGACTTGATACAACTCCTCCCACGGCCAGTGTTTGGGAGTGCTTGGTTATCTGCTGTAGTAAGTCAGCAGCTCGAATCTATTGATTGTTTTATCATGCCTTGATTTTGTCCACTGTGTTACTCCATCTTTAGGAGAAAAAGCTAGATCATGAATTTATCTAAGTGTATCAACTGTTGCTTACCCTTTAGGTAAAGCGCAGTAGTGGTACGTATAGGCCTAACTTACTCTGGCAAATTGCAGCATGGTTTATGAATTTGGGGAATGCTGACAACCTCAGACAAGAGAAGGCATATGGTTTTGCTTCCAAGTGAATATGACTTTTTCTCTTGAGCCTGGACAATAGCAGAGGCTCAGATATGCCTTTGTTTATCCTGGAATTTCTCAGAAGATTGATCTTATCTTATTAATCTTCTCGGCAATAGCCAATAAAAGCCTTCTCTGTAAATAGTACTCTCCAGAATTACAGTATTTTGTGATGTTGGGTCTTTGATTCATGCTTTTATTTCAGAGATCTCGTTCAGAGTTTGGCAATGCGGTGGGAGCCTAGAAATCATCCCTTGCAGCAGAGTGGGTCACGTATTCCGCAAACAGCATCCTTACACGTTTCCTGGTGGGAGCGGTACCGTGTTTGCAAGGTAACTGTTAAGTCTTCAGCTAAATAGCAATGTTTTGGATTTCTTCAGATGATCAGCAGGTGGCAATAATTTCACTTTAAGGATCTTTTCTTTAGAAATATTTGCAGTGTTATCTGGCATGGAAAAATATTTATTAAAAGGAAATTAGTGGCTTTGAGGCAACTACACAGATTGAGAGAAGGACCTGAGAGCTGAAAAAGGGAAACTTCTAGTAGACACAGGCTGAGACGCTGGAAAAGAAGGAAATGCTTAGCTTGGCATTGTGTCAATTCTGAGAACTTTGTATTTTATTTGGTTTTAAGGAAGGCTTTATTTTCAGAACTGTCTCATAAATCTTCATTTTATACAAACAGTTTCATCATTCACTAAGAGCCAGAATACACTTAAGTTATGAATACGCTTTGCTTGTTTTTTGTTAATACATGATATACAGATGATTATGTATACTGATTCTGGCATTTGTGTGAGTCTGGCAACTTCATTCTAAATCATGTTTGCTTTTCCTGTGCTATGTTAAAAAATGCTTTTTCTGTAGACCTAAGAAGCTGCTGTATTAAGGGCTTAGATTAATATGCCTGTTAATTTTGCTGTTGATTCGATATAGAGCAGTAGCTGAAATACTGAGCTATTTCCTCAGTTTCTCCTCTGTAGAATGAGTAGTTCTGATTTATGTTCACAGTGTTTTCTAAACAACGTGGATTAAGGAATTGCATGAGTGTATGGTAGATGTTTAGAACGATGCTCTATCACTGTAGGTTTTAGTTTAGAGAGTTGGACCTGATGCTCAGGAGCCTGAAGAAGTGCAAGTCTCAGCTAAAGGTTCTGTGGGTTAAGAGCTGCAAATAAAACTGTTTGTTTATCCTTGAAGGGATATGGAGCCCAAACTCTGTTTAACATGAAGTAACACAGAGAGCACGATGTACTTAAATTCGTAAGAATGTTCTAAGCTGCCAATGTATTTGGACTTGTGTTACATCTTAAATTGAGGAACCGCCTTAGGGGTGTAATTCTCCTCCTCCACACTGATGATGCCACCAAGATGATTCTAATGAATTTAATAGTCTGCTAAAATAAAGTCACTGTTCTGTTTCTTCCAGTAGTTATAGCAGGGATTTTTCTGCTCCCCGCTTTGAGATCTGCATTGTACTTTACAGTGAAAAATGTATAATAGTAATTATGGGAAAACAAAAGTTACCAATGAAATATCCTTCCTTTCTTTCTACCAATTAAACTGTATTATATGTAGGCTTAGGATGCAACTGTTTTAGTTTCAAGATAGGTTTTAAAATGACAATGTCATATTAAGGAGCATGGTTTAAAAAAAAGTATAGAAATTATGTGGTTTTCCTGCTCCTCTCTTCTGTCTTTGGGCCGTTGCCAAGATGCTGCTTTTCTTGTGATGTTAAATAGGTACTTAAACATAGCTCAACGGGAATGTAGGACGCGGGTGTGGCTGTGCATGCAAGGACACAGCAGACATCAGAAATGCATCATATTAGCAGGGATTGAAGATTCTGCGTTTGTACCTGGATTAAAGCTTTCGGATTTTGTTGTGAAGTCAAATTATCATGGTGATTTGATCGCTCAAATGTCCTGACAGTTACTCTGACAGGTTTTTTTTAAAGTCACATTGTGTTCTCCAGTCATTTGTGTTCAAAATTACTTTGAAGAGAAATCCCGCGTACTTGGATGGTGAGGACAGCTGAAGCCCGCAAACTAGCGTATGGGTATTTACGTCCTTTTCCAGATCTACCTTTCTCTGCAAGCGGTTTATTACCTTTGTCCTTAGCTGTCCAGCGGTCTCAAATTCTGAAATGTCCTTAAAATTTTTTTCATCAGAATTATTTTTGAATTGACCTAGAAAAGTTGCATAGCACTTAAAAGCAGGGTTGATAAGTTGCTGTATACCTGAAGGATTCCTCAGTCAGCTTTCTTGGGTGTCAAACCAATATAACAATGCCTTGAAAGCAATCTTAGCAATGAGAAAATGAGAAACCTAAGGTGATGTGACACCCTTGTAATACAGGCATTATCAGATACGTGTAGGACCATGGTGCGTGGAATCTGTGCTGGTCTTGCAGTCGGGACTTGTTAGCTTATACCGTCATCCGTGCCTTGACTGTATGCAAGTTGTTCTGGAGTGTGCTGGGTAAGCGTCCTATTTTTAGCTGTACACACTGCCTTTTGGCAGCTGAAATAAACTGGTGATTCCAGATGAGAAACTGGGCGTCCTGTTTCATGAGAGGGGAGAGTGCATCCTGGCCGCGTGGTGTGGGCAGATACAGCTTGTGTCTGGCAGGATTTGTTAGGCCAGTATGGGCTGCCTCAACGCACCACTTCAGACGAGCTAGTAAACCTTGCAGGCCCCAGTCTGCTCCACGCAAAGCTAGTGCTGGGTTTTGTTAGCTGCGGCTCAGCATTAAGTGCCGAGTTCACCCTACGCTGTGTTCGTCAGTACCCTGCCGCCTTTGCAGTCTTGTGAGTTTAGGCGGTTCTCAGCATCTACAGTTTCCGTATCTGTCTTGCACTAACCCGGAACGGTTCATCCCTGCGTACGGGGAAGCGTGATGCAGGCATGCGTTCTGGCCTTGCAAGTGTCGGAGTCATCAAGCCCTGGCAAACCGAGTAGCTCCTGTGCCACCACTAAAACCTGTTTGGCCTGCGGGCAGCCAAGCTGATGGCTGAGCGAGCCGCGGGGACAGGGGCGGAGTGGCTGGCTGAGTGTCACACAGGCCTGAGGGACCGCAAGTGAGAGAAACTGAAATGGCTCCCTAATCTGGATTGAATGGGATTTTGCTTACAAAAACATTAAAGGAATCTTTGCAAGGAAAAATCAGCTCTCAAATGAAAAATGATTGAGGTCTGTCTTGTGACTTTTTTTTCTTCCTCACATCAGGGAGCTGCAAGAACTTGCTTTATCCTGACTATTTTTTGTCTTTTGAATTGGAAAATCATATTAAGGAAGTTATTGGCTGACTGAGTTTACTCCAGTTGCTTTAGATGAACTTACTGCCAAATGTAAAATAAGCATCAGAGCATGGCAGTTGCAAGTGAAATAAGACTTAATTTTCTAAGCCTAAAATTACAAACAATAGAAGTAAATGAGTTTTACATGGAAGCGAGGGGATGGAAAAAGACATTGCCCTCTTGCAGTCCAAAAGGAGATTTAAAGACACCAGTTACATAAAACCAGGAATTTTAGTTAGAGATGGGTTTGGTTAGAAGTAAAGAATTTGGATTAGTGTTTTTCACATTTATTGCAATAATTAATCTCTCTTGAATTTTAAATATTTTCTAATTACTTGTTCTCCTCTGTAACCTCAGCTACAGCAGACTCGCTTGGTTCATAGCATTAAATGTCATGGCTTATGTCTTTTTGGAGCTTTGAGTGCTCTGTTGGTAGGAATAGGATGAAGACTGAAAATATGTTTTGCCTATGTTAGCATGTCTGTTTTCAGAAAGGTAAAAGACACTAAGTTTTGCCAGTTGCTGAGATTTTTGTTTCCAATTAGCTTGCTTATCCAGGTGAATTTGGCTTCTGTCAAACTACTGTTAGAAAAAGAAAAACAAGCAAAAACCCCAACAACAACAACTTCCATGAAGCTTGCAGAAAGAACTCCAATATACATATCAAAATCTGGATGAAAACCTGAAGCAGCGATGAGTTTTTGGAAAAGACATAAATTTCATTCTAAATGCATTGTTTTCAGTCATGTTGCTTTCTAATGGGTTTCTATTACTTGGGTCTTTAATAGGGAATCTTGTGCCTGACCTGAGGCAGCTGACTATGTAGTACTAGGAAGGACTAAAATCAACCCAAGAATAAATGACATGGTTTAATTGCATCTAGAGAAAATATAACCTATGTGTTTCATATGATTGTCCCTAGAAATACACGCAGGGCAGCAGAAGTCTGGATGGATGAGTACAAAAATTTCTATTACGCAGCAGTGCCTTCAGCCAGGAATGTACCTTACGGCAAGTAAGTCACAAGTGCTCCTTCACCCTATTCATTTATTCTTCATGAGACAGTGCCTGAGGTGAAAGCAGTGCTAGCTCTCATGTGTTACCTCTTTAAGATGTAGTTCTACAGTTCTATTGTTCTTGAGTTTTCTGTGTATTCGTTAATGTGTATGAAGACAGCAGCCTGACTTTGAAAACTGCTTCTTTTTTTTTTCCCCTCTAGTATTCAAAGCCGAACAGAACTCAGAAAGAGACTTAGCTGCAAACCCTTCAAGTGGTATCTTGAAAATGTTTATCCTGAGTTACGGTGAGTTTTGGCTGAACCAGAGATAGTATGGAGTTCTCTTGTGCCCTCCCCAGAAATCATCAGTTTCTCTTTCTCCTTCCTTGGATGTAAAGGATGTTTTTTACTTTGTGAAAGCAATGCCTCATGAAGGCTTATTTGCTTTTGGTTTTTATTAGTGCTGTTCCTAAAGAGCCATGTTTCCCTGGTGAGGTGCTTTTTCTTTTTCCACTTACCACAACTACAGCTATGGTAGCAGGTATATGTTAGCCAACAGGGCCCAAAGGACTCAACTTATCTGAGCCTGAAGTTAGTCTCCTACGCAAGCTGTTTGCTCAAAAGTGCACTGTTCTGTATCCTGTTGTCCCCTTTAAGCTTTTGCCTTTGCCTAAGCTCATGCCTCGTGGAGTGAGGAGGCTGAATCTCAGCACAGTGCAAGTGACGGGAGTCAGCAGACAGAGTGCCTTGTATATTTGGCAGACAAGGGCAGATGCCTAAGACTCTAAGAAGCTGAGTCAACTGCTCTTTCTGTCTCTTGTTCTGTCACTGCATAATCACTAACTTTTGCAGGGTGGGGATGAGGTGAGAGGAGGGAAATGAGGTGAGGGGTTGAGATTGCTAACAGTTTCCGTAACATGAGGCCATCCTAGGTAATGAAAAATCCTTCAAGAGAAACATTTGTTGAAAGGATAGAAAGGTTTTTGTTCAATAACTCATTAATAAGTGTGTCTGTCAGATCTGAGTCTATAAATTAGTTTGCTGTCAGGCTAACTTAGGTAGCATAATGGTAAGATATGGTGAGTGGCTTGGAAGAATACTCGTTTCTTTCCTGGGGCACTTCATGTCAGTAGAGTCAGGTAACTGCTAGTGGGACACAGGCATGGAATGCAAAAGCACCAGCCATCACAGCCCTGGTGAAACATGTTCAGAACCACCCATACTAAAGAGTCTCATAAACCAGCATGATGCTGAGGAAGTAAGTTATTCTTTATTTTCTCTTAAAAGTGCCAGGGGATATTTATTTTTGTTTAATTAGTCAGAAAACAAACGTCTTGCAAGCTGTCCTGGAAAATGTGTCACCATAAGCATCACTTAAGTGTAATGTCGTCTTACTCTGTGTCACCTCTCATGTGCTCATCCTGCTGACTTGAGTTATTATACTTATAGTCTGAAGTTTTAAAAGGAGCTAATAATATCCTTGCTTTACTGTTTGACATCAACTCATGGTCTCTACCCCACAACGGTACTTTGTTGAATGGGTTTGCCTAGGTATTTCCATACTATATGAGCGCACTTTATGTGCAACCGTTAGAAAACAGGTATTGGCAAAACATTGACCTTTTTAATTATTTTTTAAAAAAAATTCCTAACCCCTTTCCTAACACTTCAGTAAAAACAGTCTGGGAAAAACGTAGAATGTCATATTTCTGCCACAAGCTAGCTTGGCTGAAAAAACAAGAGTTCTTGATGACCTTAACTGATAGCATTAAGCTTGAGTGACATTAAATGATGATGTTAAGTCATCTTTAATTTGCTTTTTGTGCTGAGTTTGTATGTCCATCCTCCTTCTCTGGTACAAGTCTTTTTGTATTCTGTCCGAAGTTTGCAAGTTCACTCATGTTTGATCTGTTCATTGTCAGATAATTGCCTTCCCTCCTCCTCAGAAGATTGAGATTTCCAGATAGTAGTCATCACTTACCTTTAACCTGTCGTCTTAAAAATACTCTGAGTAAAGGCAAGGAGTTTAAAAAATAAATACATAAAATTAAAGAACCCAAAGTAAGCAGATATTTCTGGTTTTGTTTTAGGGTACCTGACCATCAAGATATAGCTTTTGGGGCTTTGCAGCAGGGTACCAATTGCCTTGACACTTTGGGCCATTTTGCAGATGGTGTTGTTGGAGTGTATGAATGTCATAATGCCGGGGGAAACCAGGTCTGTATGCCGTTATTTTTTTTCCACATTTCTTTTGGCATTTCTTTTACCAAAACAAAAAAGGAAACTTTTTATCTCAGGCAGGTACCATGTACTGGTGACAGGAAGATGAACCCAAACCAGCAGATCAGTTATTTTAATAGATTGGCTGAATAACTTCTCCCTCAAATATAACTTTGCATTTTCAGGATTAGAATCTGAGCCCAGAGATTCATTCAGTGTGGATCGGATTATCCACTTCCTTTGTCTCCATTAATATTTGCTTTTACACTTGAGGCCAGTAACTTCCTTCCCAGGCGTTTTATACTTGCACAGAAAACTTTTTTTCAGTGAATTGGCCTGTTAGATTATTTGGGGGGCGGATTTTTACATATGAAAAGATTTGGGTTGTATTAACCATGTGGCCTAAGGTCAGCAAAACAGAATAACGGTTTACTGTGATGTCCTTTAATCATTTCTTATTAGTGGTAGCGGGGTATAAAAAATAATGTGTCTTAAATCCCAGTTTGGCTCTTCTAGAAAACCAGTGCCGAACAGTCATATCCTTTTCACTCACAGTAAAGGGAGCGTTTCAACAAATCCTTTCTAATCCTACTCTTAAACTAATTGCAGATGTGTCAGATCTGTAAATAACAGCATTAATTATTTCAAACAACATATTTATGCAGTTGTGACTTAGTTATCATTCACGAAACATATGCATATGTGCTCACTGTTTTGTGTGCTGGTTTGTCACCAAATTCTCCTCAGAATCAACCTGACTATAGATCAAATATAAGACTAATACCTCAAGTACATCTGTTAAAACAGGAGGCTGACCGATTACAAATCTAGTGCTGAATGAGTATCAGCCTTTTGCTCTCTCTGATTTCAGTTAGAAGGGGAAAACCCTAAAATCAGATGAAGCAAGAAGTCGTTATTTCCTGGAAGATGTATCATGTTGATTTGAATGCGCTGCCATCATACATCTGAGATATGCCTCTTGTCCTTACCGTTAAGGAGAACGTATCTGGGGAGGCTTTTCCTATTACCTTTATAAAAGTACACCCATCTTTCAGAACACCACCGTGTTTTTTAGGAGAAAGGGTGGATGCATCAGAATGGCCTTGGTGCAGAAACCTTGGAAGTTTCTGGTGATGTTGTGTATTCCCTATAGATACACAAAGTTAGCTTCCTCTTTCAAACTCCCTTCCCCCAAATCTCACCCTCTTTCCTGTGTAGGTTCTTCTGTGAAGCTGACCTTGACAAACTAATACGCACTTGCTCTGAACAGGTCCCTGTGAGAGGATGTTCAGGCAGATTAAGAGGCAGAACGGGTCAAAACCAGGTTTTATGTCCAAGCAGAATTCATATTGGATGGGAGGGAATGAACACAGCGAGCTCAGCATGGGAGAAGAGGGATAGAGAACAAAGTAAAGTCTTTAGATATGTGCTATGTGTGTTGCATCTATTCTTATCAGGAAGGTTTGGGGGCGGGGGGGAGGATTAAAAGTGCTCAAATATTATAGGCTGTGGAGATCTTCTCCTAAAATTTGAAGAGCGTACTCTGGCTTATGCACAACACAACTTAAAATGCAAAATTTAAGTCAAAGCGGGATTTCCACTCCTCCCAACGTGTTGGTGGAATTCAGTGATAAAAAGGTAGATGTGGACCCCTAAAGAGCTGAAGAAATTGTGGTGTATTTGACAATCACGTACAAATATGTAGGGTTATGATAAGGAGCTAAAGCCAGACGCACTTAGATGCAAGGGGAAGGTTTCAGGTTAGTGGTGTGCTGCTAACTTTATTTCTGATTTATGACACCGGTTTTCTCAGGTGTGTTTTTCAGATCCAGAAGAATTTTCAAATTGTTATGCAGAGCTGTCCTGTTTCCAGCCTGTGCCCTCAGCGCACGCACTGCTTCCAATTTTTCTTCTCTTCTGGTGTGGTGGAACTTGCTTCATCTTATCTCCATTATAGCTAGTCGTAGTTCCTGATCACTGCAGAGAAGCATCTATACGCTCTGTTTCTCACTGTGAAGGGCCACCACGTAGTCGTCTCCAGCAGCAGAGCTTGGAGCTTTTGTGAAGCAGTATCTTTGGCTTTTAAATGTGATTTTTCTTGCGTGATTGCAGTTGTGTCTGGGGCTCTTCCAGCCTTCTGATGGCAGGGTAAAGATGTATACAGCAGTATTTTCAAGGTTCTTTCTCTGGCTGCAGGGTTCTCAAACATGAGTTTTATCACTTCCCTGGTAGTATTTTCCGCTGTCACTGCTCAGTACAAATCTTACAAGGGGGCCGTCTTTTTCAGGGGCATTTGTGATTCCTGAGAAACTCTGAAAATAACTTATATTGTTAAAAGTGGCTATTAATGATTCTTGTTGACATCTTACAAACTGGACAGAACTGAGAAGGCAAGTAGCTTTGCCATCATCTGAGATTAACGTAGTAGAAAATATTTGACATTGAGAGTGAAAGGAAAAGTTTTCAGCTTATAGGTTTGGGAAACAAGTGAAGGGAAACACAGTTCTCCTGCCTTTGCTCTGTTTTGCATAGTTGTCATCATTCTAGCGCTTGTATAATATGGTGCCAACCTAAAGGCTTGCTCCCTGTACGATGGCGATTACCTGTAATTGTGTGGGACAGAAGTTCTGATTGTTTCCTGAGCATCTGTTTTCAAAGGAATTTAATCATTGTTAAATCTGCTGAGTTTAAAAGTGATGATGCAAGCCAGAAATTCAGTTATGGTATCAGATAATAAGTTAAAAAAAAAAAATGCAATGGGATTAGTCATTTAATTTCTTCCTGAAACACTCATTGCTTGCAAAATAACATTTAAAGGTAGCCAGGCTTAGCCCTGTGTATCTAGGGTTTTTTCTTACAAAACTCTGAATCCTCTTTAGTTGCTGGAGAAAAGCTAGTGATGCTTTTTTAAGTAGCGACGAGCATGATTTGGGTAACTAGCATGGCTTTAGTTGATAGATCAGCTTCCTTCCTCAAGGATAATTAGACAAATGAAGACCAGTCTGGATCCTGGAGACCAAACTTTGGGGAGGAAGGCACGGAGAGAATCTGAACATCAGTGCGAGATCTGGCCCCGTGTAGAAGGATGCTGAGATCAAACAAGCCGGGCAGCAGTACAGACAGAATAGCTTTTCTTGCTCTCTGTTTAAGAAGTTGCATATTTAAATGCGTTCAAAAGAAATTCTGTTGTACATCATGCCTTGGATAGCAAGTAACGTTCACCCTCTGCCATTGAGTTTGGCCCGCTTGTGTATTGCTTTCTGGTGGTCTCTGTCGTATTAAGAACTACTGTTCCGCACTGTTTAGCTTTGTTTAGCTTGTGGGCAGGGTGGCCAGCAAAGCTGTAGCCTGAGCTTTTAGGGTTTTTATATGTATAATTACGTATGTCATTTTTTACATATACTGTCTATGTAGGAGAGATTTATATGAGGGCTGTGTAATACACAGACATATAGATAGATAAAAATATAGCTGGACAAATGTTTTAAGCCTGAGGACCTGCGTGACTGTCTGTTGTGTGTGTGTGAAGCCAGCAGAGGGAGCAAACAGCGGGCTTGGGGACACTGAAGCGGTTGGAATTACTGTGTTTGAAAAAGACCCTTTTTTCCTCCCCTGCTCTGTGGGAAGCAACAAACTGTCTGAAAGTTCGTACGTGTCCATGTACAGGATTTTAACCTGTGCTATGTGTGCAGAGAGGTAGCAAGTGCACTTCGTGTGTATGTGAATATATATTCTGTACACCTTTTTTTCTTCCTTTTTCTAGGAATGGGCCTTAACCAAGGACAAGTCGGTGAAACATATGGATTTGTGCCTTACTGTTGTGGAGAGAGCACCTGGTTCACTAATAAAGCTTCAGGGCTGTAGGGAAAACGACAGCAGACAGGTTAGTGTCTCGCGAGCGCGCTCGGCAAACAGTGGGAGAGCAAGGGTCGTGACTGGGGTGCAAGAGCATGCACTGCTCATGGTGCCTGCTGTCTGTTCTGCGCTCCGCTCCCGCTCGCCGCTGTTGGCGTGCACGACATCTGGGCAGGGCAGCAGGAAAAAGCTTGCGTACCGAGCTGTTCTTTTCTTAGGCAATCTTCTATGAACATATAGAGGTGTTATCCCCACGCTGGCCTTATATAAAGGTTTCACCCGCCAGCGTTGGTGTGTAACAGTCTTCAGCTGCCACGCCTGTTGTCTGAAATAAAATATATATTCCCCAATGTATTTTGGAAAGGCCTTCTCCACAGAAGTTTGAAGATTATCTAGTCTGCGTCTCAGAAGAACGTGGCTTGGCTTTCCTTTCTTCTTTTCAGCTGTGGCGTGTTTATAGCAGCACTCGACTCCTTCAAGGCGTTTCTATCAATGCAGCGTTGTAACTTCATCTATTTCCCGTGCCTGTGGAAAGTCACATTTGCAGAGTCATAGCGTCTTTTTTGATCTAGTCGTATAACAATTAATCTCTCTCTGCTAAGTCATCAGTTCTGATCGTCGGCCAGCTTCCGTGCTTCTGTGTGTCAGTTTTCGCAGACAGATAACTGAAATGCTATTCCTTGATGAGGGAAGAATATTCTTGCCACTTTTTTCAGGAGAGGGAAGCGAGATTTTCTTGCTAAGGTTTAAAGGCACAATGCTAGAAACACAACAGAGAGAACTTTTTAACAACCTGTGTTTGGGTTTTAGTCTATCCTTGGCATCACCTTGGGCAAGGAGCTGCTGACGGCACAGACTGACTGGTTGTCTTCTGTATGACTGAAAGGTGTCTGACAGATTTCTGGATTCCTGTGAAGTTGTCTTTAGTGACTAGTCCAGAATTGTAGCGATACGTGGATGAGTTTTGTGGCTTTTATTTATTTTTTTTTTCAGACAGAAGGTTTCCCACAGGTAACACGGTATAACAGCGTATCTGAGAAGTGCTGAAGTAGAGCAAAACCATTTGGCGTGTTCTGTATCTATTGCAGTGTGTTAGCTGAATGAACAGTTGTTTTGGCAAGGCTTGCCGTAATTTATATACAGGTATTCAAGGATCACCTAAACAGCGCACTATTATCGCAGCTTTCAGTGTTCCCAAGCGCGAGCCAGGGAAGCTTATGAAGGCTGCAAAGGACAGGATGTAGAACTTATCCTTTTCCAGCTCACTAACAGTATTTTTCTCTTCCAGAAATGGGAACAAATAGAAAGCAATTCTAAACTGAGGCACGTTGGCAGCAACCTCTGTCTAGACAGCCGAAATGCCAAAAATGGTGGTCTCACCGTTGAGATCTGCAGTCCTTCTTTGTCACAACAGTGGAAATTCACACTTAATCTGCAGCAGTAGAAGGACTACAAGCAAAATGCTGTTTCGATTCATAGACGTTGGGCAAAGTTTTGATTGAATTACTGATGTATTTCTTAAAACTTTCCACGGAACTTATATACCTCAGTATTCCACCTTTATCTGAAAGTAGGAGAGCGCTGAAGCAGAGACCAGGGATCCAGGGGACTTGGAGCACTGCAAAGATGTCACTGAACGTGACTGCAGCACAATTCCTTCTTGGTGTGAAGACTTCAATGGTTCCTTTCTGTCTTCAGTTACGTACTTGCACAGCGGATAATTAACTGTAGGAACAACTGATGTATGATTAAAAAAAAAAAAGGATCTGAAGATACACCTGTGGGGAACAGGGTCTGGGAGGGGAGGGTGGGGAAAATTACTAGGAGAAGGTCACTTGAAATTTCCATTTGCATATAAATCAATCACGGTTTGTCATTTCCAGAAACAGACGTGTCATTTTGAAGGGTGGGGTTTTTTTTCTCTCCTGTGTGTACTTGGTAATTTTAATATGAACTTTTCTATGATGGACTCTAAATATAAATATATAAAAGTATATATATTGTCAGCTCCCAATGATTTCTATCAGTTTTCATCATCCTGTAATTATCAAGGAAGTGATTGGCGTACGTATAACCAGAAATTGGGTTGGAATGTTAGGAGAGTGAAACCTTATGAGGGTGCGGATTTTGTGCTGCTGAGTATGATGTCCGTGCTAACACTGGATGCTTTTGCTTTGCAAACTGGATCTACTTCTTAACGCTTCACCCTCACTGGAGACCATGAAACTCAGGAGGAGAAAGAAAATAGCAGAATAAGCCAATGCATCTGTACAGATGATTGCTCGGATTGTTTATTCCAACTTGGAAATTCATTACATGTGCTCTGGGTAACGTTAAACTTGTACTTGATATTTGTGTTGATCATTTCCGTAGCGCTTTGTCTTTAAAATACTTTGTTACAAAATTACAGAAACAGTGCAGACCTTTCATGCAGCCATGTGGGTTCAGCACAGTTTTATCCTGGGCCCTAATGAGAAAAATCTATTTGCCTCAAACTCCCCTTCCGAGTTGTAGGAATAAGGTAGAGCAGTAACGTCACTGTCGACAGCACAAGATCTGAATTCTAATTTGCAAGGATGAGCAGCTATGTAATATCTCCGAATTGCACTTGCTTAATTTATAGACCTACTACTGGGGAATTTTTGTTTTATCCATTTTTGTTTCTTTAAATGGAGCTTTTGAGTGGATTCAGGCTTGGCTCTGGGAATCAGCCTGGATACCAGCAGATTCTATGTGTTTTTAACCATAGAGCCCGTGCATTTTGCAGCTTCAGTCCAGCTGATGTCATTTTTATATTAAAATAATACTGTCAAAGTTAACCCCAACTTTGGCCTGTCCTTTCTTATGTTGGCATAGACTATATACTTTTTTATTAAAAGCAAATGCTTCAATGAGCTTTTAAAATGAACAGGGAAGGTAAATAAGGACTAATAAGCGAGACCAAAATCAGTGCAGCCGTGCAGTGCCAGGGAGTCGTTTTGGTGAGACGATGGATCTCAAAAAATGTAAGGGTTGATCATAAGGAGGTGGAACACATCTGTACTGTGGTATGCTGGTACAGATCCCCTCTTTGTTCCAGTTCCTGGAAGTAGAGCAGTTCCCAGTGTTTGGGGGTTTCCTTTGGCTGCATCTGTGCACTAGGTGTAGAGGTGGTGGAACTCTGGGCAACACGGCTCCAGCTGCGCCAGTCAACGTGCCCAGAAATACCTCGTGTGTCCGAAGTTACGGCTTGCAAGTACCTGCAATACCTTTTGGATGGGGGCATCAAGTCCAGTTTCTCTCATCCATTGTCTGACTTCTTTAATGAATAATATTTTTTTTTTTTTTGCTTTTTCACAGTCCACTTTCTCAAAACTTGCCCGTTTTAGAGGCCATACAGTGGATAAAACTATTTTTCAGCTTTTAGTCTCTCCCTATCTGTAGCCTTTTAACCTAGCTGAGAACTTGAAGAATGTGATTCATAAACATAGCAGTAGATTTCTTCGTATTCTGGAAAATAAATGCTGAAATACGGGCTCAGCAGCAAGTCAATTGTTTGAGGTTTTGAAAACCAGAATGTAAAAGGAAAAAACCCCAACCCCTCGCCTTCTGCCATGGAGGTATTGCCTTTTGCAACTCTGATCACAGTAAGGGTAGTACTAATGGAAATCAGCAGTTGCAACTCTGAATATTGACCTGCCTCTTAACTCTGAATCAGAATTGCTAGTTAAAAAAAAAAAAAAAAAATCCATATTCCACCTCTTAAGTCTTTAATGTTCAACGGCTGTCGTATAAAGCAGGAATATTGTCACTAACTCCTCTCGGTTGCTGTGCGTAGGGGGTTTAATACAGGAGCTGTATGTTGAAGGCAGCATTGCTTTTCTTTGAGAGAACAGACAAGAAGCGGTATCCTTTCGTTGTGTTTACGTGACAGCGTGCCAAAGTTACTTACTGTGATTTTAGGGGTTTTTAATGTTGAAGACACTTGCCCGTTTGAAAGACAAATTAAGAGCCCTTGAAGCAAATTGCGGTGGAGTCTCCCGAGAACGTTTCTTACCGTCTTCAGAGCAAGAATGGTGATATTGTTTGTTCTGCAGATTTTCAAAACGTAGTTTGGAAACTGTTTTTTCAGTTGGTTTGAAAAGTCTGCTGTACAGAGCTTGTACTTTATTCATTTTATAGATGGAAACCATCCTTGAAAAATTGTTTAACTTAAATAAAGAAGAATGCTTTATAGATAAATGTGTGGTCATTAATATCACTGAGTAAAACCGAGCAGTCTGGCTGCAGCCTGTAGATGGAAGTAGTTTTCAAACGCTTCGCTTGGTTTTTTTCATAAAGTTCCTGTTCTAAAAGTGTGTATATGTGGGTGTGTATTTGCATGTATGGGAAGAGAATTTGTATTTAAATGACTGTGATAACTTCAAGGAAATAGTCTTATTCTAGAAACTGCTTTACATTAAGGAGTGAGTTAACACTGACTGCGGTCACCTGAAAATACACAGTTAAGGCACCCCCGTCCTGCCCCATGAGGCCTAATCTTCTCGACGCTTCCACTGTCTGGCCCAAGCGATCAGGTGTCTCACTGGGTAGAGCTTCAGTTCGGCTTCAACTTATCTCCACCCCACCATGCTGAGTAAGCAGGCGGCACGTTGTCTCCATGCATTTGGGATTCCTCAGGCTTTTATTGCTGGTCTGAGTAGTTTCTATCACTATCAGTGCGACACCACACCAACACCACTTGCTACGCCTCATGTATTGTTTAAACAGCTTAGAGTTGTTTCTCCAGCAGACAGATATCCACGTCGCAACCATTCGGTTCGATGTCCAGCCCCCACGTTGTCGGCTTTGAAACATGCTGTTCCTTCCATGATTTGAAATTACAGATTTCCTCAGCTGCAAAGCTGGTTGGGGTGCATCTGCTCGTCTTGCCTTTCCGCTTTCTGTTGTGCAGGGTAGTAATTCCGGGCTCTGTGGTGCACTTGAAGCTAGATCTTAAATACTCCATATTTAAAACAAAAAAAAACCAAACTTTTTTTTTAAAGAAAGGTATTTTGGGGAGCAAACCCTTCACAGTTTAGAGAGCTTGCAGGTGAACTTGCACTGGCACAGCTGGGGAGGGAGCAAACCCTCCGTGGTAGGTGACGGAGAGCTGTGAACGCAAGCTCTCCCCGCTGCTGTGAGGGTAAGCGGGGCTGGGGCCGGGGCATGGTGCTCAAGGACGGGGTCCCCTTGGGAGAGGTGGGCAGAAGCCGAGCGGGTAGGGCATGGTTCAGTGCTCTGGGGGGGTAAACAGGAAGCAGGAGGATGCATGAGGGAAAACATCTCATCGGTGATGTTTTTGTCCAGCTTCAGAGATGCTCAAGTCAGTTCTTGGGGCGCACGTCCTCCTCTCCCGCGCTGTGGCATCCAGGACTAGGATCTTTGCTGCAGGCCTAGGAACAGCTTTGCAGTTAGCGCAAGGACGTGTTCAGCTAGCACCGCCTGCAGAGGCGCTTACAGGAAAGATTTAAACACTTGTACTCTCTTAATTGTCCTGACAGGAAGATATTTACCTATCGGGCTGTAGGAAAAGAGAGTTCTTGGGTGCAGAGTTACTCTCCCTGTGGGCCAGAAGTCGGTGACTAGTTGGCACCTTTCAGAAAGTCTAAATTAAATCAAGCAAATAGATCCTTAATGGCTGGCAAAACTGAAAAGGCCCGGTCAAACTGCGGTAAACAAAAGCAACAACTCTGCAGATTTTACCTGAGAACTCGAATGAGGATTCTCCATCTGAAATGCGCTTTGACACCTGCAAGCTGATGGGTAATAAGAGATAATTGTAAGGGGCTTCTGGCACTGGAAGCCTTTAATCTAATCCAATGTTAAATGTAGACACGCGTCTCACGTCTGTGCCTAGGATCTTACACAATTCCTGTACGTACTGGTCTCAGCAAACTTCTTCGCGTAAGCGTCTGGGCTGAAGGAACCATCCAGCAAATTTTCCGTGACTTCTGACCAGAGCCCCATCATTTCCTTTGCCTTATACCTTCGCCGCCTGTGTGCGTTTAGAAAGGAAGCTGAACAGTGGGAGAGGTTAAAAAGCTGTAATCTGCTTGAGGTAAGGGCTGTTGTCTTGTTTAAGGTGGGTCCTACAGAGCATAGTCCAGTTCCTGCCTGGGGTGTTACTGCCGTAGCCTTACTTATTTTAAAATGTTATTTTTTGTATACAGATAGCAAGGTCTACTCTGCCTTATCTTAGGTGTATATTAAATATAGAAGCTCTATGAAATCTATGTGGTCCTGAGCTGCATGTATGCATCACCCGCGTCCTCATCCAGCCTGAAATACAGTGAATAATTTCATCGCAATAACTTGTTACAGAGCGCTCTAGCGAGAGGCTTGTTCCTGCACAGAATGATTTCAGATGAATAGAAACCACTGGAAAAAAAATACTCTGGGATAATAAGCCATGATTACAGAACGAGCATAAATGTCAGGGTTGCATCTTTTGTTAGACTGCACATTTTATTTACAGCTTAACATCCGGTAGTTATTTTAAGACCTGCTAGTAATCAAGCTCAAAAAGTGGGAATAAAGTCAGCCCACAGATGTCCTCTGCACACCCCTCCAAGAGGTTGTCTGAATCTTTTGATTTGATCTGATTCCTGGCAGCACAGCAGCATGTCGTGGCTCTGTGTGGGGGAAGAGGGACCTGTCTGATTTCAAGTCCCTATTTCTACCTAGCAGATGTTTTTAATCCAAGGATTTTGGGCGTTGTTTTTTATTAAAAAAGATCTGGAAGTAACAAATAGCTCTATTTTCTGCTATACCTGTATTAACTAAACCTCACCTTTGGTAACCCGGGCATTACGGTAAAAAGAGGGTTCGAAAACGACTGTTGTGCTCGGGTTGCGTGGTGAGCACCACTTCTGCAAAACACTTTTAACTTTGGTGCCACCTTTCTTCCTTTCCAGCGAGTTGTTTTTGAAGTGGGCGTGAGGTGGATCCCTGGGGGGCAGCTCCCTGCTCAGGTGAGCCAGCCTATGGCTGCTGCGGGGGAGAGGGATGCTCCTGCCTCTCCTCCCTTGCGCTAGCGTCGGCGCCCATTCCACGAGACAAGTTAACGAGGCAATAGGACAAGATTAACTTTATTTTTCAGTCTGGAGAGTTGAGCTGGCCTTTTGAAGGGTCGTGAGAGCTGGAGTGGCGCAAAGCGGCAGCGCTTCATAACCAGAGGCAGGCGAGAGGGGAAGGTGTTGAACTCCCCGCTCCAGCACCAGGGAAACAGAAAAGCAGCTTGCCCGCCCTGCAGAGCGGTGGGACCCAGCATCTGCTTAAGGTATTGCTCCTCCCTGCTCATCGCTGCGAGCCCTTGGGTGCAGTTTTGTCACTGTCCTGTGCTGCTCTGAGCTAGCAGCGGTTAAAAGGAGCATTAGGAAAGCCTCGCTGTGAGCCAGCGTGGGGTGTAAGGGAGGTTAGCAAACAAGAAAACACCCCGTGGAAAGAGCATCGCTACTTTCAGTAGCTGAAAGCCATTTGAGCTTGGCTTAACTAGGCCATAAAATCAAACCTCTTGTTTTCATGGGAGAGCCTGAGATGAGCGACGTTCCATTTTGCTTCCAGCGGAGATGCCTTTCAGAATAATAACATTATTTATACCTAAACAGTCTTCTTGCTGATATCTGGGTCTTAAGCCAGCAGCACCTGTAGCGGCAAGAGAGGAGGAAGAGCGACAGAGAGAAAGCCAAAGAACGTTCTTAAGTTACATCAAGGTCTCTGTTTCAACACCAAGCTGATGTTTGATAGGGGCTTTCCTACTTGGAAGGGACATAACGCCTCAGTTTAGACAATCTTGAGAAAGAAAACGCTCCGTCTTGCACGCAGTTCGTTTTGCGTGGTATGGTGCAAGCCATCGGCTCTCTGCCAGCTGGTTCCAGCGTTGGACGAAGACATTGATTTTACTTTTCCTATTGCATGAGGTTTTTGAAAGGGGTTGGATCTTTAGGTCACTGATAGGGGTCAGGGCTTCTGTCATAGTAGTGGCTACGAAAGTGGCTTACTCATATCTTGATGTCTAGGTAGAAAAGATTTTTAAAAAGTCAAGTGGAAGAGAGAGAGGTGCAAAGTGAGAGGGTGGGAGAAGTAGCTGCAGAGCTGCAGCTTAGAATGTGTTTCGAAGTCAGTAAATTCATAGTTTAACGTAAAAAGAGATCTACCTCTCCTGTGCTCTACAGCATAAGGTGTAACATCTGCGCAGAGCCCTCAGCTTCTGTTTGGACGTGACCTCCGACAAGAGCATTCAGCTTGGATGTGAAGGACTCGATACAATTTTCAGAAATGTTCAGGAGAGTAATTTTTTTCAAAAACAAAATTCAGGCAGTTAAACATCACAGGAAACCGTTGAATTTGAATTAGGACATTTTATTCCTCAGCTGGTCTAATTGTCCTCTTGTCAGCTATTCCAATATAAGTTTTTTTTTAATGAGTAATTGGTTCCAGGCTGAATGTCAGGCTTCAACTCCCAGCCATTTTGTCTGCTAATTAAGTTTCATTCCTCAAAGTATTCTTCTTTGCATCAGAGATGCTGGAGTCTGATTCTGTCACCTCCTAACTTTTCCCCTTACAGACTGAGCCTCTTAAACTAGCTGAGAAGCAGGTTTTTCAGACCACCCATTGCAACGGCCGTTCCCTGAGCTGTCCTCAAGGCAGATGGAGGGATGGGGAGGAATGAAGGTCCTCCTCTCGACTCCACTGCGAACACGATGAGGCTCTTACAGCTGTTACTTACGTACGATTTCTACTGATACTTACCGCTCGTGTTGTACTTTGGGCTTTGTAACGAAGACAGCCAACTTTCAGACAGTGCTCCGAGAGCCAGGGAGCCCGAGGGGTGGTCCACCTTCCAAATGCAGCATAGCAAGGCAAGTCAACAGGGGGCCTGCAGGCGATAAGATGGTGGCGACGGGGTTGTTGGATGAAAACAATAAACAAAGCACTGCCAGATGTCCACGAGCAGTGCTTGCGGGCTGCTGACCTGAACGGAGACTCTTGAGGGTCTGTCGCTTTGCTCGGGGAACATGCCAAACACTGGTTGTCCACCTGGGACCTCTGAGCTATTGTGGTTCCCATTTTCCAGAGCAGGATTGTGTGCTGGAATAGACCGAAGTGTTCACTCAGCTTTGACATTCTGGTGTCTCTTTGCTGCAGTCTCTGAGGACGGTCTTTCAGAGCTCACAGACTTCTAAAGAAAACAAGTTTTTATGGACTTCTGAAAACATGCTGTGGCATTTTCCATGAGCCTGAAAGTCATCATCTTTGTGCTGCATCTGAATTTAGACCTTTATTAGCAGTGCTTGGAGAAAGGCTTGTCTGAGCTTCTGAATACCCTCACCTGGCACAAAGGGGGTCCTGGTTCAAGAAGGGGCACCCTGGGCTCCTTTGCTAGAGAAGTGATGACAAAAAGGGGACGTGGCTTTTGCAACGTGGAACTCCTTCGCCGTGGGATTGGTGGGAACCAGCCCCACTGGTTTTGTTAGTGCCAGCACTACACTTTTGCAATATGTTTCATATGGATGAAAACAATTTACATGCCCAGCCTATGTGGAGCAGAACCGAGCCTGGCAGGAGTGAGCAACGCCCTCGGAGCAAGAGCCATCGAGTGACTTTCCAGAAAGATGATTTAAAAAAAAAAAAAAGAATAAAAAGGCATTCACTTTAACATTGAGAGGAAAGGAATACCTTACTTAGACCTGGACAAATAAAAGGTCGTTTCATGGGGGACGCAATGGGCAGGCCCAGATCCGTGTGAGCTGAACACGACCTGTTAGCCTGCTCGCTCCGTCCTGGCGTTGTGTGAGTATTTGGGGTGGAGGTGTTGGCCTCGCTCCCTGCGCCTGCAAAGGCTGGAGCGAGAGTAGCCGCAAATGCGCGTCAAGCACGTTGTTGAGCTGGGGCTGTAGTGTGTGCAGCGCTCTCTTAGTGAGCTGATGCTTTCTGCTTCCCAGGGGCTGCCTTTCAGGGGCTTTCAGGGCTGGGGAGGTTGCCGCTCTTGCCCCTCGCAGGGAAGATTTGGGGGCATTGTATGGACAAAAGGGGCTGGCGGAGTGCAAGGTATGCTCAGAGAAAGTGCTTCTCTATCTGGTTCTCTGTACAGTTATTTCTCTGTTCACCTATACATACCAGCCCACTGCTTTTTCACCTGTGGGAAGTGGCCTTCCCTTTCCCAGCAAAGGGGCCCCGCTTGCCCGGCTCCCCTCGCAGGGAGGCCTCGAGCCGTGCGTCCTGCTGGCAGCTCCCTTTCCTTTGACTGGGTCCCCCGGAGCGCAAGTTTCCTTACGAAAGCCAGAGATGGCAGCAAGACAGGTTTCCCGCTGGTTCCCTCATTCCAGTTTCCTCCTTTTGGCAGAACAGAATTTGATTTTTTTCCTTATGATTATTATGAGCTGCAAAGAACAGCTCTTAAATTAGCCCTGAGGAGGTGGAAAGGTAGAGAAAGCCTGCTGCAGGGAGTTTGGTCTGACTCATATAATTAGCACAAGCTCTACCTGCTTCGACTGATGTACCCTGTCATATGCACAGCCCTCTCTTCAGTTTGTTTTTGTTGTTCTAATTAACTTCCAGCAGCCACGCCAAACTTAAGTCCTGGGTCTTTTTCCAGCCGCTGCTTCAAAGTTCCAGTGAAGCTCTTCAGCCAGAGCTCGACTCGGGATCCATCCGGGGAGCATCCCGTGAAACTCGGGATGCGTGAAGGTGCCAAAGGGCCAAAACATCCCACGATAGTGACCCTTTACCACCCTTTCCTGAAACACTCCCGCTCCATCTTCTCCCCGCTGCTTTGGACGGCTCCGACACACCTACAAAGCTGTTGCTGTTCTTGCTACGTGCTAGGGCTGCTCGTGTGCTGCCTGGCCAGAGATGCTCTCGCTGGGCACGTGTGGACGGGAGCGCTCAGAGCCCTGCTGGGGCAGCCGGGAAGGGCAGCGTTGGGCCGGGCAGCCGTGCTGTGCCGACGTGCACCCGCGTGGGCAAGGGCCTGGCGTGCGTGGCGCCGGCCCCGTTACTGGTGCCTCCGAAGGCTGTCCCTCTCGGCGGGGTGACTCCTCCTCGGCCCTGGGGACTGTGGAGCAGTTGCGTTGCTCCAGAGAGGATGCCCCTGGGTTGTCCCGTGGGGCCTGCTGGGGGGTGAAAGTATCCCAGAGGAGCTAACTGGTGGTAGGGGAGGAAAGGCAGCACCCAAACCCCTCCAGCGCCCTGCGGCGCCAATGGGCAAAGCAGGATTTAGGTCTCTTGCCTAGGGAGTGGCGTGCCCTCCGCTGAGTGCCTCAGCCACGCAGCCCCGAGGGGCTGACAGGGGGGAAGGGCAGCTTTTGGAGCGGTGTGTAAAACCCCTAGACTCCAGATAAGTTGTTGTTCTTTGTTTGCAATGCGGGAAGATGACTCTGCAACCAACCATTTTTAAGTAAACCTGCCTCAAGGAGACAGAGGTGCTCATGCGTTCCTGGGCGCTTCGGCCTTTGCGCAGGGTCCTGAATAACCGCAGCAGCAGCAAATCTCATCCATGGCTGATTTTCATTAACTATGTGAGAAACTGGGTTAAGCTACCTCAGGCAATAAAATCCTGCAGCTTGCTGCGAGGCTGTCATTGCTAGGGAGGCTCTGTCAGCTGGGAAAAGGCACTGCTGCCTTGCAACAATGAACCCAAGGATGTCATAAATAACTCCTCCTTGTTTGAAAAGAAACAGTGAGAGGAACGTCTGTCTTTCTCTCTTTCTGTTCTAGTTTTCTCCCTTTTGGGGAGCATCAAAGTGATTTGGTTATTTGCAGCACGAAAGCAGAGCTGGTTGGGACCAGCAGCCCTAAAACCGATGACACAATAGGTAGGGCAAGCACGTGGAGAGAAGAGGAGGGTCTGGCTAATCTGGCATATCTGGTGCCCTACAAGCTTATGCGCAGGCATGAGGTTGGGTCCCCACCTCCTGCAGGACGGGATTTCCAGCACTGCTGAAGCTTGGGCTGTAGCAGGGAAGCTCCCTTGTTTTGCCAGGCACCACCTGGGCTCCCTTGCTCAGAGGGCGCCAGGTCAACCCTCCTGCAGGCTCCTCTGCTGGGAAGTGATCAGAGAAACATTCATCCCGGTGCCTTGGAAGCTCTTTGCGCTATGCAGGTTGCAACTGCTCTGTTGAACCACCTTGTCTCTATAGATGTTTCCATTGGAATTTGATGGTGGTGTTGCTGGACAAATCACGAGAAACAGGTTGTTCGTGGTAGCCTGTGGAATGAAAGTTCGGGAAGCTCTTTTGCTCATTGCAAGGGCAATAGAAAGCTGTTGCTGGCCCCCCCTGAGTCCACTCAGGTGTCTACGCGTGTGTGTGTACGTGCCCCAGGCCACGGGGAAGGCAGGTATATTTTATGCAATGTAAAAGCAGCTTCTGAAATCACTGTAGTGCACAATGCCTTGAAACTGGCTTCTGTTACCCCAGGTAAGAGAGGCAATGCTGCTGAATATGGATAATTTAATTAAACTAGCTAATGTTTGCTTATTGCACTGGCCAAGACCCCATAAGGAATATGGAAGTTGAGCGGCTGGTCTGGGTCCAACCGAAGTACCTTTCAGGTATGTCAGAGCTTCTCTAGTCCAGGGTCACACGCACCAACCTCCTGGCTGCAGTAACAAATTTTCTTGATTAAAAGTGCTAGTATCGCTCATATTTTAATAAGTTTGTTCCACCCGACTTGCAGTATTTAATAGCGCTGATTGCTCAGTCTGGCTGCAGACTGTGGGTCATCACCAGTGTTCAGTTTAGTTAATACTTGACATCATCTGGTGTCTGAAAAGAGAAACTGTGCAACTCCGCAGTGGCACTTTTGAAACCGCTTTTCTGAACGGAGCAGTGCTCGCTCTGGTCTATATTAATCACGGGATAGGAATAAAAAAAGGTGATTATTTGAACACAGAATGTTACACTAAGCTTCCTGTTGGGATGCCTCTTCCATCCCGCCTCAGAAGTAGCACTGGACGGGATGGTAGTGGGCTGTTGGGCACAGTAATGGGGAGGACTGAAAAAAGATGAATCAGAGAGACAATAAGAGGAACAACGTGCACAAACTGGAGGAAGGCTGACAGGTACAGAATTGTATTTATCATTGCGAGTGCTGGATTGGGACTTCCTTCTGTGGCTGGGGGGAGATAGCGTTGCTTATGTTTGGAGACCAGCTTTTTCAGTCCCAATGGTCAAAAGACAGATATGCACATTAATTGATGTATTTGTCTTTATCTCCAACAGTTTTGGGGTACAAGGCTTTGGGATACAGACAGACCATAGGCAATGAACATGCCAGCTCCTGAGAGTGATTTGCAGTTTATTCTGGCGTGGCTGGCTGCAGATGCTAACCGTATCCACAGCAAATTAATGTCTCTGCCCTCCTCCCCTTTCCCTCATGACTCTCCATTTTTGTAGTTTTTTATTTGGCATCATTGTACCTGCCTGCTGGAAGTTTGCAAAGAGGTTTTATTTGGTTTTGTTTGGGTTTTTTTTAAAATTTTGTGTCTGTCCAGAGGAAAGCGGTTTGCTTTTGCTGCTTCCCCAAAGGGTACGAGCCAACGCTGTGATTTTAAATCCTGCCTTACTGTTCTTGGGGAGTCCAATTCTGGCAGAAGGAGCATCGAACCCTTCGTTGAAGATTAAAATCCATCCCCGAGTCATGGACGTATGAAAAGGAGCACGGTTTGGCTTGCCGCACCCCGGCGTGTCCGCGTTGCCGTTGGTAGCGGCTGCCCCTGGGCCCGGGCTGCGCTGCGGTAAGTGAGCCTGTCGGCTCAGGGGAGGTTATGCTCATCCAGGTCTTGCTTCTTGGGTGAAGGATAGATTTCGGGTTCCCAGGCAAAAACCTTTAGCAGAAAAAAAATTTTGCCAAGAAAGGCTAAAATACCTGAATCCCGTGCCAGCATCGCTGCAGATGTCAGTGCAGGCGTTCCGGGGGAGTCCCGTCCCCAAGCCCTCCCCTGGGGAAGCGGGAACAGCACGAAAGGGAGAGACCCCTCTGGCTCCTCAATACTCATCACCTTTTGCCTTTTGTTTTCTTAAACTCTCATTCCCAAAGAAAACTGTGCCTGACCCGTACTGTAATCTAAGGAAACTGGAGCGCGGAGACGGTCTCTGGAGAGAGTTGAGATGGCTTTGCTTTGCGGGGGTCTGATGAGATGCCGTTCGTTATGTGTGAAGTGGTTTCTCAAGTCTCGGATGAAGGCGCTTTAAGAGCGCCCGTGCTTTGACTTAGTGACGGCTGGGGAATCCTCCTCTGCAGTGCCTGTGACTTGGCACTTTTATCCCGCTGGGGATGAAGGGGCAAGTGGAACAGGATATTAGAAAATACTGCAAAATGGAATGTTAAGTTTGGCTTAATTAAGAAAGCCGATGTTGCTGGAATTATTAATTGCAAATTCTCCTGAGAATAATTTAACGGGAGAGTGAGTTACCGCAGGCCCTGCCCTGATCCAAATGGATGGTGGTGTTTTAAATGGCAGCGCTGCGGTTATGCCTGTGCACGCGTCTCGGTGGTAATCAGATCCTGGATTTCATAATTTCACAAATTAAATTTCTTGTTTTATTCCATCACTGCGTTAAAGATGATTTATGTTGCCTCTCACAGCTCTGACCGTGTAGCCTGATTACAAGCAGCATTAGCCCTGCTCGCAGCGCACCCAGGGAGCTGCTGGGGGTGGCTCTCCAGCCACGACAGCGAACTCGGAGACATTCACATTTGGTTTATGGCACAGCTGAACATCTCGGCTCGTGTCCGGCCTGTCCTACTGCAGGGGGTCGTCATCAGCTCCCCAGGGCCCTCCTGCCTCTGCGCGCCTACGGAGCGATGTACGGAGTCACCCGTGGGCGCGGGTGCTGTGCCCGGCTGGCCGCACCCTGGGGAGCCCTGCCACGAGCCAGGGCGTGCTCGTGCCCAGCCATTGCCCCGATGGTGCACCGACGTGTTTCCAGCACTGGTCTGGGCTGAGCCAGCCCGCCACTGTGTGCTGCAAGTTGGGGTTTGTTCGCTTCTTGAGCTTGGATGTGATGTCTCAAAGCAGAAACCTGCGGGTTCTTCCCCAGCTACTCGGCAGTGACTGTTGTGGCTTAAAAAATGCAAGGTATAGGAGAGAAGGAACCTGTTTCCTGGAGGAGCTGATTGTGTCAAGGGCCCAGACTGTCTTTTCGCTCACACTAAAATGTCTTTCAGACCAGCACATTAAGGGTTGTCAATCCAGCTACCTATATGTTGAAAAGATTTCTGAGAGCTCAGAGGTGTTGAATGTGCCTGAGTCTCTTCCCCTCGCCTTGTTCGATACTAGCTGATCAACTTAAGAAAATTCACCAACTCGAGACCGGAGCCATAGAAATATTAACTAGCTAACGCCAAGGGGCTCGCTGCTGGTCGCTTCTGCTCCTATTTAATAAAGCAGTCCCTAAAAATCTGGGGGTGTTTTTTGCACAACTGAGATGCAAACTAGATTTCTTCCTGTGGGGAACAGAAGTTACTCTGAAGCGGCATCCCTGAGCGGGCTAGGACACGGCAGACACCTGCCGCAGCACAGCAAGAGGTCAGTGTTGAGCCACACTCGCCCACACCTGGCGAAGGAGGAACACAGCTCCAAGGCCTGGGGGGGAGCTTTACCGTGGTTGCTGGCAAAGACCCACCGCAATCCCATTTAGATGTTCTCCTGCAAGGTTTTCCGCTCCCTTTGTGGCTTAAGGTTTAAATCAGGTCGTAGTAACTTGTCGCCTTGGAGCTGTGGAGCGCAGGGCATCCGCAAATGATGCGTGACTGCTTTCGCCTGCAAATGCCACCTATTTGGCACGCAGGTCGTGGTTTCGGTGGGTACCGCCGGTGGCACAGACACACCCTGCAAGGAAGGGTCGAGAGGGGTAACAGCAAAAGGCTGGTATGGTTCAGCGGAGGCATCTGAGGGTGGCGACGGCTGCCCGCGTCCTTGTGTCCACCCCTCCCTGCCAAGGGTGGCTGGGAAGCATCGCTTGTGGGTGTCGGGAGGGCCTGGGGGGGGGGAGAGCGGTCCCACGCCTATGCCTGTGTGCACACTGCACTGAAAGGCTTTTTAAACTCAGCTCTTCCTAAACAAAATGCCTTTGTACTCAATGGTTGGATAAAGATGTCAGGTCTTGGAGTGAGAACCTGTAATTTATCCAGCAGTATTTTCCCCATGTCCTGTTGCCCGCACACCCAGAGGATTACCAAACATCTTCCCCACCTACTCCAGGAAAGAACGAGACAGAAAAGCACCCAGTAATATATCTGACTGTATTTCAAAGTTGTTGATTGTAAACAAACTTTGTTGAAGAAATAAAATCACATGACAAGATATCAGAGTGATACTATAAATCCATTTTGTTGTTGCCACACTTCACATTTTTTGGAACTCAGAATTTAGCTCATGGTGTACAAAAACTTGTAAAAATTTATTGCAAGCGTGCCTTTGTGTAGAACAAAACTGGTGTCAAAAAAGTAGTTCCCTGTCCCATGCGGAAACACAGCTGTGTATCTCTTACCGGGAAGAGGTCACACACCTGCATTTCCTGAAAGACTTGGCTGTTACAAAATTGCTCTGAGAAGTTTTTTTTAAAAAAAAAAAAAAAAAAAGAAAAAAAGAAAAAAAAAAGCAATTGCAGTGTATGCTTTACCTCTGGAATTTATATTTTCAACATAAATTTTTAGAATTTTAATAGAACATGGAACTTTGCAACAGAGCTGCAGTCGCTGATGGAGCGAGCGCCGGCGATGGCGTCACCTTGCAAGCGCTCGGCCAGCCGGGGCCCGTCCTTGCGTTTGGTACCGTCACTGCATTTGATGGAATGTAAGTTGCACATATTGAAAATAAATGAAAACGAAACACAGAGGGGGAGATTCCCTTCCCAGAATCCCCATTGTTCCTGTTCCTACAGCGGCGCTTCCTCGGGCTATCGCTTCCATGCTGTGCTGACATGCAGCCGTGCTTCGACCCCACGGTCGATGACTACTGAACGTGTAGAGTACAAGGACAGGCATGGAGTGAGGCCAGCGATGCAGCTAAAGCAGGGTCTGTGTTGCTAAAGCAGCTGTGCAGACTGGTTGTGTTAAACATCAGCCTTTTCTTTTTAATTCCACGGCAGCGGGGGGCGGGTACACATGCTGGAAAGATGAGAGTTAGAAGGGATCACCGGGCTCCTCTCCCTCCGCATGCCCAACCCCTGACCTTTCCGCCGCCTCCTCAAACCTACTGATCCCTTTAAACTCCTCCTCGTATCAGACTGTGCTGGTTAGCCTCATCTATACGGGAGCAGCTGGCATAAATCTGAGGTTTGCTATCTCTAATCTCACCCCAGATCGTGGGGTCACGTTACTATTAATTTCAGTACCGAAAGGCCGGGCAAAGATTTGGCTTATAACTAGAAGAAAAACCCAGGTTGCAATTTGTTTTCCATCAAATGAGTAACTCCGTTTCACAGAGAGGTGCGAATTGCTCAGCAGTCACGTTTCGCATACACCTTGACACGGATTAACTGGAGAACAAGACCACAAAGTTACTTTGACACTAAGTGGGGTGGGGTTCTGGATGGATGAACCTAGTGTTCCCGGCTTTGCTTTTCAGTGTCTAGGCTTTTGATAACTAGCAAAAAGAGGGCAAAACGCTCTGCTTGAAATCCAGAGCGTGCTGTAAATACTTGAAGAGTGAAAGCATTTGTCAGCTGCTTCATTTTAGGAAGAGCTGCCAGGCTTGCGAGCAAACTGCACGGGCCTGGCATCTTCCCTTCCCTAGTCCAAACCTGGCTCCCTCCGGAGCCCTCTCAGGAGCAGGGATGAGAGGAGCTCGGCTATGCAGTCAGCCCAAGGAGCCTGGATCCCAGACTGCACTCATCTCTCCCCTCTTTATTTATCTCAGGTCCTGCACATCGTGGCCCTGCAGGACGGTGCTATGGTCCTTTCCCGCTAGGTTCTTCATCCAGGTCCCCCACGCATTCAAGGGTTGTTGCAGTTACATCAAATGAACGTGGTTTTTTTTGCAGAGTGATGTTTTCACGGATAAGATTTTTGCACTAAGCGTTGTGTGGACCACCTGAACATCTAATACAAGTACTCATTACTTCAGAAGAGTGATACAAAAGGGATTTACCACTTAAGGCCTTTTCTGTGATACAAACAGCTGTTCACCAGACCCATCAGAGTTAAAGGGTTTAAAAAAAACCCCCATAAACACCAAAAACACCCACCCCCCTCACCCCCCCCCCCAGACCATGTCAAAGGCCCCTCTCTGACAGCAATCCACAGCTGAGGAATATTACAGCCGTTCCAATGGGAGCAGCGGGCGAGGTGATGCTGATACCTGTTTTGGGTCCATACGACCCTCACGGGGCAGCACTAATGGGGCAAAGCGGGCAACACCTTCACAGTGATTGCAGTTTGTATAGGCTTCAGAAACAATACCCTGTTTCATCTGAGTTTTTGCAAAATAGCAGAAAGGATCAGCAAAGTAACACTATAGAAGTGAACTGAAAGGCCAACTCTGTGCTGTCACCCCTTCCAGACTGACCAAGAACCTGCAGGATGATTTGGATGTGCTCTAAATCCATGGAATGAGGGAAGCGAAGGAAAGCGTAGGGCCGGGAACTTCTCCAGGGCTAGACTTCTGAAGACACAGAGCTGTCTCTCGAAAGAAGAGGAAGAGACCCTTTTTGTACAAAGCACAGATATGCTCAACTGCTCCCCAACAGCGAGATGATGACGTGGGGGCTTTTCCAGTTCATAATGCTCTGGAAACAAAGGTAGGTTTGGGAAGAACCATGACAAGAAGGAATATATATCAAGTAGCACTGATGATAGGCCTGCATTTGAGCAGATGATGACGGGATCTGTCTGTGTAAAATATCCTAGTTAACAACAGGCCAAACACATCCATGTGTTGGGCTTAGAGTCCCTTGCCTTTGTGAAACGTTGCTAACAGCCCTTTGACACTTGAACGTTTTTCTCAACCAGATTGAGATGAGCTCTCGTACAAACAACTAATCTCACACCAGTCCTAGCAACAAGCAAGCGCCATGGCAAACTCCACAACAGAGATGGATGGAAGACTTCATATTCCATCTAAGCCTCGGTGACTTTTCTCAAGTCAGTCTTAGTAATTATTTGTCTGAATCTCACGTTGATTACTGGCCTACAGCAGAGCTTCAGATTCTCCATGTATCTCCTCTACGCAGGCTGGGCTGCTCTGTTTCATCCAGTTTTCTCTTACCTTCAGTGCAGCTTGGTTTTGACTCCTACCGGTCTATACGGAGCAAGGAACCTGTGCTGACAAAGTCCCACAGCCCTTACTTCAGGGTGGGACGATGTTCTGCGTGCTTTCACTTCTAGTTTGGAACGTGCATTTGAACAAGAACCAAGTCACTGAAAATGCAGAACATGGACTTAATCAGCGGGAGCACAAAATCCACTTTACAGTTTCATCAGCCGCTTACCTGGGCTGTGCCTCGGTGTCTGACTGGGGAAGGGGAAGCTCCTGTTTGAGGAGCTAATGCTGTCTCATGAGGGGTGAGGTTGTTGAAGCACTTTTCAATCCTTGCGTGGAAAGTAGCGCAGAGGTGCAGAACTGTCAGTGCAGCAGAATCCCCCCCCTCGTCACTAAATCAGCTCCAGGACTAAGACATGTAAGACTGCGCTATTGGAGGCTTCTTGCACTACTCACCAGCTCAAGACAGGCTACTAAATAAATGTTACAAGTAAAAAACCTCTTCAGCCAAAAAAAAAAAAGCAAGCCACATAAGCATAGCTGAAGGTAAAAACATGGGAACGCTGTTTTGCGTTGCTGTCCTTAACGTCAGTCTGGAAACAGCTAAATTAATTTTTCTCTAGGAGGTGTCTGAAGAAAACTGAGTTGTTCCTATTAGGGACACTGAAACATCTATAAATTGGGATTCTTGGACTACCTGTTAAATGCAGAAGGGCTGGGGCTAGTGAATAGGAATGGAAAACAGAGATGAGATTTCCTTAAATTGTGCCCTGGTGTCAAGTACGTGAATGGGATGAAGTAAAAAGCAGCAGAGTTTCTGCAAGCCCTTGAAACATTTTTCAACCGAGACAACCGCAGTGGAAGCCATTTCACAGTGGCTTCTGAGCTCTAGGGAGTGTTATATTAGATGCTGGGAAATGTTTTCCAAGAATGGATCGCGGCAGGACAGACATTTCTTGAAAGACAAACTGTGCGTAGAAGGTGGTCAGTATGTCTTGCTGATGGTCTTAGTTCTTTGAAACGAGAGTTTGCGTGCCATAAATGGGTCATTTTCACTTTTCAGAAGTATGTGTGAATGAAAATTCAACGCAGCAGGAAAGAAATGAGCCCTTCTGCTCCCTTGTGTACTTTAGCTTCAAACTTTCTTTTTCCTGGGAAAAACTGAGACACCCTGCTGGCATTTCCACTGCATTTTAACTACTTCTGAGCTTTAAGATCTCTTACCCAGATTGTCTCAAAGCTACCAAAAAAAAAACCAACCCCAAAACAACCCAAACTTACGTAGTTTCACAAGCCGTTGCTCAATTAATGCGCACGCGCACACTATAACTACCGTCCTCGCACTACTTTGAAACTAACCCCTTTTTGTTCCTTTAACTAGGGAGAAGCTTTAACGTTACAGGCAGGTGGGGAACCAAAGCTGAGGCCGCCAGTTTGCAGCAAAGGAAATGCTACAGAAGCTGAGCTGCAGTTAACAAACCTCTGCCATTTACAAAATGATTCCGTTTCTTCCTTAATTATTTTGCCTCATTTGTAGTAACATAAAGAAAGTGCAAGATGCTTTTTCAACAAGAAGAAATCTTAATTTTCCCCAACTTTTCCCCAACCCTATCGACTCCTAGTCAATAAATGGAGAAGGTGAGGTGGAATCTGTGGCTATAGACTATGCTTTGGTGACTTCGCTTCTCGGCTTCAAAAGCCAGAATTCAGGCATTTTGTACATATAAATATATATAAATATCTTATTTATGGAATGTTTGTGCATGTTTAGGGCACCAGTTCAAAATGATGAGGGATGGTTAAGGCTAAGAAAATGAAATTCATTGCAAAGCTATAATTTTGTCTTCATTTTTCTCCTTTACAAAGGAGACTAAAGCATCTTCCCTGTAAGAGTCAGCCACTGTGTAATCCCCCGTTAACACCAATTCTAGGGAAAACTACTCAGGACTCAGTCCCTGAGGCAAAAAGCTAGGACCTCATGATTTTAGCTCAAGTAATCCACATAACTAACAGCACATGTTAGTGGAAAATTAAACATTGCAAGGCCTTGGACCTACTGTCACCTGAAAAAGAAAAAGGCGGCATTTTTCTGTGCAAGATGGCCTAGATCCAAGCCTTTAAGCATATATAGTAATGTAACAATTGGCCACGGGCTCCAGATCCATCTCAGGGGGCGATGACATAGCTGGAGAGTGCTGTACTCGCTCCTCAGAAGTGCCAAGTGGCTCCTAGGAGGTCCTGCAAACCTCTTCATGTCTGCTGGGGGCATGTGCATCTTGCAAATGCTCTGGCATTGCCGGGGAATGCATGCACGGAAGCTGGACCCCACAGGAGCTACTGTTCATTCAAGCTGCAAAGTTCCAGCCACATAAATTTATCAGCCTGGCATTGTCTGACACGGGGAGCTAATACTGAGAACACCATTTGCCTTCAGGTACCTCTGTGGAGTTTCCTAAAAAACAAATATGGAACCCATGGGCTTATATTGCTGAACATTTGCTTTTCATGCCAGCTCCTCTCCCCTTCTGAATACTTCGAAAACTAGCAAGAACAAGCTCCCGCACACACTCAGTCTGAAGAGGGGCGGTCTCAGTTCTCTGCAGGGACAAGTTTTGAACTCAGCCTCGGGCTCCTACGGAGCTTGGCACTGCCAAGGACTAGAGTGGTACAAATCCCCGCCTTCCTTCTAAGACTAGGAAGGCCTCAATGTGCAAGGTTTTGTCCTTTCTCAGGCATTTCCTAAGTGGAGACCTTGTGCACTAAGTGAAAAGGGATGCTTAGGAAACCCACGGCGGTACATTGGGCAGCTAGCTGGCAGGCAGAGCAGGACGTGTGGGACAGCCTGCAGGCTGTATTGCAAGCAGAACCACCATGGAGTTGGCCATCCCCTTACTCTCCCTGCAACCGGGTGAGATCTGCCTCTAAGTCTACTCAAAAAAAAAAAAAAGAAAAGAAGGCGGCTTTGGTGGAAATAGAACGATGTCAGTGCAAGGATGCTCTTCGGGCTAGTCAGTCATTTACTAACCCCTGCTAGATTCTTCCTCTGTTATGACTTACATGCTATACACCTGCACATCACAAAACAATGACATCTGGGGAGTTCTCTAATTCATGTTGGTTACCCTCTATTGCCTCTTGCCAGGTAGATACGTACAACCTGGTGAGGTGTACGCTGATTGATCACTCACTCACTCCATTCCTCTTGAATAAACCCAAGTCATGCTTCAGGAAAACTTTTCAGGCTTGGGAACCTAAAAGCAGCTGGTCCTCTAAGCAACATGGTTTCTGTCCTGTAAGTTGATGCAATTCTGTTTGTGTCCATCACTACTAAACTTTAGAATACGTATTTTTTTGCTGATTGAGTTGTGGACTGAAATCAATAATGTGTAGAGGGCAGGGTCGTATTTCATCTGAGTAGCAGTTCTCCCGTTTCAGTCATACCTCTCTCTCGGCAGTTTTCCAAACCTTCAGGTTCCACCAGCACCAAAACGTGGCATTTCAGCCATGGGCACCAGCTCACGACGATGCTTGTCCTCTACAGTGGTCATCAGAGCAGAACTCTTTGGGCTTGCTCTGTTTGAGTGAGGTTTAAGGTCTGGTTGCAGATGGACTTCCTTCTTTTTGTAAAACACAATGCTACGTTATTTTGCTAAACATTTAATCTGCTTAATTACAACTACTGTGACAAGCCCTGAATTCGAACAAGAAGAATTCCTACAGAACACCCCGCAGTGATAATGGGAAACATGCTGCTATTAGTGACTTATTTTTCTCCTGACAACTGTGTGCCAAATGAAATTCTAAAATGGACCAAAAAAGTCTTGACAGATACAAAAGGAAAAGAAAGAAATTGTTGTTCCTAAAAACTTAACAGTCCATTACATTAGATTTTTAAGCAACATTTAAGATACAGTTGAAATCAAGAAAAAAGATAATTGTTATACTGATTTCTCACCTGTACACTGACCGTGGCAGTTAAGATGCGAGGCAGTATTATTACTGGTTTACTCACTGTTAATGCTTCCAGTATTACTCAGTGTGTATTTGTGTATAAAATGTTTCATCCTGGTTAAGAAAGAAAATCAACGTAATTTATTTCTGTTTTAAATTCACTAATATATTTGGTTTCTCCTAATTTTGCTGTGTTCTAACTGGGATCAAATTGCCTTACATTACATTAATGAAAACAAAGGGGAAAAAAAAAAAAGGCAGAAAGAAAAAGTCTTTACTGGACCTCAGCTCCTGGCTGCCTGCGAAGGTTTTCTCAATACGCTTGCTTCGGTGTTTGTGTATCTGAACTGCTTCATTCTGGGAGGACAGCAGCGATGCTTTACGGGATGGCAGGCACTCTCAGCACAGCCCATGGCGCAGGCTTACATGGCTCGTCCCAGAACTGAATAACTCCCAGTAAGGTACAGCCTTTTCTGTAACGCCTGCCTAGGACTGCTGAGCTGTGTCAGCTTACGACAAGCTCTTACCCCAAGAGGAACTTTACAAGATGACCCTGCTCAACGAATAGTATTGAGATGATGACTAATTTAAGTCTGTTTCTGGCGTACAGATTCCCACAGGGCATTCACATATGCAATTTTGCGTCAGCTTTTCCAGCGGCACTGTCTGCAGGCCATGTTTACCTCCAGCTGCTACTAGGAATAAAGTTTCCACCTCTCTAGTGGCATCACTTGGCATTTTTGGATAAGGACAGCACTGGTGGTATCACAAGTTCCTTGCTTTGCCGTTCCAGGTGTGGTATCTTCTTCTTCTGCTTACCCTCCACCCCCGCCTACGCCACCAAGAACAATGCATCAATGGGAGGGTGAGGTGTCTTCCAAGCCCAGGAGCTCCTTTACAAGTCTTTCACCAAACTGTGCGCGGCTATACCTCGTCACGTGGTAGGCCTCTGACATTTTGTAGAGGATGTAGGCATTGTTTATAGCGATGCTGATGGCAAACCAGAATACTTGTTGCCAGGTCTTGTTTGGTTTGTGAGAAATGAAATACCTAAAAAGCCAAGAGAGAAGGGGAGGGAAAAGCACTGTTCAGCCAAACACTTGCAGCTGGGATCAAGAAATAACCCCAGACAAAGGTTCTGCAGTCCCAAAGGGGAAGCAGACTTAATACCTAGTGCAAGTATCATCTTAAATTTTCCATAATGTATTTGACAGCCATTTACTGTTAAGTTGCCCAAGTTTGGAAATTTCTAGCAATGTCTAAAATAAGAGACTTCCTTGCTCTCAGAAGCAAAACCTCAGCAACACCCTCACCTCTGTACCACCCCAGATATGTAAGGGTTCCAATACAGGCTCCTCTAGCTTACCCGTGACAAACATCCACATGATGGGAGCCGTGAGTCTGAATCCCTTCAATTTGTAACTAAAAAAAAAGCCTCAGGCACATTACGTTATAGTTTAGGGAAGGCTGCTGATGCTTCTCCTGTTTATCCCTATTGCGAGCAAAGAATGATCTCTGCTGCTGTCAACAGTAGGTGGGAAGGATGTGGGGGTAGACAGAGCGTGCAGCGCCGGTATGTGGAGCACCTCTTCATAAGGCAGAACTAGAAAGGACTGACATCCTTATATTTAGGTTCTGACTAATTCTAGGACTGCTGGAATATTCGCTCTTGAGTCTCCGGCGCTGTTTAACGTCTTTGTTGGTGGCATGGGCAGCAGGACTGAGCGCACCCTTCAGCAAGCTTGCCGATGACACCAAGCTATGTGGTGTGGTTGACACACTGGAGGGATGGGATGACAACCAGAGGAACCTTGACAGGCTTGAGAGGTGGGCCTGTGTAAACCTTGTGAAGTTCAACAAGGCCAAGTGCAAGGCCGTGGCTCTGGGTCAGGGCAATCCCAAGCACAAACACAGGCTGGGCGGAGAATGGACTGAGAGCAGCCCTGGGAAGGACTGGGGGGGTGTTGGTTGATGAGAAGCTCAGCATTGCCTGTCAATGTGCACTCACAGCCCAGAAAGCCAACCGTGCCCTGGGCTGCATCAAAAGAAGCATGGCCAGCAGGCTGAGGGAGGTGATTCTGCCCCTCTGCTCCGCTCTGGTGAGACCCCACCTGGCGTACTGCATCCACCTCTGGGGGCCCCAACATAAGAAGGACGTGGGCTTGTTGGATCAAGTCCAGAGGAGGGTCATGAAGATGACGAGAGGGCCGGAGCACCTCTCCTATGAGGACAGGCTGAGAGAGTTGGGGTTGTTCAGCCTGGAGAAGAGAAGGCTCCTGGGAGACCTTATAGCAGCCTTCCAGTGCCTGAAGGGGGCCTACAAGAAACGTGGAGAGGGACTTTTTATAAGGACATGGAGTGATAGGACAAGGGGTAATGGCATTAAACTGAAAGAAGGTAGAGTTAGGTTAGATATAAGGAGGAAATTCTTCACTATGAGTGTGGTGAGGCACTAAACAGGTTGCCCAGAGAAGATGTGGATGCCCCACCCCTGGAATTGTTCAAGGCCAGGTTAGATGAGGCTTTGAGCAACTCGGTCTAGTGGAAGGTGTCCCTCCCCTTGCAGGGGATTTGGAACTATATGATCTTTAAGGTCCCTTCCAACCCAAACTATTCTATGATTCTATAAGATTTCCCACTTTCCTACTTTCATCTTTTTTTCAGTAACCATTTGTATCTACTGCCTCGCCTCTTTTTCCTATTGATTTCCTCAGATCAGATCCCAACATCAGTCTCCAGCAACCACCTCTTTCATTTCTTCTACTGAATTCTTGCTGCCTTGCCCAGAACTGGCTTGGAAAAATCCCTGCTGCTTTTTCTCTCTCCTCAGCTTTTAGTTCTCGAAATCTTCTGCACCTCATCATTTTTCCCACAGCCAAGCCTCACCACTGTTTTTCTTACTCATTTACTGTTCCTCCCTGCTACATTAAGAGCTAATACTGAGGACCCCCACTGGAATTCAGGAGCCAAAAGATCTACACTCTGCTTTCCCAGATCATCTAGATTAGCTTTACATCAACAACTGAACGGCCTTTTCTTCTGACTCCAGGTGACATATATATCACTGGGACAGATAATCACCTAAACACCATCTGCTGATAGGGGTGGAGAGCTGAGCTAGCTTGAGAGCCTTGTGGGGTTGGTAGACGCTTGTTGAATTCTCTATATAGCCTTCGATCTGATGACCCCAAGAGCATCAGCCTGATGGCTCATCTTCCCAACACTTCTTAAAAGTCATTTACAAGACGCTAAGAACACAAGTCTCAATTTTTGTTTTTGACTGGGGATGGGTAGATAGAGCCAAAACAGCACTAGCAGTGCAGCTCTTGCCCTTGTGCAGAGCCCGCTCCTGATCTCTGACTGAAACAGGAGTTTTGTCAGAGATTAATTCTGTGAAAGCAGGATTGGGCCCCCAGCTGCAGCTCAACATGGAGAACTCAAATGCTGCAGCAACAAAGAACACACACACACACACAGAGAGAGAGAAGTGCGCACACACACATATTCTTACTTACTTGCTGTATTTGTCATCGTATTTGCAGATATAGCTAAGGTGAGCAGCAAATGCTTCAACCGCCAACGGGCATGGAATTTCTCCGCTTTTTCTCTTAATTATAACTCCTGCATCAATTAGAAACATAACAGTTTTAAATTCACATGATAGGTCTAGCAATTAAGAGATACGGTTTCTATAAACGGTTTATTATAAAATAAACCTTATTGACAGTTTCTGCCCTAAAACTGGGAAGTTATCTGTAACAGAGATGCTAATTTGATTTTTTTCCCCCATTGGTAGTACATGAAGTGAGTTGAAGGGGAAGAAGAGGGATCATTTTTCAGTTGGAAAGGAAAAGGTGTTAGACAAATGTTTTTACCATATGTTCAGGAAAAAACCACACATTGCCATAGACCCACAGCAGGCCCCTACAGACAGCGTATTAGTCTCTTCTGTTGGTTCACAATGAGTTGTCACCTCTAGAGCTGTGACTTGGTATTTTATGCTTTGAGTTCTGAAGGTCCCAGATGAGTCCTCTGAAATTAAATCCTTTGCTTATCTCCACCCACGGGGGCCGAGAGCAACAGTACCTCCACTCCACTGGGTGCTAATTGACAAAGAAGAGAAAATATAGTAAGAAGGAGCCAACTGGCTAAACCCAGTCAAGATAGAGGTGATGCTGGTGGGTGAGTTGAAGGAGCCACAACCAGACTACCTTTGAAATGAGAAGCAGCCTGATTCATTTCACTGCTCAGACGAACGCTTAGGTTGCTCAGTGGAGCTAAGCACACCTTCCTCTCCCTGTGAGTGATGTTCCCTGCCCTGCACAGTCAGCTGGCTAGGTAATTCAGCTCATCGTGGGGGATGATTATCCTGCCTACTGCAGAACTCTGAGGTAAGGTGATGAGTCCTCTGCAGCTGCCTGCTAACCACTCTGCATAGACAACGGTGTGGTGCCTAGAGCAGGCTACTCCAAGAACGGGCCCCATTCCCTCACACGGTACATCTTTGACCTGGCCTCCTCCAGCACTACAGCAGTGTTTATGAGTCCAACACTCTGCCAGGAAACTCCCCTAACTCTTCTGTTTTATTCTTCCTCTGTGTTTTCCTGATGTGGGGGAAGCTGCTTGTCGGAGGGAAGGGTAAGTAAAACAAACCTGTAGTACTTTCTCAAGGAGTCTGTTCCCTAGCTTTTGGCTTTATGTCCCCACAGGGTTTGATGGTCAGCTCTCCAGGGAACGGATCATCTCTTGCTCTGTGAAGAGAGGTCTGGTGAGGATCCCTGCTCTTCCTGAGGCACAACACTATTTTTCTCCGGGTCTAGAGAAGCACAGGCTCGGTTGCATCCTTTCTCAGCATTGTTTCAGTAGAGGTACAAGACTAGGCTTTCTCATTTCTCAAGCCTTCAAACTCTCATTGTCTTCCTCTGCCAACTGTTTTACAATCATCCCTAAAATGCTCCTCACGTTTTGATTACAGACTTCACCATTTCATTCCTTCAGCTGGAAGTCTCATTCCATCCATTATCTCTGTCAAGCCCCCTCTGCTGTCCTAGCTGGCAGGCTCTATTTTGAAGCAAGACTTATGACACAGACTACATGTCATGTTACAGCTGAGCCATGCAGCAATTTATCTGGGGTCTTTAAAGTCTGATTTCTCAAGAGTCCAAAATGATATCACCTCTAAATTGTTCAATAACTCTCCTTTCAGCTGTGCCCCCTCAAGCTGCATGTAAATGCAGCCCAAGGGGAGGGGAAAAAAACCAGTCAAATAAATAAATCCTTCATTACATTCATGTACTTATTAAAGTGCTTTTTTTGATCGTTTTAATGAATCCTACAACAATCTGGCCAGCATGAGGTAAAAAGGAAGGATATACCACCTGCCTGCTGCGTCAGTGCTGCAACATCATTTGCCATCCTGGGCAGGTCAGGAAAGGGTAAGTATGTTCCTGGTGCCAGCGTTTTACAAAAAAATCCCCTTCTTTCTTCTCTTGCTATCCTCTCTTCTCTACCTTCCCCCTCTCCTCCTTTGCAGGATTTATATTTCCTTTGCAATTTGCTTTGTACTCACAATCCTTTAAAAAAAATGCATTGCAGCGGCAGCTCTGGGGGTACCATATACTCCCTCTCACTTTCTATTATATTCCACGTAACATTCCTCTGTTTTCCGAATATACATAGCTTTATACACACATTATTTTTATAGCCTTTCCTAGGTTTGTTTCATAGCCATAGGCCACCTCTCCAGGGAAGACAACTGCTGGAGCGGGGCGGTTCCTAGCTGCAAGAGCCTGTGACAAGCGGTCCCAAGCTGGCTGACTCACCAGCACATCCGATGAGCTATTTTCCCTCCTGGTCCTCCCCCAGCATTGCTGTGTTCCCATCCCTGGCAGCACTCCAGGGAACACACTGCCTGCGCTGCAGCCATGGCCTGCCTTTGCCTGCACGCTGGAAGGGACGCCGGCTGCCGGCCGCGATGCTGACACCACAGACGGGCATTGGCTTTTGGTTTGGGTTTGGTTTTTTTTTTAAAACCCTTGGTTTTTTTTAAAAAAAAGGGGTTTAAGCTGTATGCTCATCAAGCAAAGCTTGGGAAATACCATCCCAAGTGAAACAAGCAGAAACACAAAGGTATACATACGCTCGTTTCCTCAAGCACTTACTCTAAGCCAATCCGTGACTCTAAGAACTAGAAACATGTTTGTTTTTTAAAATGGAGGCTCAATAATACTAGCACTTGCATCCACCTTGGTGAGCACAGAGATTTCATAACATAACTGCATGTTCCAAGTGCTATATGGCTCTTTATCAGGACTTAGATTTGTTATATTCTTTATCAGAATTGCAGACAATCAGCATTGTACAAGGTCTGATGTTCAAGGTCTTCTCACCAGAGCCCTCTGGCCCCATCCCCACTCTCACCACACTTGGAGACAAACCCCTGTGGTCTCACAAAGGACACACAGAAATTTAAAGTTAAAACCCTAAGCTTCCCCATGCTGCAACGTATTTTTAACATTATGCTTCTTTCCCCAGACTTTGCAGTTCTGGGCCAACCTCACAAGCTGATTTTTTCAGGAAACTCCTGCTGGTCTAAGAACCACACAGGGACTTAAACAGCTGCTTCACATGATTGCGATGCCTCCACATCATCTCCCATCTTCTCACAAGTCACTTGTGAGATGCCAACATGTCACTTGCAGCTCTCTAGTCCTTGCGTATGGGGCCCAAGCTTTATTTTCTATCCTCAGCTACTGTCCATTTAACTTTTAAGTAGAGCTGGTTGGTGAAGAGCAGCTCTGAAAGCTCTTGTCAGAAAGAAGCTACTTCTCAAAAAGATCTTGGTTTCAACAAGCTTTTGTTAAAGATGTCATTCTGGTCATCCTGCTGCGCAGCAAGTGAGGTTGCTGCCTGCTCCATCCTGCTTCATATGAAAAATAGAAAAGACTGTAGTTATTTCTTTAACAGTGTAATGGAGATGATGGAAAAGTGGGCACCAGATCTACAGTGGAAAACCAAAAATGCAGTCTTGTCCCACACATGGGGAGGTTTGGGCCAGCACATACATCACCTACTTTAGAGTAAGGGTAACTTTTTACTCTCTGGGGCTTCCAATCTCTTCTGGCCTCTCAGTTCTTCAGTAATACAGGCACAAGGAAAAATTGAACTCACGTTAAAGCTTAAGGGAAATTAAAACCCCCACTGAATTTTGTTCTAGGCAGAAACTTCATACTTGATAGCAGAATAAGCAGGACATTTTTGCAAGACTAAAGGAATAAGACTCATCCTTTAGTATCTGAGATGATGTATTATGACACATTGGTTCAAAACATCCATAATAAATAACCTGCTGCATCTAAGAATAGTATTCATAGATCAGCTCTGACAAGTGTACTGCCCTCCTGGTGCCTCCGGCTTGGGTGGGATTTGCACTCTGAGCACAGGCAAGATTTACCTTCTCGACTTTCCTTTAAATTGCAATAAACAGATCATTATTAGCTACATCCACCTCTTTTCTCATCCCATGTTTTGCTCTGACCATCTGGCCTTCTGTTTTTAAGGCTTTCTCTTCACGGCCTCCTCCTCCACTTCCATCAACATTTATGCTCAACCAATTGCAAACATGTACCATGCACTGTCAGGCAACCCCACTGGCACCAGCCTCTGTCCAACTACCCTGCATGGGTTTTATTCCCCTTTGTCCCTACCTCCTCCCCCATCTAAGACACATGCTCAGCAGGTCTGTGCTACAGGCTTGCCTCAAAGAGCATAGATTCCTCCTCTTCCTCCTCTATATTTACATGCCTTAGAGGAGACTTTGGTGGTCCAGCTTCAAGTTGGTTTAAACTAGCATGGTGCACTGACCTCAGAGATGCCAAATTAGAGGCAGGCAATCTGGTCTCCTGCCTTCCTACCGAGTCTCCATCTGTTCCCAGCTCTCCACTAGAGACTCTCTTCCCCCCAGCACCACTCTTTAAAAAGCCAGTCTCTGTTTTCTGCTCTGATTCACCGTGAACTATGTCAACTGTCCCAGCCAGCATTTGGCGAGCAATGTGTTGGGCAGGTCTTGCCCATCACATACACAGGTTCTAATCGGTGGATGTTAAACTACCTCACCCACACAGCCCACAACCCCATCTATGCCAAAACTAGATCCAAGGTCAATCACAAGCACAACAGCTCACACCTCTGTGCTGCTTGTAAAGGATGCTGTCAGCGCAGAATCTGCTTTTGCCCCCTCTTTTAACAGGGCAGTTATCACTGACATTTACACAGAGTATTTTTCTAGTAATATCTATGAGTTGCAACCAAAAGCTCTCTGCTAGCCTATAAAAACCAAGTGACATGCAGTGATAACTCTTGTCCAGTAACCGCAGCTGAATAACCCGAACCCAGCAACGTTCACGAGGGAAACAGCACAAATTCTGACGGTGAATGCCCTTCATGGGGAGCAACAGTGCTACAGGGACTGGCTTCAGCAGGGTCCCCAAAGTGTCATATTTCCTTCATGTGCCTATTTTCAGCATTTGTGCTCAGACACCCGTCCCTCCGAGTCACCAAGTCCTCAACTCTGCGGCGGTGCCTGGCAGAATCCCTTGGGATCAGCCACGCTTTGCTAAGGTAATGAGCCTCTGGCAAGGCACTGAACGACACACTAAGTCAATCTCTCAGCTTTCCATACAGTAATTCAAGGCCTTAACTTCGCTTCTGCAGCCTGTATACATGTGAGAGTCACTTGGGGTTCAGAACATGAGTGTACAAGATGCCTCTGAATTGGTGGCTTTACATTTAAAGGTTTAGGTCATTAATTTTTGTCTCAGGCAGTTATACATAAATCTGAATAATAAAAATGAAAAGAAACTGAAGCAACATTTTCATTGACAGACGAATTTCAAAGAGTTAGCTAATTGTATTTCATCTTATAGAAGTTTCCAAACCTTCTTAAAACAATCTGTATCCTTTAAAAAGGAAAAGATTTCAGTATCAAGAAGCTCTTAGCAACTCTTTGAGCTATCCAAGTTATCTGCTTTGGTTTCTTTTCATCAACTGCTAAAATCAATTTAACATACAGCAGGAAGCCTTAATCATATATTACCACTGGCAAAAAGACGTTTGTTTGTGACTAAGTTTTTACTGGATAAGATAAATTAATTGTAGGATCTGCTCAGAGTCCTAAGTACATCGTGACCTTTATTAATTTTTCTGTAGCAGCAATCCAACAAGATGCTTTGCAAATGGGGCTAGTATAGCGTTATACAACAACCCTCTTCCCTTCCCTGACCATCAGCAAAGATATAACCTTTATACCTAAAAGGATACTGCCTCCACCAGCTCAGGCAAAGGAGGCTGCATTAGCAGTAGGCTTTTAATCTTTGTAATGAAAAAAAGGTGTAGGAAGACACAACAGGGAAGTCATCATTACTGCTAGTTTATACTGTTTCTATTACAATCAAGCTCTTTGTTCAGGCTTATTATCAAACTCAGGTGACCTATTTTGCCTTGTCACATAAAGCACGTGGACTTCACAGATGAGCAGCAGGAATATTGCTTACCTTGTTGAACCGGTGAATAGGCGTTGGTCAGAAAACGGAAGTGTCCTTTATTGTACCAGCAGATCAAGGACATGTTTCCCTTCATTCTTATTCTGTACTGTCCTCTGGACTGGGGAGTTTCAGGGTTGTTCAGCATGGATGGAGGTAGGCCTGTGCAGTCACTCTTCCTGGCGCTCAGCAACCCACAGCAGTAAATCTCTGCACGTGAACAAAAACATTCCCTATCAGCAAGCCATTGCATGGGCCCAGAAAGCAAGAGCAGTGGAGTAAGTCCAAATGACCTGACTAGAGAAAGAACTTGTCCTACAACTTTCTAGACCAACAGATCTGTTAGCCAAGTGACCTTCTCCTGTAATACCAAAGATCTGTGTCCTACATGAATGTGTCTGGCAACCGAGACGAGTGCAGAAAGCCTGCTCTCTTGATGAAATGTACTGACACCTCCTGCACAGCCATGATGAAACGACAAGGAGAAGAATTCAGGGTAACTTCCCAACAATAACATCTATAATCTGTGTAATAGTCTTCACAACATGTTTAAAATCATACTTTAAAAAAAAAAAAAAGTGGTTATATGCATTATAGAACAAATCAGAACTTATGGTCCAAAAGAGTCTGTCCTGGTTTCAGCTGGGACGGAGTTAATTTTCTTCCTAGTAGCTGGTACAGTGCTGCGCTTTGGATTTAGGATGGGAATAACGTTGATAACACACTGATGTTTTAGTTGTTGCTAAGTAGTGCCTAGACTAAGTCAAGGACTTTCCAGCTTCTCCGGCTCTACCGACTGAGAGTGCTGGAGATACACAAGAAGCTGGGAGGGGGCGCAGCCAGGACAGCTGACCTAAACCGGCCAAAGGGATATTCCACACCGTATGAGGTCATGCTCAGTATATAAACTAGGGGAAAGCTGGCTGGGTGGCCACTGCTCAGGGGCAGACTGAGCATCAGTCGGTTGGTGGTGAGCAATTGCTTTTCATTTGCATCACTCCTCTTTCTTGGGTGCTATTTCTCTCTTTTGTTATTTTCCTTTTCATTACAATTTATTATTATTATATTTTATTTCAATTATTAAACTACTCTTACCTCAACCTACGAGTGTTCTCACGTTTACTCTTCTGATTCTCTCCCCCATCCCACAGGGGGGAGGGAAGCAAGCAAGCGGCTGTGTGGGGCTCAGTTGCTGGCTGGGATTAAACCAAAACAGTGTCTTTGATGTTTACTAAGAGAACAAATTATGGAGGGAGCAGGGAGGTAGGGAAAGCTATAGCATCTTAGATGTTAACTGAAATAAGTTCTCCTGCATGACTCCCATGGTACTTTTAATCACAGTATACGTAGCTGGCAAACTCTGGTTTAATCTACTGCTTCACTGTGCTGCCCAGTTCTTGATTTTCAGCCCACTACTCCTTGCACCTGCATCATCTGGTTTGTTAAGGAAATGCTGCTTAAGCAATTAAGAACACTGAAACCACTGGTTGATTTTTAAAATGAATGTGTCAAAAGGATGAAGAACATGGAAATACAAGTTCAGTGAAAACGAACTTTAGGAAAAGGAGAGAAACCAAATAGTGCCCTAGCTGAGCGAGCACTGATCTCATCCTGCACAGACATCAGAGGCTCCACAGGTGACATTCTGCCACTCACAGCTTCTTGGCCTTTTATATGTGAAAGAGGCAACAAATAAAATCTAACACCACAAAACATGTCTCAATGCAGCCAAGTGGGCACAAACAAGATTTGGAAACAACGTTTATAATGACATTTGTCATTATAAATTATAAATTATTTGTCATTATGCTTGAATTTGTCATTAGGCTGTGAAACAATAACGGCCTATTTCTGTTACTCCAAGAGAAGCAGGTCGTCTTGATCAAATTAACCGAATTCAAGGAAATCTTGGATGGAAATTTCCTCGGTCTCCCTTGGTTTTGCATTAACCCACCTGAGTGGAAAAAAGAAAATGATGGGAAGCAGGTGACATCTGGGTACATTGTGCATATGGCAGCTGAGGCTTGTGGTAGTTTAAAGCTCATATGTCAGCTGTCTGCTTGATCAAATTTTTCTTTGTGCTGAATTCTGCACTCTGGATAACTGGAGATCCTTACAGGGGAAACGCTAAGCCAGACTACAGTGTCTGGCTTCCCCTGCGCATGCTACCTCTGTTCTTGGGTTTGGATTTCTGTGGCTCTTCTGCCTCTGGAAGAAGGCATTCCTTCTGGAATGACCTAAGCTCTTGAGTGCAGGTGGAGCTTTTGTCCTTGGTTCATACAGTGCCCGGCATGCTGAGCATCCCCTCAACAGCTCACAGATACTACAGGAACACTGATTATATTAATTGCTGATACTCATGAATTCCTCCGGTTCCTGTGGGCGGGTCTACAAGGAGCTAAGGGTCTTCCATCAGAAATTTAAGACATATCAGAAGGTTAACCAACACAGCAATGGGGAAACTTCATTCTGGAGGAGGAAACGTGCACTCCATCAGTTATTTCTAATGAATGACTCAGTCCCTGGAAATCTGTAAGTTCCTTCCACAAAAGACAATGAGAAAAGCCTGACAGCTACAGGCTTACAACAATACAGGAGGAACTGCACCTCCACTGGAAGGCTGCTTTATTTTTTTTTTTTAATTTCTTGTCCTGCTAAGAGGTACACAACCAGTGTAGGTCATGTACCTGCAAACTTTGGCATTAACACAACAAGTTTTTAGAAAGCTTTCTTCTAGCCAATATTAAGATCTTCCTGCTCTGATAACAAGCAAGCCTGAGAAGAATTTCCTTAGCTGCTTAAAGTTTACGACTCACTGAAGGGTGATACTCTCTCCAGGAGACTGCAATGGTATAAAACCAAGCTAATAACTACATTATTGTGCTAGAGCCTCAAAATAGCAACAGCCATCTCTGAGATCCCACAATAATTAGTTGAAGCCTTTCCTTTAGCTCAGGCAATAAGCCTGCAGAAAGCTTCCAGCAGATGTTTCACTCCTCACACAGAATCATGGGAACCATCTCCTCCATCAGGAACACACCGTCTAACCTTCCTGCTGCATAGCCTAGAAAAGTGCAACACTCCTGCAGGTTTGCTAGCATCTCTCATCACGGATGACACCCTTGATCTGTGACACCCTGTCACTACAGCAATAGACGAAATAAAAATTACACCTATCTGGCTCCGTGAAGTTTTTGTGTGTAATTAACTCAGAATCACAGCAAGTGTTTGCCACATATGCGGGAGCCAATGGAGACAGGTTGTCCTTCTCTGGCCTTCTTAAACTGTCACTGCAATATAAAGGCATACACCTAAGCTAGCTTAGCAAAGATGAGCAAATGTGGGGTAACCACCTGAGATTCATTCCCAGGGTCTCCAGGCCCCAGAGAGCTTGCGCTGAAGCCTGTTTCACCACATCTTCATTAGTACCATTTGCAAAGGCAGCCAGGCTTGAGCTAGTTCAGGCAAAAATACTCATTCTGCAATCATTTATCCTGCACGCAACACGGCGTCAAGTCAGAGCTAAGGCAACTGCGGGGCCTGCTGTGGAGGAGATGAGAACTTGCTTTAGTCCATGCGCTGGAGCCGCAGGATCCTGCAAAGCTTGCGGGAGGGCCATGGTTGCCCAGGCTGGCCATTCAGCTTGGCCAGCCCCAGCCACTCTGAGACAGAGCCAGCTGCTCCTGCTGGTTCAGAAAGTGCAAAAGGAAGTTTCAGGGATCATATGCTTACGGGAAACAGGGCTTTAGGAGGTGCTGATCTCTGTAAGGGACAACACTAACACTTCGAGGGGGGGAAAATGGGGTGCGCGCTATGAATGAATGTCACTGCAAATAACCATGACAGCTGTCTGCTTGCAGAACAGAGAATTTGGGGCATTTCAGTGCAGGTTTCCACTTCTATTCAGAGGCCAGAGAAAGAAATGCTTTGTATGTCCCCTGAAAAATAAAAAAATAGGTCTATTCAGGTTTTTTATTTTCAAAAAGATCAAAGTGCCCTGCCTTATTTTCTGAAGTCTTCCCAGCTCTTGGTATCTTCAAAGACCTTAGAGATGTTCAGTGATATCCCTTTATATTACCAGGCACATATTCTCTAGCGTGGTACAGTGAAGGTGCTACGCAGCAGGCTTTCAGTAAAGAACACCATGGTTTTTGCAGTAATGCGTGTGCAGGTTACGGTTAGGAAAAGCAAACCATAGTTAAGGTTCCACAAAAGTCTTCATAGGATCACAGGATCCTATGGATTGAAGGATAATTCAGGTTGGAAAGCAACTTGGGAGGTCTCTGGTCCCATGCTCTGCTCAGTAAGGTCAGCTGTGGGGTCAGACAGCGCTGCTCAGGGCTGTCTGGGCTTGAAAACCTCCAAGGACAGAGACTGCACAACCCGCCTGGGCATCCCGCTCCACTGTCCTTAGGAAAACGCTGGCACCTACTCTGAACTACTACTTTTGTTTCTGTTTTTGTCTGCTGTTTTTCACCCTTCCACAATGCACCACTGTGAAGAGCCAGCTCCATTCTCTTGATAACCTCCTTGGGGTAGCGTAAGGCTGCTGTTGGGTCCCCCCGAAGCCTTCTCAGGCTGAACAAGCGCAGTTCCCTCCCTGTAGTGGAGCATGTGGTCCAGCCCCTTGTGAGGTTAATGGCCTTTTGTTGAACTTAACTCCAGTTTATCAACGCCCTTCCTGTGTTGTGTGTGTCTGTCCAGAACTGTGCTGAGTAGGAGGCAATAATCACCTCCCTTGACCTCCAGGGATGAGGCTACACTCATGTTAACACAGCCCAGGATGGTGTTGACTATCTTTGCTGCCAAGGCACGCTGCTGACTCATGTCCAACTCACGGGCTACCGAGACCCCCAGGCTTTTTCAGAATTTGCTTTAGTTCCCTTAAATGTCAGTTTAGGTTCCCCCAAAAATTTATAGTTTCTAAGCATCGCATTATTTAAATCTCCCCCTATTTCTCTGTTGATAGTCACAAAAAAACCCAAACAACGTAAAGTATTGAGATGAATACCAATTTCTCTTTGTTTTCAGTTCTCAATGGGATCCTTCTACTGCTGATCCTGCCCTAGCCCAGAAACTAAATTTTCTTGACAAGAAAAGTAAATTCATCAACTTAAGAATGGGTCTTGAACTGTCAAGAGCACCTGACCATAGATGCTCTTCAACAGGCTCTCATGACACTTCTTGTCATCACGTGGCCCTGTTCAGATTTAGTTGGCTAAGCCACATAACGAAAAAGCATTAAGGTCATTGCTGAGGGTGACTGCGTGACACATCAGGGGAAATCTCTCTGCTGAGTCCAGGCTTCTCTGCCTGCCTCTTCCTACAGATTGGAATGCAGTAGGATCCCAGCGGGTGCTGGCAATACATTAGCTGCTTTGCAGTAGAGTCAGTAAACACCATCTCCTCCAGGGCTCTTACTGTCTTCACCACTGCTTGACATCTCTAGCATCTCACCTCTCCCAGCATCTCATAGTCCTTCCAGTTCAGCATCCCTCTGCAAAACCTAGTAACTCATGGCAACCACAGACAATCCCTTGTCCTTATTAAACAGAAACACTTCTACCTTCTCCCCATGATCATCTTTATATAGGAGTGCCATGGTATTTTGCAAAGCCAGTAAACCTGCCACGTTAGTGTCCGTACCCCACCCACCCCATAGCTTCATCCCTAGGAAGGTGATAGCGTGTACCAGATCTGAAATATGATTCTGGAAGCAGCGGTAAATATCATAAAAAGTCTCATGAAGCCATAAAACAAATCATGAACCAAACTGAAACCTCAGTATAGCATTACCATATTTGATCGGATAGTTAAGTCAAAATTACTTGCTTTAAAAAGACATCACTGAATTTGCTACCTGCTAGAAACTGTTCATTTGAATGATCTGTACAGTGTGAAAACTATGAATAATTCACCCCTGTGAACAGCCTGAATTATCTGTAAGTAATAAACACTCAGCTGGTTGAATAGCCATGCAACTTTTCCACCAGGGTGATGGACCAACTGAGTCATGCCATATTGCCTTTATCCTTCCCTAGCTGAGCATAAAGGGTGCAATTCAAGAGTCAAGTGTTTGCCTGTCAGCCTTTACATTTAAACCTGACACATCTCAGGTACGAGGAGTGTGTGAGCTATCCTCCACATTTTTTTGAACCCACATTTTGCATCACTGCTTTGGTAGTCTTAAAAATGTAATGCTTATAATCAGCTGCGAAAAGAGTAATTTACCAAAGAACAGTCTCTGCTCAGAGGAAAAACTCCAGTGCACTAGAAATATGCTTTATTTCTTTCCCATATGGATGTTTGCAGCATTTGGAAAACCTTGACTTTTTTTGTGAGAATATGGCAGTATTCCACTGTACTCTGTGTGCTTCCAGCTTACCTAAAATAATGTAGGAGCTAGGTCCTGCATGGAGCTCAACAGAGACAGCCCTCAGTGCCAGCACAATCAGAAGCGCTCAACTACAGCACCGGTGCAGCTCACTGGTGTTCTCATTTTAAACGAGAATCAAGATATTGCCTCAATTTCCAGTCTTTCCCCCTGCTTTGGGCCACATTTCATTAATATAATGTCCCAGGTGGGTTTAATTTTCTGCAATAGAAAACATGCCAAAAGCAAAACTCTACCGTCAGTGATGTTGATCGGATTGAAAAGGTGAGGGGCATTTGACAGAGATGATGTCCTGGGATTCCTCTCTGCACTAGCAAGGAAACTGGCTGGGAGACCTGCACTGCCATATCGACGAACATTCTGCTGGCAAGTGTACTTTTGCCAGCGTAGCGTTTATTATACTCTCAGGACTGAAAACTGTCCTACCAAGGCACATTTATACCAGCAAAACAGAGAACCATGCTAGGGCTTTTGCAATGGCAATAAAAATGTCGTCTAGAGAAGTCACACCTTTAACAGATATTAAACCAGCAAGGACTTCTAAGGCACGCCTTTAAGGATTCGTCCCATCCCGTGTCTTTCACAATGGGAACAGAAAAATCCCAGGCAGCTATGAAATCCCTTGAAAAGCCCCCCAGGCCATAGAGGAGATTAGACCTCACACTTCTAAGGCAAAGAACAAAAGCAAGAGCTTTAAATGCCCTTATTAAAAATGTTTTTACATCCTCATATTGAACCTTAAGAAGCTTCAAAGAAGATTTAAAGAGCAACTTAGAAAGAAAGCCCCCTGCATAGTACCTTTTCAGGAGTGAGATATTTTCTTAGAGATGTCCAACTTATCTATACAAGGAATTGAAATGTCAGTGAAGCACTTGGGAGTTTTTTTGATTCAGTGGCAGGAGGGCCCCTAGGTCTGTCATCATTAAAACCCAGTGAGTCACCCGATACACACCTTGCTTCTCAAATTCTTCAAAGAGATTCAGGCTGGTAATGCTCGGGCCAGTGAAGATGATGTAGTTCTTCCCAGAGGCGTTCTGACAAAGGCTTTTGGCCACCATACTGTGGAGCTGCGGTTTGTTCTTCAAAGCATCCAGCCCATCAGCACCACTCCCTTCTTTGAGATGGACATAAATCTTAAATGAGAAATGGTAAGAAAAGTCAGAAGGTTATAAAAAGATCCAGAGGGAGCAGATGCAATTGACAACACACCTGCTCAATTCAACTGGGAACAAGCTGAGCGTCAAGGCAGCAAATACTTCTTATAAACTGCTAATATCTAAAGTCCTTTTCAAGGGCTGTTGCCTTAAAACAACCTCAGGTTAGCTGGCACAGCTACCCATAAATACAACGTCCTTTCCCTCAGCTTAAGGGCTTCCTGAGGTTCTTGTCGCTGTTGTGCAGTTTGAAGATTGTTTGCTTGGCAGGAAAAGGCTCAAGTCATAACTGAGATTACGTGTTGTTCTGAACCTGCATAGGCTTTAACGCTGCCAGCAAAAGGAAAGCACGGGAACTTCAGTTTCAAAAAGGGCCCCTCCAAGATGACCAGAAGGAAATGGCCCATTAGCTCACCGCAGTAACGTTCAGAATTATTTCTGTTGGCAGCAACCATTAGGCTGCGACACAAGTGTGCGTACACCCCCATAAATGAGAGAAGCCAGCAATACACGTACCCAACCAGCCAGAACATCCTCATCAAACTCTCCAGGCACAGTGCTAATTCTTAGATCCTTCACTTAGATCATGATTTGGAGACAACCCACTGAAACAGATTGAACCAGGAACCAGGGTACAGCGCAATATGCTGCTGTTAACAGGGAAATGCCTGGCTCACTTGTAGGAGGCTGCAGGAGCTTTAGCGTGTAGCCTGCTACTGTGCAGCCCACAATGCTAGGCATTTCAGGAGAGCGGTCACCATCACCTGTAGGTGAACGTACATGTTTGTGTTAGAGCGCAGGAACATTTATCCCTTTGTAATGTGACTATAATTTACCAAACACAGTCCAGCTAGTATGCCCACCAACTGAAAGAGCACTGAAATAAAGCTACTCCTTCATTCCTACAAGCGATCCCTCTAGAAGAAGAGTCTTCTGCATTGTCATGCAGAGGGAGAAAGTGCATAACCCTTCCTCTGTACACAAGCCTTTGATGTTATTTCACTGACAGCGTTTTACGAGAGTAACTTTCACTGAAGTTGAACACCTATTAAAATCAACTAGGCGCCTGACCTTCATCTTGTTCTGAAAGTCAGCAAAAATAACCTGCTGGAAAGAGACATGAGAGGCAGCAGACACTGTGTTCAGTCACTCAAACAATACTGTAACACCATGGGATTTGCAAAGATTTAAAAACAGACAAAAATGCAAATTTTTTGAAAAAAATTTGCCCAGGCCTGCCTTGATGGCTTTGGCTCTGAAATACTCAAATCTTTTAGGAATTCCAGAAAATTTTACCTGTCTGAGAAAAAGCTGCAACTTGCTCAGTATTCAGGGGCAGGGAAAAGGAATTTTGCCTTGTTTGTTGGAGTGATGGTGCTTCAGACCTCAACCATCCAGAACACGCAGCATTGCTTTCCTGGATATCCATCTGTTTCTCTTACCAACACACTCCTTCATAAAGGAAAGTTCATTACAATGCTCAGAAAACAAAAACGCAGTAGTGCTCCCAGTAATTTATATCTCAGTGATCTTAGAGGGGAACAAAATTCAACTAAACAGCTTCTCCCTGTTTTACATGGCGTATCTCCCAGCACTGGCATACTAGACATACTAATGTAATATTCCCCAGCAATTCACGAATCGCGGAACAGACTCCAGAGGAGTGTGTTACGTATGAAGTCTCTGGGGAACGACACATAATTTGTATTTTGAAGTAACTGATGTACTGAAGAACAAAGCTGGTGCAAGGACGAATACATACTAAGTCCAAAAAGAAGTACAGCACATATTAAAAGGAAGTCTTGCATATACATTATTTACCTTTTAAAAAAAACCAACACTAAAAAACAACAAACCATTTTTTGATAGAAACAGTTTCCAGATGAGGACAAAGTCGGGAATGTTTGTAGACTCCCTAATCATGCTCCACTCACTTTTGAAAGCTGTCAAATCAGTGCTTTGCCCAATGCTAAGGCTGAGGACTAGCTAATTACGGTAAACCATTTAGGTTATTAATCAGGGCTCAAGAGAGCAGCTTAACAGTAGAATACAAAGGGCAGATTGTTCCAATCTTACAGCAAAGGTATTTCATGATTATTGGCATCGAAATTAAGATTAGGTTACTAGTATGTCAGAACAGAGACCACACAAAAAGCCCTTAAAATCTACAGACCAGGCAGTGGAGACAAAAGATGCAGACAGATTAGTTTTGACCTTGGATTAGCAGTTGAGCTGAAAACAAAGCAGGAACCTCTAGGTCCAGGAAGATGTCCCACACCTTCCCTCCCCTGTTGCAGTAAGTTTTAGCCAACCAAGAGTCTCTCCTGCTCCATGTTCACTTTGTTTTCCCCATAGAGTGTCCCCCAAGGGATGAGACAGCCTGCTGGTGAGCCAGTTGGCCCCTCACCGTGGGCTGGTTTGGGTCTGCAAGCAGCTTCTTTAAAGCTCATGCCCACCATGCAACTGTCTACTGAGATATCACTATTTTACTACTGGGATGCTACATACTCCATAGGTTTCGTTAGCAGCGTTCCCTGTGCACCTGGCACCCTCCCTCTGTGTTCCCCTCTATTTTGAGGGTCCTTATAACGCTCACCTTGTGATTCTCATCCTCCCTTGCCCTGTTCACCTCCCCAGTGCCCTTTACCAAAACATTCATACCCGCTACTGAACCTTCCCTCCTCCTCCAATGTTAAATATATGCCCCTTTTTTCTCCTTGGGCATTTTCCTGCCTATCCAAGTACAGCCTTTGCTCTTGGCACAATTCTTCCTGTTTTGGAGAAGCATTATTCAAAGCTTTATCATGCTCAGCTCTATTGGGAAGATGGGTGACAGCAGCATAATGTTGGAAGGCATTAAGGCTGCATGAAACAGCAGCTGGGTACAGACAACTGGCAAAGGCATAGCTTCAAATATCCTTGCAAGTGCCTAGGAACCCATATGGCCTTTACTTTCCCTCTCCCCGACCTCTCATCCAGCTTATTTCATTCTACCTCAACTCATTAAGATCCTGCCTGCTGAAGCCCACGGCATTGCCCCCCATTCTGTAATACATTAGAAGTGGCATTTAACAGTTAGCAGTCTGCAGAAAAAGCAGAGTTGCCAGAAATTGGCTGCAAGACCTTCACAGGCACAGTCAGAAGCTGGTCCCCAAAAACGTTAGTTAAACTATTCACCAGAGCTGCTGGTTTGCCCTGTGACAGTGTTGGATCTTTGGGCCCTTTCCATGTGCTCCAACGGCAAAATGTCGTCAGAATGACAGGCTCGACAACTGCTGCCGGACAACAGATGGAGATGTTGGCAGCAACATCCTCTGCTTCTGCGGGTGACAGTCAAAGCAATGCTTCTACAATATCTGCAGAGATCACTTTTACTGTGTATCTTTTTCTAGTGGCTACTGATCCATTCGAGCTACAGCACCAAATGGCATACCTTCTATAGATGTGACACCGTCTGTCTTAGGAGGCAACCACAGGCTGAGCTTCTTTATCCTGCAGTGCTGGGACAGAAACGGAGCTTCCCCCAGTCATCCCTCACCATTTAACTCATCCCTTAAACCCTCCTCTCTTCTGTCTTCTGTCTCCATGCAGCATCCTAACAGCCTCTTCCCTTTAAAAGCCTGACAGCAAGAAAAGACCGTCACAGTCTCTAGCTCATCTCTCCTTCTACCTACAACCGCTTCTGCCTCCTCCCATCACAAACGCAAAAGTAGGTATCAATCAATATCCCTGAATGCCCGAGCAAGGCACAGTCAGGGTGAAGACTGCGCTGAGCTCTTCCAAAACAAGAAAAACAATGCAAACTGTTCTGGAAAGACCATTTGCTTCCACAGAGGCAATCAAAACAGACATCATATTTCTGAGCAGGACATTTCACATGTGGACAGATAAGAGGCAGGTCAATCACCTGTCATTCAGAAACTCAAAGGATGTTTGGCTACAGAGGCAGACTGCTAGAGCGAGTGCCACCAGAGAATGGAAGGTCTCAGAGTACACATCTGTGCTACAAGCCAATGGGAATTTCCTTGCACTGTGCTGGCAATTTACTCTATGGAAAATTCATGTGGAAGGTTCATAAGGTCTCGCTAGAAACTGGGTAAAAAAAACCCCGAGCACTTAGGAACAAAAGCTGCATCTTGACTGCACATTTAAGAGTGCCCTAGAAACTAAAATATTGGCGATTCTGCACATATTCAAAGCTCAAATGGCAAATTGAAAGCACTTGTGAATAGCACATCCCAAATACTCCACATTCATACATAATTGAAGCACCTCAGGGTACAATTCTCAAATGATATAGATGACATTTCGAAGAAAAAACAAGGGCGGGGATAGTAATAAACAGGAGGAAGATTTTTGAAGGCTACATTGTGCAAAATAGCTCACAAAGGGCAGACCCTAAACAACCACAAAACAGAAGCCAAGTTTTTAGATGACACAGTTATAAAAGCAAGAGAACAAAGAATGGTACTGTCATACTTTTTGGATCCTGAGTAACTATCAAAAAAAGCCCTTCATTTTTCCATAGACTTCACAGCCAAATACTCAACACCTCATTCCTAGCCCAACTCTCTAGATCCTGCCTCACTCTTGTTGTCCTCTGTCATCCTATACCTCATCTCTAGCTGTGGCCATTACCATCGCCGTTGGGAGATCCTCCACTCCAGTCCCATCCCAAACCTTCTGCAGCCCATATTCCCCCCGTCTTTAATGCCCTCCTCTCAGAAAACTTAGGTCTAGCTCTTCCCTCAGCAGCCACTGGCACCACTGATGGTGCTCTTACTGAGGATGGAACTTTTCACTGAGCCTCTCTTCATTCTCTTCCTACTCCTCTAAAGACTACTTTGAAAACAGCATTCAAAGCACACACATATTTCCGACACTGTTCCCATCTAGCTCTTGGGGCTCCCTACAAAGCTCTTTCTGTGGTGCCATCTCTTCTCCCTCTGCCTCCTATTTTGAAATATTTCAGTCTGCATTAGCACACAGATCCAGCCAACATCTGAGGACTGTTGCATATATCCTTCTCACAGCTCAACAGTAATCTTAGAAAAACTGAGCCAAAATGGTGCAATTGCTGAGGACTGGCAAATCTCGGTTTTGTCTGTACATGTTCTTCAAAGTTTCTAACCAGATTGTGGTGAGACTGGCAGAGAGATGCTGGTAGAGTTGACAGTGCAAGCCCAATATGGCTAAGAATAAAGCTCCTTGTCTTCCTTCCCCTGAAATCACTCCTCCATGTGATTGCATCATCACTGGGGACACTACAACATCTCACCTGTACGGTGAACCTACAATCTGTGGATCACCAAACTCTGGCTTCTCTCTATAGCTTCCCCTAGGCCAGCCACATCTAAGTCAGGCAGCTCCAATACGCGTAACACCTCTATGATAAAGCCTTTCCTATTTGTTCAAATTCCTAAGAACTGCATGGCTCTCCTCTCAATTACTGCAGTCATCTTTCTTAACTTTGGCCTTGCTTGCATGTGTCTTGACATCCACACAGCGCTCCGCCCCGGACATCGCTTGCCTAACCCTTTGCTTCAACCATGTCAGCCTTCTGCCAGTTCCCTCTTCTTTGCAGCATCAAATGGAAGTGGGGCTGGAAAATGGAGACAGGCCTTTGTCATTTAGCCCTCCCTACTGAGCTCTTCCTGTACCTTTCCAGTATACTGACTCCTGCCTGCGTTTGCCCCGTGGAGCCAGGCATCCAACCGCTGATGCCAAACAAGGCCGCGTTTGCTCCTTTCCATGCTGCCCTTCTCCTGCCCGCTTGGAAATCACTGCTAACGTCTGCAAAGCTCTTTCCTTTTGCTCTTCAATACCTTTCTTAGAAAGGATGCAACTCCCACAAGGCAATTGCTTATCTGTGCATTGGTGACACTTTCCTCATAGCGCTGCTTCATTGGGCTCCCTCTGCGTAACTGGCAGCCTAGCACAGGTCCATGACCGAGGCCTCACTCTGGTGCCACACAATTGCAGTCTTGGCTCAGTTTTTTGAAGAAAATTACCGTTGAGCTGTGAGAAGGTGTATGAGTGAGGATATATGTAAGTGAGAAGGTATATAAATGATGCAAGAAAAGTAAAAACTATCAAAAGTGCTGTAAATGTTGAGGGGATAACATGCAGTTATCCCCTCAAGGAGGAAAATACTTACATAAAAAGCTATAAAATCTTACGAAAAAAACTAGAATACGACAATTCAGCAACATCAAGGACCCAGCTCATTTCCAAGGAGCAACAAGGCTGATGACCACCTGGCCAGTGCAGGCTCACCAGGAGCAGGGAGTGTCCTGGTGGCTAGCAGTGTGTTGGTCCCAGCTCTCTGCTGTGCGCGTTAGCCAACAAATACTGCTGTACGCATGCTGCTTAATAAATACTGCTGTACGCATCCTGCTTGTGCAGTCTCTGGGCAGCCAAAAGGTGCCCAAACTGAAGTGACTGGCTACAGAAGGCTTATGCCTCCATCTTGCATTTAGATGCTAAATGCAGGGATTGTCTTTTTGTTCCACCTACAGCACCCAGCACAAAGGGATGGGAAACGCCAAGCACTGCAGACAGGAACTAAAAGATAGCCTTTGTTCTCACCTGAAAATAAGACACCAAGACTGTGTGTAAACTCTGGGAGAGATCTTTGCATTAGGTCACATTTAGATGTTTGGTTTGGGTTTTTTTTTCCCCCCATTCATCTAGAAACACGGTAAGATTGTAGACTCCACAGAAATGAATGGGGCTTGCCCATCACGCATCCGCAAAACTACCTTCCCACTTAATACCAGTAAGCAAGAGGATAATTGACTTTTAATTGAGATCTGAGATTCTCAGATGCTGACAATACAGACCCGCATGCATTTAAAAAGCCAGAGCCTGTGGGGAGCCAGAGGAAGAAAGCAGATGGGATTTTCCAGCCACCAGTGACTGATAAATGAAGGCGATCAGATTTCCTGGGATGCCCTTCCAGCCAAACCTGACCTTGAGAACCTCCTCCAAGCAGCTGCTACATCTGTGCATTCCAGATGCAACTCTTCCAGCAGCAGAGAAATTACCAGAGCACTGTTTAAAGAAACCCAAGGGCTCAGACTAATCTCTAAGCAGAACTTAAACAAGTTGAAACACCAACATTTCTGAGCAGCTTTATTAAACAAATGCACAGATGGCTAACTTTCCTGCAAGTCTGACCTTGAAAACAAAACTCACTCCAGGCTTATTTACCCCTCCCTTTCCCCGTGAGTAAATGTACCTTCGTGGTGCGTTGTGAAATTATAAATTCTTTGGGACACCATCTCAGTTTCGCTAAATTCTGCAAGTTCTTACTCTGCAAATTCAACCTTTGCAGGTGTATTCGAGCTGACTGTACTTACCCTGTTTGAAATCAAGAATGAACTGCAGCACTTACTACAAAAGCATGCTGCTTACATTGTTTGGGGGTTTTTGCTGCAACTCGGAGCTCTGCCACTGTTCTATGGAGCGACCTCAGAGATCCCTCTTTGCTGAGACTGCTGCTCTTCTGGGAGAGAGCCACTTCTTGCCCTTTCTTGAAGGGGCCACCCTGATCCAAGTTGCACTCCTTAAATACCGCTATAATGCAAGTCGCTGATAGTTCAGTAACGTGGGAAGACTCAAGCGGCAGAGACAGTCCTTCTCCTCAATCTGTTCTGACTCAACACTGCTTACCCTGAAGAAGTGAAAGGTGGAAACTCAAATTCAGAGCCAGCCCAAGGATCTAAAGGGCTTCATAAATCTGAGCGACACGTTTCACAGATATATTAGTGACAATGAAATGCGTTATTGCAAGAACTTTCTGCTGGTGAACAAAAGCAAGTGCAGAGCCCATAAAGCTGGGGGTGAGGAGGGGGTGTGGGAAGAGTGTCCAGAATAGTCTCAGATTTCACCCCAAGAACCAGGAAAGGACACACACATCCATCAAGTCACCTCTTCTACACTATGATATCAGGTTTTTTAAGTGAATAATTAGGTTGATGAGCTAATTCCATTACTGCCTAGCAGAGTGATTAATATTGCCTGACCGTCCCTTCACACAGCTCTCTACCACCCTACAAGCTGCCTTCCATTTTGTTGACTGATGGCTCCTTGGGTCAGGGACTGTCTTCAGGGTTATGTGTGTGCCGTGGGCCTGTGGTTCAGGACAAGGCACTATGGGAACATCTCATCCTGCCTGTCTCCCTGTAGGGTTCAGTGCACGGCATCACCTTCCTGTGCTTCCTTCTCCTTCTGCAAAATGACCAGAAAACCTTCTTGTGCAGGAGGAACTGTACAAGGACTAGGCATCACTTAGTAGTCTTTAAGAGCCACACAAGAAAAGGGAAGACAGAGCATGGTGTGTCCTAGCAGGACAAAATGACTAGCCCTGATCAGATATTTGGGAACTCTCAGCAGTTTTTGATGAGCTCTACTGCTATATTTAAAATGAAAGAGAGTCCTGCCAATCATATATATGAACATCTTTTACAAGCAGTGTTCCAGAATTTTTGAGAGAAAAAGAGAGAAATAAAAACTGACATGACTAGAGTTTTGATTTAAATAGGATGCCTTAATCAGCAAATAATTTAAGAAGAAACACACACTCCTAGGCTACTGTGATCATTTAAACTGCAATCAAGATATTAAAATATTGGTTTGAAAAGTGTCTTACTGGTAACGCATATGTAGGGAAATATATTGGAGGGAAACGATCAAGGCAAAGATGGAACACAGAGGGACACCTGAGGTTCTGCAAGCTGAGGTTGCTGGTGTCACTGAATTAGAAAGAAAGAAAGAAAGAAAGAAACAAGAAGGTCCAAGCCCTTTCCTGCAGCAGCAGCTGCTGCCACCTTGATGTCCAGCATCAACGATGGGTGAAAAAGGCAGCAGTATCAGGGCAGTTTTGCTGCCGACTTTGCTGAAGTCAGCCCTCCTGGAGCCCTTCTAACCTTCTGAACGGTTTTTTCATGTTCCCAGCTGCTGTAGATGTATATTTCTTTTGAATGATGTGTCCTTCCTGCATGTTCCCACTTGGCCAGCTGACCGTGAAAGGATACTCAGCAACAAAGCTATTCACTGCAAGAGATGCTTTGCTTGAGAAATTCTGAAGCAGAGATATGATATGAAATTGTGCATCCATCTTAAAACAGAGACTTAACTGTCAGGGCGGAGTCAGGTTATCTATATCACAGGGGACAAAAAGGCAGTCTAATATATACACATTATTTACATTATGCATATATAAGCTTATACACCTTCTTTTATCCACAAGCAATATTTTGATTTTACGCCACTTCTGTTCCGTGAATGGCTTATTGGGCTGGATTTTCAACGAAACACCATTTGCTTAAAAAAGCAAATGATGAGCCATTAAACAGAAGTATTTACTCACACCTAAAAAAGCGATTCAGAGTTTTGTTCATGAGAACAAGGAGACAGAGGAATCTGGGGAGTCAAAGAGCTAAAACTCCCAACATTAACAACTTCCCTGAGAGCTGCCAATGAGGAGTTATTGCCAGAGTCGCTCAAAACACTGTTATCAATTTTATATTAGGAAAATAAACCAACCAACTCTCTTCATCATAGGAAAAGTAGATCACTGGGAAAACTGGGATGTCCTCAAATGGAGATTTTTTAACATCAGGCTCATCTTTCAGGTTTAGGGGACTTTGCTTTCAGCCAGGAGCATCACAGACCTCTTGAGGTTCCTTCCCATCCTGAGAGCCAGTCGTATGTGGCTCACTTCCCTCTTCTCCCTGGGCTGCCTCACCTTTTTAGAGATATATATTATTCAGACTTTTGAAACTGAATTAGCCTGATTTATAAAGTGTTCATAGTCATATTTTATCCTGAATAAAATTACCTTGATGTCATCATGTAGAAACAATGAGGGAGGGAATTCATCCAGACAGTATTACAGAATTTCTACATATTTCCAAGTGGGTGCTGTAAGGTTTTTCTGACAGCAGACAGGTGATAGACCAGTCGTCAGTCCTTAACTACCAGGCAACAAGCCTTTCCTTCACGATGGCAGTTTCACAAGAGATGGAGGGGAAGGTGTGCACATGAAGGAGGAAAACACTGGATTTTCTTCTTGTTTAGATCAATTCTCTCCATATGTTAAACACAGAAAAAAACACCCCTCTGTTTTAATACAGTAAATAAACCAAACAACCACCAAATAAGTGCTCTGGATTCTGCAAGATCCCTTGTAAGCGTGACATGTAACTGAACGTAGCGTTTCAAGCATACCATAGCTGAAGATCCCCAGACTAGGTTTTCCCATTTTAGCATGAACGTTCACGTTCCTGTACATTCTTTTTCACTCCTGTCTAAGGTCCCCCTCACCCAATCATTTTAGCATGATGATAATTACAGCCAAGCCATGGAATGAAAATAGAAGGTGGCTGGTAAGATCATCCTGGACGTCATCCGGATGCAAGTGAAGCACTAGCATCTAATTCATTAACGGAGCAGGAGGATTAAGGTGGCGCTCAGCTTCTGTTTAATTTGACATTCCATTAATTTACTCTCTCAATGGACGGGACAGGAGGTGCAACATAATTATAGCTCAGAATCTGAAACCTCTGGCTTGTCTGAAGACTTACTAGTTTGCTGGCAGTTGGCTGGGGGGAGGATGGCAAGAGAGCAAACTTTGTGCTCGCTGTACCTGTTACGCTTCCATAATGAGCTGTGTGTGGGACTGGTGGAGTTCACCCTGGAGATTAAGGACACTGCCTCTGTGTAGCAAATGACTTTCCAAAAGTCTTGGCAGTGGAAACTACCAAGGATGCTTCACAAGGTGAATCTATTTTGTATCGGACAAAACAACTGCTTTAAAACCCGGATGGAGGATGTATGATCCTAACTTTCTTCTTAGAGTGAATAGCATTGCTGAAAATGCAAACCCCTGTTCCAAGTGAACCTCTTTTCTTGCATAGCTACTCAAACAGTCGTAGTGATTCATGGATCAAATTTTACTATGAACGGATGTTCAGCTGCAGCAAATCCACAGGCCCTGCAGTTCTGACATGCATTCAGCCTGAGCAGGCAGCACGCATCCTACCCGCACCTCCGAACCGCTGCTCCGGAACATGCAGGACACCACGTTTTCACAGAAGCTCTTGGGAAAACGAAATACCAGGAAATATCTGCCCCCTCACCTCTAGGTAACAAAATAAACAGCTAGATTTTTCAAGAGCTTTCAAAATACATCAGCAACTGGGGAATCTGAGAATTTGAAAAGTTGTCCTCGGTGCTTTACAACACTAAAAACAAACCCTTTAACACATCTCCCACTCAAGGTCGTATCTCACCTTGAAGTCATATCAGATTTTATTTCTTTGGTAGAGAAGTAGAGGTGTGAAGAGACATGTAGTAGGAAAACCAACTAATATATTTCTCACAGAAAGACTGACATCTTGATAACATATTGATTTAGTCTGTTGGACACCGCTGGCTATCACAGATGCAGCGTTATACTTAAGAAAGAGAAGCTGACTCATTAAAAATGACAGAAGTCGCATTTAGATAAACTTAGGATGTACAAACAGACAGGCCTCCTAACTCCATTTCAATTTGGTTAGCTTAGGGCCAGCAGCCAGATGGACAGTATTAGAGACAGGCCCCCTCAGTTAAATCATACAGCAAACTGCACCAGGAACTTGTTGTCACTGTCCACTGGACCTAGTATCTGTGGGAGTCGAAGGCCTGCTGCATTCAGACTGTAGCCCCAAGCAAGGTAATGAAGAGAAGTGACTGTTACCTTTGGTCCTGCAACATATTTAAGGGCCTCTTGAAATGGAATCAAGACATCTGAAGAAGTAAAACCCACCTGGCAGATGAAACCGGTGGATGAGCACTGCCGAACCCAGAGACTGAATTTCCTCTTTTTCCTCTTGCGCAGCTCTCTCTCCGTGCACGTGGCAATGAAAACGGGATCCTCATCAATCAGGGGCTCATGTAGTACCTGCAGTTGTCAAGAAAAGAGAGGGCGGGGGGAAGAAACAGAAGAGTGCATGACTGCTGGAAACATGGTGCTTTAAATTCTTCCAAGGCAATACAACCCTTGCATTGTGCTTGTGCGCATCACCTCATACAAAGGAGAAAAACCACTTTTGTTTGATGGTACCATCCAACAAAAACCAAAGCCTGGCCAAACACACTCCGTTGCGGATGGCTGCTCTGCACGTGGTTTGCAAACAGTGCAAGGCTCGGCTCTCGCCTCTCCCTATCAGCTACAGCTCAACAACCCTCCAAAATGAGGCAGGGGGTGGGGGAGTGGGGATTGCTAGCAGCATGCTTCTCCAAGCTTCATCATCAGCTTCCTATTGTTTGCCAGAATGTCTTCCACCCAAACATCCCCTACAATATGTTGAAAGGTACCCTCGTGGTTACAGCAAAGGAAAATACACAGTAAAGAGGAAGAGAAGTTAAGGGAGAAAAAGATATTTTCTGCTGCCACTTAAGGAGGTGGTGAAGAGACAGAAAACATTTTTCCTGGTGGCAGCAGCTTCAGGGAAGCCTCTCTTGCCTCAGGAGCTGAAAAAATTTGACAAAAGGAGACAGAAAGATAAAGGACCAGAGGCAGGAATAGAAAAAGACAAGGCAGACTGCAGCAAGTAATGAAAATCTGCAAAAGTGAAGCAATTTCTGCATTCTGCATCCAGATGATGTAAGTGCTTCCCTCTTCCTTATAGCTGTTTTTTCACACTTCTCTCCATTAATTATGTAGCAAAGGCATTAGGTTCTACACTATAGAGCCCACCTATAGAAAAGCACTACTCCCTTCTCGCAGCCTACACGTAGCTGTGTAACGTACACATCCCTGACCGCACGGTGTGCGAGTTGTCTAGCAAGTCACTTGTGTCATGGTTCTTGCTGGGACAGAGTTAATTTTCTTCGCTGCAGCTGGTGCAGTGCTGTGCTTTGGGCTTAGTATGAGAATAGTGTTGATAACACACCGATGGTTTGGTTGTTGCTGGGCAGAGCTTGTGCTAGTCAAGGACTTTTCCAGCCTCCCGTGCTCTGCCGGGGGCCACCAGAAGCCGGGAGGAGGGGGCACAGCTAAGCGAGCTGATCCAAAGGCCAAAGGGATATTCCATATGACATCATGCCCAGTATGTTAACTGGGGCATGATGCTGCTGGGGAAGCAGCGTCGGTCACTGGGTTGTGAGCGATTGCATCGCTTGTTTAGGTTCCTTTTTTCCCTCCTCCCAAGGTTTCACCTCTCTCTCTCTCGTTATTTTCCTTTTCATTAATTTATTATTATTATTATTGCAGTTTTATTTTAATTATTAAACTGTTCTTACCCCAACCCACAAGTTTTGTTACTTTGGCCCTTCTGATTCTCTGCCCCACCCCACAGGGGTGGGGGGAGTGAGCGAGCGGCTGCGTGGTGTTTAGTTGCTGACTGGGCTAAACCAGGGCACTAGTCGGAGTACAAATGCTTGGAAATGGTTGAAAGGTCTCAGCTGATGAATGCTGACCAAATTCAGACATCTACATCTAAATCACAGCATGCCACTGCAGGCTCCCGTCCTAGTACACGAGGGGAAAGCAGTCCCAGCAGGCCATAATTCATATCCTTTTAAAAACACGTCTCGAATAAGTCAGATGGGTTATGATCTAAAGGAGCCCGTTCTTTTCCAGGGAGCATCACCCCAGGAGACAGGCTCAGATACAGGCACCCACAACGCAGAGGCTCTCACCCTCAGACCAACCCTCTCCACGTCTGCACGTGTGCTACTTTTGTGCGCGTCTGCACGCAGCCAGTGGCAGAAACAAGAACAGAGATGCATGAAACCTGGGAGCAATGCTCGTAGGAGAGATGTGGTGGGTAAGCAGTTAAGCAGCAGTGATGAGCAGCTGCTGGCCTCCTGAATACAAGATGTTTGTTGAACATCACTCTGGCAGCCCAAAATAGGCACCCGTGCCCTCCCCACACAGTGGCGGCTGCACACTTCCATTTATACGCACTCCACTTTTTAACGGCTCATAAAACATTCACAGGACCATCTGAAAGCACTCTTGTGAAATGTTCAAATTATACACCAAAATGCAGATGCAAGCAAGGAGAGCTGCACACAAAGCTATTTGTTCTTAAAGCAGCAGCTGCCCTACTTCCCCACTGGAGCCAAGTTCTCTTCCTTTCCCAAGGTCCACAAAACACCGCTCTTCCTTTCCAAAGGCCACCTGGGGCACTTCACACTTCCACCTCAGCGGATTATGACAGCATTTTGCAAATATTAAACATACCCCCATTTGCTTTTGCCTTTCTGCCTCTTCCATGCAGTGGGGAGGACCGCATCCCTTGGGATGGGGTTGGACACACCATTAGGAATTCCTCAGCTTCTGGAAAGGCCCCCTTACCTACCAGATGCCACCGAGTGGTGTGGTTCAACTGTTATAATCTTCCCTGCTGTAGGATGAAGAGCAGCAGAAAGAAAAGGCTGTATAAGCATGACTTGAGGACATTTTTACCCTCTGTCATTAGCTCAGCTCCCTCATCTGCATCACAGCATCAGCTCTCCTCGCAGCAGCTCTACTGCATCCTGCGTACCCTTCACACTCTTTCTGCCTTCTAAGACACAGTAAGGCCTGTCAGCCTTTAATTTAGAACACAAATCTGTGTTTTGAAAACTCTCCCCATCCTCCTCTTCTCCCTGCTCAGGCTCAGCCCTGCCTTCCCTTATGACCCAGAGCTTCCCCCCACTTCCCTGTCCCAAATGTTTAAGTCATTCCCATTTCTCATAAGATGACTAACGCTCCACCAAAGTCCCTACTGAACTGCTGGGAAGAGGGAATAAAAATGGAAACAGAGTAGGGCAAGATTTGTTGTTGCTGCGAAGAGGGAATGTGGACAGGCAGAGAAACTGAAATGAAAACCCTGGAGCTTGCTCTTCTCGCTTCCTCCAGAGAGGGTGGGGAGACAAGTGTTGTCACCCCTCCATATGCAACCACTGCTTCAACAGCGGTAAAGCACTCTGTAACAAGGCACCGTATGGGCTGTGCCTGCTGCTGGAACAGCTGATCCCCATCTCATTTTCAAAGGGGGAAATTTGTTGATTCAGGCACTGACACGGTTTCTTATGACAAAAGTCAGCCCTGTTGCCACTGGCCAGTCCTATTAGTTTGTTCACCTGCCTCCATTCTCAGCCTCCTCCCTCTTCCTGTAATCTCAGATCCATCCCTTTGCCAAATTCCTATGCAAAGTGGTATTTGTTCTTCCCCATTCCTTCTGTTGCTGTAATACCCACTTTTCCAGGAGTGAGCTTAGTGTCCCAAAGGCATATTCTTTCCTGCTTCTCATCTTCCCAGATAAAAATCTACTTTCAGGCTTAATCAACTCCTACACGTATTTCTGGCCGCCTCTTCGCCATCTTTGACTCACTCCCCAGGCCTTCCCCTCTTCCTACTCTGAATTCCTTTGATTGAAGATATCTCATGGATTTCTTCATAGAAATCATCCCCATTTTTTTTCCCTCAAATCCTCAGTTTTGTTCAGGCCTAAGAAGCTCCTCATCTACTTCCTTCGCTCCCCAGCTAGCCCACTGTTTTTTTTCCCTCCTTCTTTATAAACATGCCCATCCCTGCTAGATCTTCTTGCCGAGCTTTCACTCTGTTTTCTCCTCAATATGTACATGCACTCCCAGTGCTGGAGTCCCATCTTGCCTCTCTCGCAACTGCTCCATCTCACATCTTTCATTCCCTGAACCAAACAGCTAGTCCCAGTCAGGGATGCCTTCCTTTCTTCTTCATTTCAGATAATCTCCAAAGCTCTTTCCACTCCAAAGTTCCACCCACCCTGCTCTCACCACAGCCCAAATAGGCTGTAGGCAAAGCCCAGAGCCACTGACTCTTTTGTACTTGGACTTCCTGGACTCCGTTGCCTTAGATAACAAACCAACATGTCCTTGAGACAGCTCATCTTCTCTTAGCTCCATGGCCATCCCCAACACAGGCTGTCTCTTCAGCCTGTTATCTGGTGAAACTGCCTCAGCTTGCCTTGTCTCTGCCTTTTGGTGGGTACCATCCAGTTGTAGAGTGCCCTGGGTGACTGCACCTGTATGCACAGATTCAGCCATTGCTTCTGCAACAGTAGCTTGTGCTTCTGCTTCTTTGCTCCAAAGCTCCTCCTGTCTTGACTAAATTCTCTGCTAGTATCTGACACCTCTGCTTGCATATCTAGCTGTCAGTTCTGATTTTGTTACACTGCATTTGAAAGCGTCTCCCTGCCCTTAAGATAACACCTTACTATCTCCTTTTTCGGTCATGGCAGACATCCCTCTCCTCCTGCTGCAGATCTCACTGGCCAGTGAACCTGAATGTCAGTCTTCACCTCCAACTCCTTGCAAGGTCTTCTGAGCCAGGCAGTGCCTGCATTTTCCATGCTTTCTGAGTAACAGCTCTAAAGTGTTACTCATTTTAGAGAAACAACCCACCCACCCAGTCAAGTTTGCATCCAAGCCCACAGCCATCCTGCAACAGCTTTCCTTTTGGCCTCAACATAAGGCAATCCTGCCCTAGAGATTGCTACTGGAAAGACATTCTCCTAGTCCCTCATGCTGGCCACATCACGTTTATTTCTCTCTGATAGCTCCTCTTCTCCAGTCTATCAGACAGACTCATTCTCTTCACTCTCAAAGTCCTGTTTGGCCTATCCACATTTTACTGCTCCTCTTTGCCATCATTCAAAGGTTAACTCCCACCTCTGATGGAGCCATGATTTCACGCTCCTCTGCGCATGTGTTCAGGCTTCAATCGACTCTCTTCAAAGAAAAAAAAATCAGTACTTAGAGCACTCCATTACTCCATTAGGTAATTTAAAAACAGCCATGAAGGTTCACCACCTTCTGCTGTCAAACTCTCCCCAAAACCTGGCTTCACCAGAGGACCAGCTGGCCAAGAGCTACAGGACATCAGAAATATACCCTGCTATGCAATATTCTTATTGGTCTTCTGTCTGTCTTCCTCCTGCTCCATGTCTTATACCTGGCTGACGTCCTCTGAACACTTACATCTTTGTGTTGCACTCACAGAAGCCCTAAGACAGAACAGTCCTGGTTTGGGACCAGCACCCTTACTCACAAAGAATCATTCCGAAAACAGGAAAACTGAGATATAGAGGTGTGACTTGAGCAAGATCTTATAATTTGGCAATGCCCAATCATGAGGACACAAGAGAGCTACGAGTCAATCAGCCTGGTTTTGCCCCTCCGTGTTTTCAGAGCTGTTATCTAATGCTGTGAGCTGGTTTGGAAGAACAGCGTTGAAACTGCTTAGCTGTCCCCTACGACACCACCAAGAGCAAAACACAAACAAGCCCCCTAGTAACTGGCCAAACTTTCACACCATGCCCTTGGAGCAAGAGGTGGGAGTAGTCTCTCCTTCTGCCAGGGAGCTCACTCCTGCCTGAGGTAGGACTTAAGCTGACTGTTCCCAGCTGATGTTTCACTGGGCAGATGGAGAACTGTTTGGTTGCAAGATGCCAAAGAGAAGGCACTTTGGAGGGAGAGGGAGGAGGCGAGTGCCCCAAGTTGCGCTCCTCACCTCTCCCGCACCAGGCAGGGGCAGCCAGAGAGAGCAAACCTGTCTAGTCGCATCCCGCTGGCAAGCATATAAATACTCAGCAGGCACAGAAGGATATTAGAGCAGTGATGATGTTATCTTCCTGAGCTCCTCTGTCTTCTGGAATTTGGTGTATATCCTTGGCTGGTGAGTACCCTTGAATTTGTTGCAGTATACCTCCTGAGCTCAGGCAGGGCATCCTCCCTGTCTTCAGGCTTCCGCTTGCAGACAGTGGCACAGCTACAAAGCTAAGCAGCAAAGAGATGACACTGATTCCAGGAACAGACCCAGAACTCCACCTCTTGTTGCTCAGGTAGAGGCAGTAGTTATTTATACAGAAGATGCTGGGGAGGGATAGGATGCAAAGAATATTCCTGTTGTTCCTAACAAATCTAGTTCAGAGCACCATTTTTTTTTTTTAATTTGGAAATTGAAGCTAGCACTGCTGATACACAGTTATAATGTTCTGGGCTTTCAGTACCTTCATAAGCTGGAGAGTAATTATTTCCTTTTGTTAGCTCGGTATATTTAGCAAAATAATTATAATTCACTAGATTGTTTTCTTTGTTTTGGTATATTGGCATAGTTCTCTCTCTCCATTTTCTTTCACAGAAACTGTGGTGTCGTTTTTTCATGCACATTTTTGGGAGGGTTTACACATGAGGGAAAAAAACCCTAAATATATTCTGACAAATTCCACTTGAATCTATTAGAATAGAAAAAATATCAAATCTATAGAAGAAATAACAGTGAAGGCAGATGTTGCACTGCCTGCCGGATGCAGGCTGTCTGCTCTGCCCATAGGGGTGAGTTGAAGATGGCATCTTCCTAACCCGTGCCGCCAGAGGAAGAAAGTCAGTAACAAGTCTGCCTACAAGCCCAAGCAGCCTTGCTGCATTCAACAGCAAGGAGCCCAAGTCATTCCTCTGCTCGATGCCACTTAGAAGACATTCACCTAAAGCTTGAGCGTAAGATCAGGGCTCAGGCACAAGCCACCTGGATACCACAGTGTCCTGGTTTCAGCTCGGGTAGAGTTAACTTTCTTCCTCGTAGCTGGTATAATGCTGTGTTTTGGATTTAAGATGAGAATAACGTTAAGAACACATCGACGTTTTAGTTGTTGCTAAGTAGTGCCTACACTAGTCAAGGACTTCTCAGCTTCCCATGCTCTGCAGGTGCACAAGAAGCTGGGAGGGAGCTGCATTCTGCATCACTTGTTTTGTATATTTTTTTATCATTATTATTTTCTCTTCCTTTGCTGTCCTGTTAAACTGTCTTTACCTGAACCCACGGGTTTTACTTTTTTTTTTCTGATTCTCTCCCCATCCCACTGAAGTGGGGGAAGGTGAGCAAGCGGCTGATTGATGCTTAGTTGCCAGCTGGGGTTAAACCACAACACACGAGTCTCATGTTTAAGATACAGGTGCACCTTAAGCAACAAATAAATTCTGAACTTGGGGTTCCAGGTGTTACTGGTTACAGAAACATGGGCCCCTCTTAAAATGCTTTCAGAGGCAGCACATCCAAAAGCCCGTCTGAATGGGTCTTTCCCCTTGTCTTTTCCCTTTGTGCAACTGGGTTGTTATTTTTAATTATTTCTATTATTTCTCACTGGGCCTGACATTCTGGGTTTGACGTTTACTGCAGTCTGCTAATCTGCACTCAAGACAATTTCCAGAGAGAGGTCTCTCCTGCTGTTCTGAGCAGATGGGGTCCGTGTCTCTTGAGACAGGTAGTGTGCAGCCTTGCCTGATCTCACCCAGGAGGACGCTGGGCACAAGGCTCCTTTTGGGAGGAGGCCTGGAACGAACCCCAGTAGGCTACCAGTGCTACACTAGAGTATTTTCAACAACAGATTAAAAACCTTTTTCTTTCTCACAGAGTTATTTTTGAAGCTGTATTTTAGTGCTTTTTGTTCCACTCAATACCATTGAAACATGCTGTATAGAAATCACTGACATAAACACTGACAAGGGAGCAGAGAAGTGGAGGGGGAAGGAAGAGGATTGGGCTGTCACTACTTCTTCCCCCCCTTTTTTATTTTGAAGTAGCATCTCTTTACCAGGCTCAGCACAAGCATCTATTTCGCTTGTGGAGATTCAGATGTTTTGCCATGGCAAACAGGACGCTATGATTTTGTTGGTTCAGTTCTCGAACCAAGCTCAGGAGCGGGGGGAGGGAGAAGGGATACACATGCAAATCAAATTTTATCCTTTAATGGATTTGCACTCACAGCATGTCCCACAGCACACCATTATAAGCATTTACATTAGACACAGTGATCACATTTCTGAAGCCTTTATCTTCTGCCCGCTGAAGTCAGTGGCCATAAGGATTAGATTTCATATTTTAATGAGAGCTCAGTCCCAACAACACCATGTCTCTCACTGCCTGTTTTGTCTCGATGGAAATGCACCTTGCTGGCATGGCTTAGTAAGAACTCTCCTCCCTCCTCCCTTCTCTACCGTAACAGCTTTTTAGACAGCTGTGTTGTCCTGAGTTATACAGGTATGATTTTTATTGTCTATAAAATAGAAAAAAACTGTAATCACTCCCAATTTATTTTAGGCACACATCAATGGATGTGATGCATCTAAGTCTTCACTAATTTTGTGCAGCGGGTAAAAATGTGATGCTTCAGAGAGGACACAGGAAGAAAAAGAGGACAATGGACACAACACCCTTTCCAAATGTCTAAGTTAAATCTTTATATTCTGAAAACAGAGTTGATCGAAAAGTATTTCAAGCAGTAAAATATTTCATGCTTACTCCTTTTTCTTTCCAGACTTCTGGACATGGCCATTAGCAACCACTCCAAAAGGAGATCGTTTATACTGAAACAAAGTTTAAACAGTGTGTGATGAATATGAAGAAAAGATTTCTTTGCACTTCAAAAAAAAAATAATTGTTCAACTGCACAGCTGGAGTCAGACAACCACCAGCTACATAAGTTTCTATATTCAGTTCCTTACATTGTCTTCCCAGTCTATAGAGCAGTGTCCCTACGGAACAGCATTCTGCTATATCCCTAACTGTATCTGGAAATGAAAATTTGCTGGAGTCCTGTTTACTTTTATTCCTGGTAGTCTAGAAATACTTCTAGTTCACTGGCATTTTGGTTGCAATTCCATACATCAATAAGTTTTCCCGTAGCAGCATCACCCATCATTAAAAACCAGGACTGGCACAAGACGCAGGCGATGCGGCTGAGGGCGGCTGACAACCGCAAAGGCACCTGCCCCCTGCTTATTTTCCCTTTGCCCAGTCGTGAGGAGGTAGCTGTGCTGCCGGACCACACAGCAAGCACATACTGCTAAGGCCAGGGATGGTCACTCCTAGCAAAGTTGGCTCCTGCATCCAACCCTCAGCCTGTAGCAGGAGCAGCTACAGCTCTTCCCTCCAGCCCAGCTCTGCCCTTTCCACTCTCCCTCACAGAGGCAACCTGCAACCTCCCATCTTCAAGATAACAACAGCTGGTGGAACCAGCCTCACTGAGGAGCCTCCAGGCTTGTTTAGACCACGAAAGCAAAGAGCCCCAGCTCAGAGAACATCGTTCCTGTTGAAACAGGCCAGGTACCTGCACTGCAGAGCTGTAAGTCAGATGGTGCTGCTTTCTCTCACGCTTCATGGAGGCACCACAGCACAGCTTCATATTGTGAAGCCCCAGCTCTTTCTTCACGCAGCTGTGCTGTGCTTTCAGTCATAGTGAGACTACCTAGAGCATGTAGGTTAGATGTTCCCTGCCAACGGGTTAACTCTTACCTGGGCTTGCGAAGGTCTAAAAGCAGAGTCAAAGCCATTCTGTAGAGAGTCCAGAAAAGGCTGGATTTTGTAGAGGCCATGTGTTGTCTGGCTTGAGCGGAAGGCCACAATGTGGAAGTACTTCAGGATCTTCTCAAACCGTGACTGTGTCATGATAAGTGCAATGCTCTTGTTGCTGTAGAAGCCACTGCTCCAGATGCTGAGAACGGACTCACAGTGGTGGATGCTGGTTGATATCATGTAGCCTAAGAAGGCCTTCATTTCTGCCAAGGTGACGTCAATCCAGGCATCGTCACTACCGAACCTCTCCTGGTACTTCTTGGCATACATGTTGGTTTGGACTACCATATTCTTTAGTACGTTGTCAGGGACAAAGAGTTGAAAAAAGTCCATGGCACTGGCAGTCAGGGGCATTTTTCGTGTTGGACCTAGGACAAAAGCAAGAAGGAAAGATAAGCTCACTCCTGATCATCTCAAAGCATGTCCAACACCAGCAATTTAAAGCAGGATTAACTTTCCTAAAGCAGGAAAACAAGGCCAAAGTGATGACATGTCAGCCAATTCCTTTCAAAGTGTACCCACTGTCTGACAGACCTCATCAGGAACCTTCCCCATTATATTCTCTGCGTTCCTCCTGTATGATACAAATAGAGCACACTCTGAATAGTTTCCTCTGCTCTGCGCACTCATTACCTTGTAGCATGCAGGTCTGTGAGGCAGCACGCCTTTAGTTTTTCCACTTATACACTATTTGTACCTTTTACTCTCAGCAGCTGTTTTCACCTTTTTTTGGATAGTCTTTTTATTTGTCCAGATGCATGTCAAAGCAGGGCCTTCCTCAAAACAGCCCACAAGGAAAGTGTCCAAGCCCTCCAGAGAGAGAATGCTGTCCCCGTCCCAGCTAACATGATTCCTGGGAACCAGTACCTGATTCCTCCTTTTCTTTTGCACCTCCAATTCCTGCCCAGTTCATTGTCGTTAATCCTGTGACTTTCAAATCTGCTTCTGCTCCACACACAGATCACGTCTATGCACTTTTGAGCAACGTGCCACCACACTGGAGACTTATCCTGCACTCCGACATCCCCAAGAGGGCATGTTACCAGAACAAGTCAAAGACACCACGTGGCTAGTGTTACTGTCCCATGTCACAGGGGAATATTTTTAGCATTACAATGCATACGCTGGTCCTCTTCCTCCCATAATGTAATAAGCCTTGCAGTCCCATGCTCTCATTACTCTAGCTTTTCACTGATCTTGCACCTCCCCTGCCAGTTTCAACTATTCCATACGAAGAGGGGGGAAAAAAAAAAACCCCAAGGGAGGCTCTAAGGGTTGGCAGCACTCTATCAGTGTAACAAGGTTATCCAGTCAGACACCAGATTACATTAAGTCAAATTAGGAACATCAAGCCTGCAATACCAGGGACTCAGACACCAGTCCTGACAGCCCTCTCTTGTCTAATCCCTTCCACAAGGTAATTAAGCTCCATTTTAAAAGTAGTGTTTGTCATGCTCCCACCCCGCGGCAGTGATTTAGTCACCAGGTAAGGCTATGGAGACAGGGACATTCTCTGTTCTCCTACAGAAGCAGTGAAAAATCAATAACCTGAGAGGGGCAGCATGGACAAACCCAATGGACAGGGCAGTCTACGTCCTTGTGCAAAAGACAGTGTCATGATTGTAACCCAAAACTAAGAGCTGGATCTAATAAATAACCTTAGTTTGACAGACTTTACCCTTGGGACTGTCTGAAAAACACTCTTCCCGATCAAAAGCAGCAGGCACACAGCTGCTTCTTTGAAGTTCTGCTGAACAGGAGTGAGTCTTCCTTGCACTACATGCACATACGTCCACTGCTTGGATATCAGCACCAGCTCTCCCCGCTGAATCAGAGCATGGGATCTGCCATTCTACAGTCTGGCTCTGCAAAGATCCACTACCACGTTGGTCAGGTCACATTCTCCAGTACCGCTGTATCTCATCGCGCATCCTTAGTTACAGCAACAACTATCGCTCACAGAAATTTTGCATGAAACAGTACTATGAGGAACTATGGAAACGCTGTGGTTGGACTTGCTCTTAAGCCTTAGTGTTTGGGTGCACTCTAGTGAACTCAAGCTATTAGAAGGACAGCAAAAATAGCACTAAGACATTGAAACAGTGAACTTCCAGACTGCAAACAATGCCAAAAAAAGCAAACAAAAGTGGTTGTTTTTTTTTCTCCAAAGTGCAGTGAGGAAGGAAACCTATATTTAAAGGTTACTTTCCAACTTTCATTTGTAAGATTGACAAACTGGAAGTGAAACAGTTCAGCTGAAAGCACATTCTCTATATAATAAGACTAGAGTAAAAAGCCCCACACAAACCTTGTCCTGGTAAAGACCAACTAGAAAATTTCATCTTAAATGATAAAAGGTTTTCATTATCAAGTGAAAACTACAGGGCTAGAATAGAAATACTTACTTAACCTTAACTGATACTGCAATAATAAAGCCTTTTAACGGAAGAGTTCTCTTCTTTTGATCAGGAGTTTTATATTCTGGTAGCACCCGCTAGACTGGTACAGCTGACATAAAATGCTCTCCAAATGATTCTGGGTGAATGACTTACAGTAGATCACTTCCTTCTTCCCCACAACTTAATCAAGTTTTGACATGCTACAGTAGATGTGGCTTTCTGACAACAACAGGCCGCACAGAGTCTATTCCTAGTTATAGATGAAGTCTTGAGTCGCTATCGAGTTCAACTCCAGTGCCCAGGCAACCTTCCAGGTAAAGCACAGAGGCAGTTTTAAAATTCTTCCCTTTAGAAGCAGGAGCTCGGAATGGGGGTAACGTTTTAAACCTTGCCTACAGCAAACAAGGTGCATTCACAGAGCATTAAGTCTTATGAATTGAAATATGTTGGTCTTGAAGCAGGTGGATATGGATAATAGGTATGAGCTGGACTCCATCTTTAGGAAGTCAAAAGCAGTCAGAAGCACATGAAGGTACTTTTGAGGTAATTAAATTTTCAGCAGGTGCACAAGTTTACCTTGAAAAGTGATTATGGAAAAGTGCCAGGTATACTGGATAGGACAATCCTTTCTCACCCAGCAGCCCTGCTGCAGCCACACAGAACCTCCCATCTGCTCTCTTTCTTGAAATAAATATACAAGATTTGTACCCCATTGGCCAGGCAGAACCCACACAGCTCTAAAAAAAGTGAGCTGAATAACTTTCTGACTCAAATGTCAACCTAATTATTACCTAAATATAATTCTGAAAGCCCCGTATAATCTCATTGTCTCAAAAGAAGCCTTTATTGCCAAAGTGCATACAACTGATTCTTAATTTACTGCTACGCAATAAAACAAGAGTGACAAATTTCTGTAGGCAGAAAAATGAATTTTTAACATGAATAGGGTTTTGCATAGTTAATGACTAGCCTAAAAGAAATTATTTAAATACGACTATCTAAGTACACAAATATATCCCATATATAGGGCCAACTGTGTGAGAAATCTAGATACTGAAATTAAATGGCTTATCCAGAAAATACTGGTACAAAAGAGTTCAATGCACCATTTACCTTTCAAAGCTTTACTCAGTCAAATAAAACAGCAGTTTTGCGTAGTCTTCCATCCTCAGAACAAATGTACGATTATGACTATATGTCAAATTCAGATTTTTCTCTCTCTCTCCTCTGCTCTAAAACGTGCGCATGGAGAATTGATTTATTTACGCAGGGTTTTTTACTTTAAAAACCAATCAGGATTTCTGATATAAGTTATAGAGTCAGAGCACAAAAGCGCTCTCGGAGTTTCCAAACGCCCAGCTAGACCCCGTGGGTCTGCGCACACCCAGGGTGGGGACAGAGCTCTCCTGAGTAACCTCTGGCTGGGCAGCACACACACCGGCACTAGCACTTTGGGCCTGCTTTAAGTGACTTTGCAGAATATGGAAAATAACATAAAATTCCTCTGTTATGATACAACGTGCACACACAAACTCTCCTTCTTCCTTCTCAGCCTGACTACCAGCAACAGCTTGCACATGCAAGCAGTCGCAATCACCTGGCAAGTCATTACTGTTCCTAGATCCTATTTTCACCAGGTTGGTCACATTTTCAGAAAGCCATTGGTGTTTCCGTACTGGAGAAACGACGGTGGAGCGGAGGCTGGCGCCTCGCCCTCAGACCGCACGCATTGCGGAGCTCATTTTGGCTCAACTCAGCTCAGGGCCCACTGCAGCAGCCTCGCTGGGTCCGATGCCTGGCGAGAGAGCAGGCTGCAGGCTCAACTTCTCAGCAAACATACATGTTGGAGAAAAACCAGAAAGACTGACATGGAACTTCTGTGTGACCATCCTTCAGGCAGTCCCTGCGCGTCCTCCTACAACCTCTTGTCTTCTCTCTTGCCTGGGTCCCCACCAGTCACACTCTTCCCCTTGCTCCAATCCCACCAGTGTTTCTAGCCTTCTTTACTGAGCAGGACTTCAAGAAAAATAAGAACTCCAGGTGAATTAACTGCTTTTTCTTTACGTAACTGGTTTGCAGGACTAATTTGAGTGCGCTTCATTAATAAGTTATTTTACTCCTTTCCATTTTTCCTGTTCTGATTACTGGCCTGTTATTTAGCAGCTCAGAGTTCAGACTCAGAATAAAAGATGGAAAGTTTTGAAACCTACTGTGATCTATCAGTGCTTACAACATAAAACACAAATCTTAAGGAGGTCAAAAGCATTGTCATTTGGGGCAGGATAAATCAGATGTGTAAGAAGAAAACACAGTAGGAGAACTTCCTTTTTCTCCTTTTTCTCTGCTGTGCAAAAGACTTAGAGCTCTCATTCAAAGCGTAACCGAAGTTCATGATAACATATCCCATTTCCTTGATAGGCCCGGGTATTAACATATGTATGCCAAGCCAAATGCCATGGTTTGGAAACAAACCTTGCACAGAGCTAATTCAGGGTCGACTTTGAAACTAATTTAACTTCATTAGCAGACCCCAACACTCCTGAATCAGGCACAGTAGTGGTAGAAGCATCGGTGTAAGAAGTCAGAAGTCATTTTATTGTCCTCTTTGATCAAAAACCGAATAATTCATAGTCATGGATGAGGACAGCACGTTTAGGTATATTATATATAGACACATACCTAAGAAAAATCTATCCAGAACCTGTTATTTTCTGGCAATTGGGAAGTGTTTTCTCCTCTGACATATGGCACAGCTTCCAATGACCAGGGTTTGAAAAGCCAATTAGTTTCTTCTTCCTAAGTCCAAGCAATTAGAGACTGTTTTATATTCCTCAGAAGTTACCTTTCCAAAAGTACACAACATAATTTTGGGGTCTTATTTAGAGGATATAAAAAAATGCTGATGGAAGATTTCTGTCAGAAAACAGACGTTCATCAAAAAAATCACAATGTTTTCCTGGAAAGTGTCAACTGATGTAATATGACAGTTTAAGCAATTTTTCATCCTTCTCAATGATCAGAGACCAAAGAGCTGAATAAAACAGCAACAAAAACAATGTTTTAATATTTCCCAAGTGAGATTTTTCAGAATTTCGGTTTCACACTAAGTTCTCTCATGTAAGCTGTGGAAGCACTGGACCTTATCTGGCTTGCCAGAAAATCAGTTTTCATATCAGCTCTATTCTTAATGGCCTGGAAGAAATGTACCTCAAACCACAGCCAGTCTGACGGCCTTATGACAAGCCTGTCAAGACAGCTTGAAGGAAGAGCATGTAACAGTTCTCTTCTGTGTTTTACTCCAGTTTATTTCAGATATTGCTCTCCTGTAGGAACTGGGCAGCAAGTACCCAGGTCTTTAATGCAGGATATTATGCTGCATGTATTGTGTTGTTCTTCATTAAAAAAAAGCAACCAAAGCTTCAGTGACAAGTTTGTTTTCTCAAGTCAAAGGAGTCATCCTAATCTATACCAGCTGTGGTTCTGGCCAATATTTTAGGGCAAACAGATGTTTGCATTCGTTATTTTGGCAGATGAGTCTTACTTTCCTTTAGGACTGCCTAGCACAATAATTCTATACAAGCGATCAAAGCATGATCCATATTGTGGACTTGCTCCAAGCTCAAAGCCAACCTACGAGGATGCAATAAATAAAAAAAACACCAATCCTCAGAAAGGTACCATGTTGGCTTTCTTAGACGAGACAGAAGAAACTGGCCATAGTCCTCCCACAGGTGCTTCTCTATACAGTCTAACTCTAAGGACTCTCTCAGCAACTCACGCTTCTGGGTGAGTTTTTACTAGGTCACCTTCCCCCAGAAACTTCCTTTGCACCCTTGCCTGGGCATTCAGTAGCACACACTTTTGTTCTGTACTTGTTTTCAGTTAAGTTTATTCCAAGCTATTTAGCACAGTGTCATTTGACTTTTCCAAGCCCTGTAAGTAAGCATTTGACAATGCCTCCATGTCTGCACATAATAACTCTAGTCACAAAAATTGTTCCAAACAGCTTCCATGAAAAGTACCCTTCCTCTTCCCTCCCCAGCATTAAAAATTATTGTTTTCCTCAGTGGCAGCAACAAAGCAATCCACACATTGCACTCTGACTTCTCTCCATAGAGAGAATTAAGAGCTGGGTCTAAAAGCGATCCAAGAAAAAAACTGAAAGAGGACTGAAAACTCGCACACAGCTGCTCTGTGCTGACTCTGGTTGAAAGAGGCCCTTGGCCTCCACACCAGGCAGTGCTGAGTTATGGCAAGTTAAATAAAGTATTTTTTTAGTAAAGCAAACAGTAAAATTTAAACTAAATAGTAAATTTAGCAAAGCATTTAGTAAACTACGGAACTTCCTGCAATTTAGCTTGTATCCCTGCTATGTACTGGATCCAGATTCTCCTCTCACTTTCTTCAGCATTATAGCAAAACCCTTGAGTCAAGTGTAGCAGGTCAACCTAGCACAGATCAGGGGCAAGTAATGCTCCTGTTCCCACCCAATGCAAGACAGCCTCCCCGCTCAATGTGGCGGTGGCCTCCCAAGGCCCAGCATGATCACCGAAGTGTCCTGCCCATTCCCCCTGCCCCATGCTGTGGTGCGCTAGGCTGGCAGGTCAGCCTGGACAAGGTGAAGAACTTCAGTGGGGCACCAAGAACAAGACTGGGATCCAAGGGTAGAGGAATTTGGCTGTCACTCAACAGGTTACCCCACGTGATAAGACACCATATGAAAATAGTTAAATTTCTGGGCATCTTTAAGCGACCAAGCAGGCTGGTCTTACGCCCTTCCCATTGATCAAATATATGCTGTGCCACCAACAGCACTGGTCTGAGAATGAGAAGATGTGAGAGATGTTGTGGAAGTCTTCCATGGAAGCGCGGCTTGTGGTAGATTTAAGCCACAGTCAAAAAAACCCCACCAACATTTAATGGAGTATTTCTTTGTGTTTACAATCGTGTTTTAAAGCTACAAAGCCTTCAGGCTGAGACAAGTGAAGTAGAAAACAATAAAAAGCCCACTGCAGGTAATGTTGACACCTTTAATTATATACTTCATTTCTGTGGTGAGATCTTACAACCTACCAACCAGCGTTACCAACATCCAGCCGAACCTCCCAAACACTGGGGCAAGGTCTTATGGTTAAAATGATTTTAAAAAGCCAAACATCTTAAAGCAGCAGAGTCAATGCTGAAACAGCACCAGAGAATGTCAGCTTGCATAATCCTTTGCACATTATTTATTTGGCTGTGGAACTGAACACGTTTGTCCCTGGCCAGGGGAATTCCTGCCGCAGCAGCTTCCATGGCAGTATTCCACTGCGCTTTCTTTTGCCACTGCAGTTTTATATTAGCATTTTACTGCACTCAACCATCACGGCAGACTGGCTGCTCCTGGCAGCTCAGCTGACACTGACCATATCTAGCAGGTTAGAGACGACCATCAACATGCCGACTTCATACTGGAAAGCAGCTCTGTTGAAAAGTCCCTGGGAGGGCTGGTGGACAAGCAGCTGACTCTGAGCCAGCACCGGGCCCTTGGGGCCAAGGGGGCCAGCGGTGCCCTGGGGTGCATGGAAAGGAACGTGGCCAGCAGGGCGAGGGAGGTTCTCCTCCCCCTCTGCTCTGCCCCACTGAGGCCACACCTGCAGGGCTGCGGCCAGGTCTGGGCCCCCCAGGTCAAGAAGGGCAGGGAGCTGCTGGAGCAAGGCCAGGGCAGAGCTGCCAAGGGGATGAGGGGCTGGAGCATCTCCCTTGGGAGGAAAGGCTGAGACACCTGGGTCTGTTCAGCCTGGAGAAGGGAAGGCTGAGGGGGAGCTCATCAATGCCTATAAATATCTGAAGGGCGGGTGTCAGGACGATGGGGCCGGGCTCTTTTCAGCGGTGCCCAGCGCCAGGCCAAGGGGCACCGGGCACAAGCTGGAACACGGGAAGCTCCCCCTGAACGTGAGGACAAACCCCTTCCCTGTGCGGGTGCCAGAGCTGGGGCACAGGCTGCCCAGAGAGGCTGTGGGGTCCCTTCCCTGGAGACATTCACCCCCCGCCTGGACGCCGCCCTGTACCCCTGCTCTGGGGGTGCCTGCTCCAGCAGGGGTGGGACGGGATGATCTCCAGAGGTCCCTTCCAACCCCCGCCAGTCTGTGATACATCAAGGCTGCTTTGGGATGGTCCCATGGTGAGGGCTCCACACGAGCAATTTCTGCAGATGCAATACACCTTCACATCTTTCTCTTCTGGGCTCCTGGTCTGTTCTAGTGCACACTCTTCACAAATACCATTACCCACATGCAACTTGCTCCTTTCCAGCAATTTAAAATAAAAATCCATCTGTATAAGCATTAGCAATATTTGATGTCAGGACCCTGCCTCCAAAAGGAGGGATTTTGTGTCTGAAGAAGGGAAAATAGCCTAATATGTCTTCCAGGCAAATCATCAGGACATTTAATTTGTCTTTTGTAGATAAAAGTCAATAAGCAAGTGACCCAACTAATCAGATGCTGAAAGTCTTCATGTCAACTCCTGCATTTACATGCAACACACACATATGCCACTGAAAAAATGAACCTGGTTTCGAGCAAGTCTCATGAGGAAATTGTTTTCTTCTTTGTTTAAAAATTGATTATTTTAAAAAAATAATTTAAAAATATATCAACTGGAAATCCAGACAGTTCAGTAAAGCATTAGAAATAACCTTTTCACACAAGAACATTCATTTCAGTATAGAACCTCCTGATGATTCATCTCCATCTCACATGAGCTAGGGTAGCTACAGTACTAGTCTCTGCAATTGCTTCCCAGCAGCTACAGCCTCTTCCTGGAGAGGACTGAGAATAGTTGTTAGGGCAAGCACATAGTCCCCAAAGCGTCCAATGCTACTCCTCATTCACAGAACTAAGCACCTACTGCCGTACTCACTTGGGAGAGGGTGATCAGCAGGGCACTCTTGCAGCAGCCCAGCTAGAAGAGCTCAAAACCCAGAATCTGCCCCAGGAGACTGATGCCAGGAGTTCTGTGGGGATGATATTCAGATTATTTTTCCAAACCTCTTCCTTTGGACTGTACCAGCCTCCCTTGGATTTTACTGCTCTCTGTAGGAAATCGTGCCCACGCATTTCCAGGTGAGCTTCACAAACTGCCCAGTAACTGCTTTGCTCAGGAGGCAAAGAAACTCTCGTCATTTTAGAGATCATAATAATAAAATAAATCAACACTTCAGTCACAGGCACCCTCATTTCAAGGCTGCACCATCTCTATCAGAGATGATCATAAGACATCTGCATTTACACAGCTACTTTTAAACTTGTAATTTTCCCACTTCATATTCTCCATGTTCCTCCTGATCACCCTCAAAAACCTTGGACAAGCGGTTACAGACCACATGTTCCTTGCTGGTGCATCAGTCTAAGGGGCAGATGAAAGTCTAAGTGTTTTCTTAGGACAGCTAAGAGGATGCAAGTAGAGGTCATGTATTTGCAACCCTTGCTATGGCCAGGTCTCCTTTATGCATGCACAGCATCACTTTGTGCACTTTCGGTTTTCTTTTCACTCTCTTACTCCTGTCCCTCTTGTTAGCCTCCCTTTTTCCATCCTTGCTCTGCCTGCTCTTCGAAATGATCAGTGCCACAGGCTGCCTGAACATCTGTAGTCTGGATAGCCAAGTAGCTGGGAAGTTCAGTAAATTACTTCTATGTACCATGCACATCAACATCCCCAATCCTCTTACCACATGCAGGATACATGACGCACCCCACAGCACTCCAACTGCTTAGGCTTCCGTATAACTCTTAAAAACCCAGAACTTCTGAGTTTTAAGAAACCAGAGCATTCAATAACCAAGTATAAAAAAAATTAAAACGCAGCTATCTCTGCAAAAAGGTGGATTTACTACTTGTACTGCCTGTGTTAACTCCAGGGTGACTCAGAGGTGTTTACAAACCACTGTACCCCCAGGGAAGGCTTTCAGGGAGTTGCATCTGCAGAGAGCAAGCCAGAAGCACAACTCGGAGCTAAACAGTGCAGTGAAGTCAGAGCAGGATCTAGAAATAGCAGTCCCTCACCAACACAGCACCGCTCCTGCAACCTCTGCCCAGCTGGTGCGTGCAGCCAGCATAACTGCTCAGCGCTCGGCAGCCAGCTCCCCCCACCGCCCGCTCCGTACTGCCCAGCTGCTGGGGCACAAGCAGGCAGGAACTGGGCAATGGAACTAGGTTTGCAAAAAGCATCATGTGTCTTCCCCCACAGCCTTTCATGAGAGATGCTTTGTTACTCTGGAGCCGAAGTCCATCTCCTCAAACACAGTCTTAGTATGCTGTACTCTGAGATCAGGCAGGGAAAAAATTTGAGGTCACCAGACAGGCATTGCTTACTGGTAACCATCCATCAGAGCAGACCACAGCTACACTTGGAGACCATCTTCTCCACTCATCTTGAGGGCTGCCAACATATGAACCAATAAAAGCTGAAAGACCCCGCAGGATTTAATCACCATAAGAACATACCTCAGCTTATAAAGGGAGAAAGCAGCTTTCTCATTTTGGACCTAGCAGCAACAGAGATTTTTAAAAGAACTTCATGGTCTGCTTACACTAAAAAAACCCAAAACAACAAAAAAAAAGGTTGTTGGTGATGAAATCTGCATCATATTAAGTAGTAGAGTGGAAGACAAAGCCAATGAATCTTTCTGCTATATAAAAACCAGGCCCAAACACCAGTTCCTTGAATCTGAAGGTGAAATTATACAGAATGCACCTGCAAAGTAAAAATGGAACAACCATTGCAAAGCATGTCCTTCTGTTTGCAAAGTGCCAAGCACTTCACATTCCGGGTTCCTACAGAGGCTTCTGGGCATTATCACAACAGAAATAATAGCTTCCCATTCTGTAACCACAGCTTAGGACATTTATAGCTTGAGACCTCAGTGACTGGGGCTTTACATTTCCTAGCTGTAGTCTTCCTCTTCTAGAAGCGCGCAGTCTTCACAGTAGGGTTTAGAACAGACCTTTGCATTACTATAGCAGAGCTAAATCCTCCATGATTCAGAAAAATCTGTCTGGGACAAAAGCCTGTGACTCATTTAGAGGACAATTTGGAAAAATCTGTCTGGAGCAAAAGCATGTGACTGATTCAGAGGCCACAGAGTTAATGACACGCTTAAGGTAATATTTTACTAACATAGTAATAAGAAATTTTCTGATTATGTTTTTCCTCTGTAAACCATGGCCCCGTGTACTGTCCCACATGCTGTTATCTACTCATAGATTGATTTTCTTAAAGGGGAAACATTTAAGCTGCTGTTTTCATATCAGGCTGGCTTGTGATTTCATTATATGATGGAGTGTGTTTACTCAGTGATAAGTAACTGGAGAAGTTCCCATTTAAATAAGGGCTGTGGATTTTGACTGCTGCTTAAAGACAAAAGCAGTGCTTCCCTTCCAAACTGCCTGCCCACCAAGCCAGAGCAAATACTTCCTGACTTCAGGAACTGGGAGTCAGCCTCCGTAAATGTTTTACTCTGACTGATATGCTCTGCTATCTTTGGCTAATCATATCAGCTGTGCTTCTGGCTTATCCATACCTCAGGCTGGCACTGGGACCTGTTTTCCTTTGCTCCATTCTGTACATTCCCAGCCTTCCCCGGCTGCTTGCTCTTATCTAGCCCTGACCTTCCCCCGGCACCACTTCTCTGCTGCTTTCCCCACCCTTCCTCCTGCGTTTTTGAGACACTGCCATACCTCAAACTTTCCCGTTCTCTTGGCATTTCACTTAAGTGATGAGATGAGGCTTACATTAGCATGAATTCAAGTCTACAACAGCTGTTTATAAGGATACATGTTTCGAGTCAAGGTTTAGCTGTCAGATACAACTGGTGGTCAGCTGGGTCAGCGCTGGTTAGGACTGTGTCCAACTGTATGTTACTCAGTTTTAAGTCACAGAATAAAGACCTGCACCTAGCCAGCCTGTGGCTGCCCAAAAAGAAAAATTAGATGTCCCAACCCCCTCTGGTGCCTGTTCCACTTCTCGCCCTTGCTCCTAAGCACTGGCCCATGTGAATTAACACAGGACTGATGTCTACAGTTACACTTTCATACATCGTTCTTCCATTAAATCCTTTCTGGCAAGGAATAACTAATTAGCAGGTAAGCCCAGATCAAATGCCGTAACTACTGCTGAAGGAAGTCTGCCGCTGGAGGCTTTTCTTTCTCTTTTATTTTGAAGACAGTGTAATGTTACATGAAAATGTTGAAAGTTGTATTCCCTGCCTCTTTTCCTACAATCCACAGGTATGAGCATGTCACACCTACACCCTCTTCAATCATTCTCAACATAATGGAAGCCAGCCCACCAAAATCAATTTAATCTCATAGCAAATGTGAAGCAACTCGCATAGAGCTGCAGTTGCCAGTCCCTTTCTTGTCTCGGCCAGCTCTTGCTGGCAAGGAAGTGCCCAACATCTGTGCAGAGCACATCAGTGCTTATCTAGCACCACAACATTTTCTACAAGGAAAACTCAATTCTCTAGATGCCTCACAAACGACTGAGGGTTATTTAAGCAAGTCACTGCTCTCACATTGCAAAACTCTTCTTCCCTTCATTGCTACTGACATCCAAGCATCTCTGCCTCTTTACCGCGGTGTTTTCTAGAAAGCTGAGACCTCCCTCCATGCTCTCACTGAGACGCTGCCTCAGTTGGTGTTCATTTATCAGAAACCCCAGTGTCAGCTTGCTCTCTGGGAGAAATCAGCCTGTGCTGCTGCTCCAGCCAGGGTAACAGCACTGCAGCTCTGGCATCAAGATTCCTCATCTGTTTCCAAACCTTTCATTTTCTGATTTGGTTTTTAAGCAGTTTGAATAGGGAATCCCCCAGGAAAAGGAGTATTGGAGAACCTCAAGTTTTGATTGCTAAGCATCTCCCCCCTCTCTTGGTTCTGTGTGCAGGAACAGCAAGGCAAATACAGAAGAAAAATACATATCTCCACAGGGAGCCTCCTGGGTCCTAAGCCTTCCAGACTTAACTGCTAACGCTGGTTTTATATTATAGACAGATTTACCCTTTTGCATTGCCCTTCCACTTCCTCATCTGCTTGTTGCTACATTCACAGAAGTCTCTCATTTAAGCAACATTTCTCTCCATTCATTCTTTATTTATGTTGACCGCCTCATAAAATAAAATTAAGACAAGAGACCTGCTGCATCTCATTCAACCCCATCAATTTCTTCCATCATCCCTGATGCAGCTCCTTTCATTCTCACTAACTGCGAACAGCCCTGAATAGGGAGCATTTTCCCTTTTACATCAAGAACTCATTACATTCCTCCTTTAGGGCCAGATTCAACTAGGTCCTAAGTGCTATAACCCCCATCAAAGTTTAGTGAGGAAAAAAAAGCCTTCAGATTATTAGCAAGGTTAATCACAACCTCAAGCCCACTAGGCAAGCTAGAATGTTATTTATCTGGGGACAAGGGAGAGAGAAGACAGGAAGCAGGTGAACATACCGCTTTTCATCACAGCTAAGTACTAGATCTAGGTCTGGTATTACGCCTGGCAGAGAGAGGCATGCCACTTCACAGAAATTCTCTCTCTGGGCCTGAACTGAAGCGGTCTGGCAGAGCTGGACACAAACGACCACAGTCCTGCTTGCTAGGCACTGTCTGTGGTGCCCACATATGAACCTCGTCCCAAGATCCTTTCATAGCCCCTAGCGCAGCGGTCTCCGACATGGGGTGCACCCACCGCAGAGAGTGCACAAGACAATCTACTGGGGTGCTGGAAGAAAGTATTTTTTGCACTCTTAATAAAGTTTTTAAATAGTGTTTATTTCATCTTGATCTCATCCTTTTTTAATTTCTACTTGGGTGTATGTTTCATAATTTATGTAGTTTATTAGTATAGTAGTGCATGTATATAATTTATAAATAAGTAAATATACATAGATCAGGGGTACCCGCTCTAAAACCTTCTGATAAGGGTGCATGATCAAAAACATTTGGAGAACACTGCCCTAGAGTTCTTCAGTACGAGCATTCAGGACTAAAGCAGCCTAGCAGACACAGTTCACCCTCGCTTTAGCAGAGAGCCAAGTGCACACTCAAACCCTATCAGCTTTATACCAGTACAATCAGTTTGCTTTGAAAAGGAGTAATTTCCCTTTGCACCCCTAGAAAACTGTTCTACTTCTAAGAACAGGGGGGTGGTAGCGTCAGTCAGAGGTACATTTGCATTGGTATAAGTTTTCATGTCACTCTGCTTTTAGCATGTTACTGTACTATATCATTAAAGTAGTACCACATATGTATTTATTCAAGCATGCACTTATCTGCTTCTCTGGATTCAAAGGATACTGTACTATAATATTCCTCAACACTCACCTTTGAGTTTTTTAATTTGTGTCACTCACAAATCAAAAGGATGATTAACACTCTTGTGTTTTTCTCTAGTGGAAATAAATTTTCAAAGCACACGCTCATTGTGCAGTCAGCCATGGAAATTATTAATGCTACAAGCAAGACTGAGGCTGGAATATTCAGAGTGGTAGGAAAGGAAGGAAATGTCTTTTTGCCATAGAAATCCTCTGTAGTCTCTACTCCAGCCCCATTGTCCTCCCTTCAGGGCCTTATGACTATCACTCAATAGATTCTGGTCATTATTCTCAAACCATGGCAAACAACCGGTGCGTTCTTCAGGGAACATAGGTTTTTCCTTTTGATCATGGGTCTTAATGTTACTTTCCATAACCTATATTCAGATCTGAAACCAAACTTATTACTGTTGTAAGAATATCATATGTTTATTAGAATTAAATGCTATGTTTAGGGAATAATCTAGCCATAAACTTGCCACTGAATTTTAGGCATGTGACAACGTCTGGCACTTCAGCTCCTTGTATAGTCAAAGCAAATGGGTTGTACTTTTCAACAAACATCAAAAGAGCTCGTAAGAAATTTTTGAGGCTACAGTTCGGGAGTTAAATCGAAAACACTCATCTCTCTCAGGGCCCAGTCTAGCAGAGGCAGATACTCCACCTTAAGCTACAGTGATCAAATTATTCTTATGCACCAGTGCAACACTACACTGAAGTGCCTGTTTCTGAAGTGAGATTATGCATATTTCTTATAGCCAAGGGTAACTCCAAATAAGTCAGTGGCAGAATTACTATAATGTCAAGTGACGCAGTTTATACAAAACCAGGAATAATTATAGAAGAATGAGTAGTGAGAAGTATAGTAGAGGGTCTTTAAAGATGCAACAAAAGGCACGCTTAAAGACTCTGCTTAGAAGACCTAACTTTTTTACTTGAGTTTAAAAGCTTGCTTACTTTCTCCTCCCCCTTCTAAATTGTAGACAAGGCATCTTACAATGGCTGTCTACACCAGTGGTCACAGAAAGCAAAACTTAAAATGTATCTGTGTGTCTCCTTTCTTTAGGAAGCATTCAAGCTCCACCAGAATGCTGAACAGCGAGTTTAGTTAGTCTTGAAGAAGAGAAAAGCAATAGCCACACCAAAACTGCCTAAACAACCATAACATTGTTTTCTTTCTAGAAATTACCACTTGGTTTTGGCCACCTCCTCCTGCCTCTAGAACCAATGTCTGGGGGATAGGGGGCTCCAGGGTACATTGTGCAAGCGAGGGAAGAACCAGACACAGGAGACCCAATGCCCACCCCCACCAACAGAGGTGAGGGGGGAGAAGGGAGAATATTCTTTAAATGCTTGCTGCAAAGAACTGAGCCCATTACTCAATGCATTAGCCTCTAAACTTCCATTAGTCTCTTCTACTAAGCAGCAGGAGCACAGATGCATTCACACCTCAGTCCCAACAAAATGCTCACTCCAAATTCCATGCCAGGGCAGCTGATACACCTGAAGTGCAACCTTCATCCAAACAGAAGGTTGATTAATCATGGGATAACCAAACCCACAGAGAAGCACCACTCCTATTAGATCTGAAACTCTGATTTTATTGAGCTGCACACTGCATGCCTTCCAGCCTTTTAATGCTAAGTTTGATGTTGTGGTGGGTGTGACAGTTGTTCATGTATCACATCTCCTACGCACTCAAATCTGGAACATCAGCTGTAGAGGGTGTGGGTGAGCAGCGTGGTCAGGGGCATCTGGCCATCATTTCGGTATGTTAGAAGTACCAGCTGTCATCTTTATGTGACACTGTGAACGCAAGAACAGGCAGAGTCTGGTTTCACATAGCCTCGTCTCTTGACATCAACTAGCTTTTTCATCGCAGGAGATGCTGTTAAAGCCTACAGGCTCTTCTCACTACAAGTGTGCTGTCTAAAAAGGATTGAACTCAAGCAAGCCATCCTTCAGCAAGGGCAATTCAAAAGGCTGTCACCCTCATCAGCTATTTTTGCATAAGGAAGGTGAGAACTCAATACGTGGAAGACCTTTACCTTCTTCTCCCTCAGGAATGGATCTGAGTACATGGGGCAGAGCAAAATTGCAAAAAGCCTGGCTTACTAAGCAGCAAAATTTGAATAATGAACCCCTGCCCTGGACTACCTGCACTTTTAGTAGGAACAGTGGGGCCATGGTGTCCAGCAGAGCCTAGAAGAGTGAAAAAAAAAGTGTTTCATAATGACTAAGAACATGATGTTAAAATGTGAAGTATCAGTAGGATCTATATTAAGACAGAAGAGAAACGTTCATTTTTATGACAGCAAAGGATTCTAGGAAGTGAAATACAATTAGAGAAACAGAATGCTGTAGCAGAGAAGAGCAGGTTAGGAAAAGGTTATAGTACAGATTAAAAGGATTCAGCAGAAATGGAAAGCTTCCAAGTAAAGTTTTGAACAGCTTTTGTTATACTTGTTTCTTGCTCCTTTTCTGATTAAAGTATTGTGCTGAAGCATTCTCCCTTTAGCTGCCCATTTCAGCCTAAAAAGAATCCCATCTCCCTTTTATCTTAGGAAGAAAGCTGACATTAGAACAATTGGTAGCCCACTGCTCGATGTCAAGCTGCTCCAGGTCAATACTCAACCCCCTTTTGAGTCAACCTTTCAGCAAAAGACCTGCAGAAAAGGTATGGTTTGAATTTTAACACTTCACTCACTCAACTGCAATATCTGCCCATAAAATGCTATCAGATGTTTCTGGTTCAGCATACAACACAATTGCTGCTTTTAGAAAGAAACAAATGCTCACTTAGTTTCTTTTCATTGATTCAGGGAACGATAGCCAACAGCCAGAAAGAACAGAGTTAAAAACTGGTACAATCTCTACAACAGCATTAACAGTGTCACGTCCACTTTATATTCCTAGAACAATTTCACATTCGGTACCCAGTTTGACAATACCAATTCAAAAATATCCATAGCTGAATATTTTACACCCACCATCTGTCGCAGAGAGCAAATAGGTGCTGGCCCTGTAATTTGCACTTACAGAGCTCAACATGGTTTCTATTTACCCCAGTCTAGCGATTGTGAGATTGTAGGATTAGGTACTTCTGGCTACACTCCCTCCTCTCTTAACCAGAAACAGCCGTGCCTTGTACAGGCAGAGTCAAAAGGCTCTTTAACCAAATAAAATGGGGACGAATGGGAAGGATGAGGTGGTGAGGCCAGTGCAATTTTCAGGACACAGAGATTCATGATAACCTAGGGGTGATTCCACTGTCAAGGCTAGCATTTTGACTTCATTTTCAAGGCAACTAATGAGGTTCATAAGAGAATAAGTTTCACGAGTTTCAGGACAGGACACCAGAAGCTGCAATACCCATGGCAGACAGACATAAATACTAAAATCTTGCCATTCTGTACTTTTCTTTGTTTTTAATCCTGAAACACTAGGAGCCACATAACAAGAACCTAAGTGAATCCAAGTTTAAGGTAACACACTGAGCTGAGAAAAAAAAGACTTTTAAATAGGAATAAGAGACCTGACAACTTTAAACTTGTTACTCTGATCTCAATACTCCTCAAAGACTGAATAGGTTTTGGAGGAGACTAACCAAGGACATCAAGACAAATGCAGAGCATTTGTATCATAGACAGGTCACCTTAGAATCGTTTTTAGTGGGTAAGCTTCTAAGATACTACTTACAGGACAGTTGAATTTACCTGTTCTGTTTCTAGCTAGGTACTTGTTAATTGGCAGCAACAGGGATGAGTAAGAGTATTAATGCCTCCTCTTTATCCAGATCCTTGACTGAGAGGAGTTGTCTGTATGAAGATAGGTGATTTCTGGAAAGTGATTGTTCCACGTATTACTGGAACACTGAACTAGATCAGTGTATGAGCAAGACACTAATGGGCAATGTTGGGCTGATCATCCTACTAGATAGTAGCTGGATTTGTTGGCTGAAATACATCTGAAGAGGAGTATATGCAACAGAAAAAAAAGGGCAAAGTCATGCACTTACAGACCAATAACATGAGTTTTTTCTCTACTTATCTGCTCAAATCAGAGACAAATCTCTTACTGCAGAAAAGTGATGCACAACTGAGTTCTAAAACAGTGGCTTTCTAGGTAGCGTTAGGCAGGTTTTTAGTTATCTTTAGTGGAGATAGTGACCTATTAGTACCTTTGAACAGGGACTGTAAGATCTTACTTGGAACTCTGTACCATTTGCCACCAAAAAGTTGATCCTAAGCTAGGAAAGATAGAGAACTACTACTAGAAGTAGGGGTATATTCTTGCAAGGCAAGATTGTGAAGAAACCAGTTAGTTACTCATTTTTAGCCTGGGAGGCGGGAAAAAGCAACTCTCTTCAATATACTTGAGGCAAATATCAGGAAAAGATAAGAAATAAGTGCCAGTAGTACTCTTTGCAAGATGAAACAACTTGGCAATGCTCACAAAGTAGCGAAGAAACAACCTTCTGATACCCAGTCCCTGAACTGGAGAAACACGGAGTAGACATCCGGCTGTCCTTTCTTGCCAAGACATCTGTTGCATAGCCATCAGTTATTGCAGATGTCTGGGCTATGACTTAGCTGGACCTGCTCCAGCCCTGTGCCTGTCTTCCTCTGCATATCCATCCTCATGGTCTACAGTGGTTTGTGTTGGCATTCAGTTGCATGGAGGGTCTTCACACCTCACAAGAGTCATGGATGAAGGCAAGTACAAACCTAGGAATCACTGCATGACACAGCAACTAAACGCCTCCGAAGTACAGAATTGCTAATCTCACAAGTATTTGGGTAGCGTTGTATCAGGGATCCCTGGCATAACAAGATTAACGTTTCTAACACAGAGAAGGAAGTTCATAATTAGTCATTTGTGTGATACAAGATTTATGCACACAGAACTCATTACCATAGAAGTGAGGGTGAAAACAATAGTTTCAGTAGCAGTCAAGTGTGCCTGGGCCAGGATACTGGGGTGAAGGGAAGGAGGGAGTTTCACCTTAATGGATCAGGAGGCTTTCTGTGAGCACACAGCTCCTTCCCACAGGAAAAAGGGGAACTTTCTCCCTGCTCCCAAAGCTGCAGCAGGAGATGCAATTGGCAAGCCTTTTGCATAGCACTTCAACATACAATTTGCCACTAAGCAGCTTCCCCAGCGTTTGCATTTATCTTAACCAACCAAAAACAGACAAGAGTAGTGCTGGAAGGGACCTCGGGAAGTCCTTTAGTCCAGGCCTCTATTCCTGTTCAGCACACATACTGGGCATCAGTCCATTACAATAGGTTAGCGACACTTGGTTGTTGGTTTCCAGCGACACACCTCGTTACTTCTACAGCACTGCACTATCTGAGAGTTTCTACCATGTCTGATTTAATTATCCATCAATTCAGTTTACACCCATTATTCCTTATTCAGTTTCCAGAGCAAGGCAGTAGATAAATTATCATTCCTACAGTAGCCTTTACTTATCCATATGGCCACTTAACTTGAAAACAGAATACTGAGAGGTGGTGCAGTTGGTAAATTTTCTGCTTCTCAGCCCTTTCTCTTCACATTTGACCATTTGCTTCTCACCTGCATTGGTGACCCAGACTACCCCTCCTAAATGGCAAGCCAGTCTCACTTGCAAGCCTTATACACTCTTAAGTATCTGGGGAGGACATTTGCCTTTTCACAACAACATGACACTGAGTCAACATTTGCCTGGTGTTCAGCCTCCAGTTCCTTTTCCACCTAAACAGTTCTTCCCTTTCCCCTCCATCTTCCACTTGTGCTGTTAGTCACTGCTGCCTTCACACTAAGTATTTCACTCTTGTGCTGTCCCCCTTTTTCCCCCCGGGCTATTTCAGGTTGTCAAGAACCTTGCAAATTTACGCACACTGGAGGACAGGCTGAGTTGTCCCTCCCAACTTCATGTTATCTAAAAGTTTAATAAACAAAATCAGTAAGTCCAACTGCATTCAGCAAGGTTGTTTCAAATTCTCAAAATTAAAAAAAAATTTCTTCCATCAGAACTTTTAAACTTTTGCCAGATCTTTATGCAACACATTTTTGGAGATACTGAGCCAGACCTTATCAACTTCAAATGGAGACAGAAACAGACATTTGCAGTAATGACAATTTTAGTGAGAATACCTGACAGGGACTAGATTGTATTTATTCAGTCAGATGTTTCTGCATCTGCCCGCTTCTCTGCCTCATATATTTTAATCTCTGCAATAAGGTGTTTGTTGCAACAGATACAGTGTAATGCAAAGCAGAGCGCAAAACTCTGAGCTAAAAATGCAGAGATGGCTCCTGCTTCAAGAAGTTGCCCCTGATTCATTACAGGACACAAGGAGCTAAGTCTGATGGGGAATGCAGTGACTGTGGTGGGCCTCTGCAAGGCTCAGGTAGCTCCTAACTACGTACAACCAGTCCAGGGACCAAAACCACCACAAGCTGGTACCTTGTTTCATACACGAGAAATAAACAGCAAAGGTAATTTGAACCAAAAGGGAGTTGCAGGGCACCTATGAAATAGAAAGGTAATGAGAAGACAGTGCTATCCCCCAGTCGCTCTATGGCAGCAGCCAGGCTCTTCATGGCTGAAGGGAGGGCTGGCCACCAAGAGCCTGAGCAGTAGGGACAGGGAAAGGAGAGCCCAGAGCAGGCAGCAAGTGGTCTGGAGGAACAGCACAAACAAGCAGTGCCGAGGCCTTCAACACCTCTTTTGTGGAAAAGGCATTACAGAAAGTCATGGCTTTTGCCAAAGAGTTTGTTTCAAGGAGCTGCTGTCAGTGCCCCGGGGCAACCCCAGGCCTGGCTGCCCCTGCCCAGCCCCTGTGGCCCAGGACGCCATTGCTGCCCCTGCCCCAGCAGGGCCGCTCTCCAGCTCCCCACAGCCCTGCCCTGCACAGCCATGGGCTCTGCCAAGCCAGGCAGGCCCACCCAGGGGTCCACATCCCAATCTGGCCTTGGCCTGTCCCCAGGAAGGTGCCCGATGCCCACGGCTGGGGCGGTGGGACAGACCCTCGTGGGGAGCCCCCCATTGTGCCCAGCCACCAGGGAGCTCCCGCACCTCATGGGACAGAGTGACAGAGGGCTGCTGCAGAGGGTTGACAAGCTGTTTCCAACCATCTCTGATGTCAGTTTACATGCGAGTCATTACCCAGCAGTACAGAAGCAGATGAAGAAAGGTCTTTTTTGAGAGGGTCATTCCTTGTTTATCAAGTACAACCCTGTCAAGTGGAAAGAGCAGGATGTTGTTTACCCAAAACCCATCACTCTTTTTCCCCAACGGGGAGATTTGTGAAACACTTAAACCCACCTCCTTTCCTTACCCTTAAAACAAAGGACTGAGACTATTTGCAGCCATGTTATCACCATGAGAATAGCGACAGATCAAAGGCACTCCAGGTCATAGTGCTTAATTTCTTTTAATCTCAAAGCCAATGACAAGAGGGAATTAATGCAGATCTCAAGAGCAGAAGCCTTCAGACATTGTATTTTACTTCATCTCAAACCAAAGAGTAACTACAAAACAGGACAGGTTTGTAAGTAAGGAATAACTATAATGGCCAAGAAATGAGGAAGAGTCTTCAGTTTAAGGTCTTCTCATTTAGTGATCCTGTTCAGGAATACAGTCCAGCAAGCTAGAAGCCCTTTGAAAGGCTAAATAAGAATTTATATCCACATATGTATTTATATCCATAATGGAACATATTCAGCACAGCAGATGTAAGAGCTTCTTACATTTTTCAAGATCATCCTGGGAATCCCTCACCCCAAACCAAAGGTGGTTCATTTCTGCTAGGCTGCTGCAGCAAGTGAATGTTTATAAACTACTCTGCCCTCTGGGGAAGGCTGGCCACCTCTCGCTTTGCAGTCCAGTTGAACTGTTTTCTTTGTACTGGGGCAAAATAAGTAAAACTAGATCCCCATTCCAAATGCCATAAGCCATATGCACAAGTGCATACACGGATGAGTTTCAATACATATAACCTCTTCAAAGTAGTTTTTCTGGGCACGAACTGACTGATTACCATTGCTCAAGCCCTGTATCAGCAGGGTGAATCCAGCAGCAGACAGCACCATGACGTCAATGGGAACAGCCACATGCCCACAAGCTACACACTGACCCCAGACTGCACACCTACAAGTGCTACCCACTGGGAAGTCAGCCAGCATCTACCTTTCAGAAAAAGCAGAGATGACTATATGCACTGGATAGTCAGACTTTCCATAAAAGTGAATTTCGTAAGTAACTTAAAAAAGAAAGATATTCTCATTTTTTGCTCCAATTTAATCTTTCATACACACCCACCTCTCTGCCATATGCAATCAGAAATGAATCACACTTATAGCAGCAGCTGCTTTAAGACTTTTTTCTGCTTTTTCTTCACTAGAAATAACACTTCCATTTGTGCCCACTCATGAGCTCGCTGTTATCTTTTATTCAGTCCAGTCATCTTCCTGTCCAATGCACAGCTAATTCCTCCCATCCGTACAGACATACACTATATTCTTTGGTTCTGTCTCTCCTGTGTATCCCTCTCCAACATGATTTTTGCATCTCTACAGTGTGCCTCATCGACTACACTTCAGTTTGCCCGATTTTCAGCTGCACAGCTACAGCTTGCAGAATAGAAGTTGCTTGGGTTTGTTCTTCATCCTTCGTAATGGCAAGTATAGTTTGTCAATACAGGTCATGTGAACCCCTCATGCTGTTCAAGAAAGCAGTCATGAAAGCATGTTTTCTATCATGTGCCATTAATACAAGTTGTCTTCACAAAAAAAATTTAGGAGATTATCCAGGAGTAATTTGTACAGAACCAAAATAAGTTAAGGAGCCTTCCAAGCCTATTTCGCTGCAAACCCTCCAAGAGCTCTGACTTCATTTTTCAAAGACCCACTCAGTTATGCGACCATTCGTTTTCAGACAGAGCCAGTCACTGCTTAACATCCTGTTCCTTAAGGAATATGAAGTGGGAGTTTGGATAAGCTCTGAGAAAGGATGCCTTGCCACAAAGAAGTGAAATGTCAAATGCTAGAGTTCTTATGCATTTGCCTTTGCCATGCATTCCTTTTGAGTCCATCTGTTCTGTTTTCCACTAACATGCCCAATTTTTGGCAGAATTCAGAATGATGAGGTATTTTAAGGATTATATTCCATTGACCTCTGGATAAGATATGTAGTTGTATCCAGGATTAACTTCCCTTTGGGAAGCACCTTGTATTTCCAAACTGCTAAATCCATCTGCTCCTAAATTTTGGAAACTTGAACATGGGAGAGAAACAAAACACCTACATGAACAAGCACACCTAAGAGAAATTTCCAGCTTCTTTTAAGTTTATGGCAGCCAGGACAGCTTCCAGTGACCTAGCAGCCTATACAGAATTAGCAAGCCAAATCCATTCTTGGCATCCTCATTAGACTCAGCAGAGAGACTAATTTCCTCTCCAGGTTGACAATGAGGTATGCAGACAAGGAAATTGTTTGCTGTACTGTTTCTGTGATATTGACAAAAGGGCACGAGTAGCTGGAGGAACTAGTCTACTTTTAAACAGCCCCATCAATAGCTGCAAGGGGAAAAGACTCATTTAATGCAGTAAAAGATCTAGGAGTAAATATACTTTTTCTCTGTAAAAGGCTAGACAGTGTCTATGAGGAAGACCTTGATCTGCAGTGCTTATAGACTTTCATGTCTCAAGTACTGACCAAAACTGGTTCTCTGTATAACAGCAGAGAACAGGTTTTTTCCATTAAGTTTATCAACACTCGGTTATTCTCCAAATGCACGTTCAGTAGCAGAGCTATGGGCAAAAGGAGGAAGGGAACACATAGCTACGTTGCACTAAATTTTAGAATCAAAAGGCTGTCATGTTATGCACTTGCTTCACTTTAGTGGATGGAAGCATGAAAATGTGCTCTAAACCCAGTAAAACCACTTGAGAAGCACATTTAGATTTCGTAAGACATATGAGATATTAAGCCTTTGCATAATTCACTTATTTAGCAAAACTTCAAACGTTTAAGTCATCCTATAAAGGATCTGCAAAGTGTCAGTGTACATCTTTGCGATGTATTTATCATAACGACAGCATCACAACACTTCTAGGAAGATATAAGTAATTTCTTAGAATGTAAGAACAGCTTAATTAGATACGCAAATTTTTTTCTAGTATTTTCCATGGTTATGCAAGTCAAAAGGAACTAATTTCTCTGATGACATAAGTAGGCACAAACAAGTCACATGAGCAGCACTTTATCCACTTACAGTCAGAGAATCTGGCCCAGATTTTTCTGAGGCAGAATCTGCCATGAACGACTAAGTTTTCATAGCTTTTCTTCCACCACTAGAATCTTTTAAGTATTGACCTGAATCTATAAGACTAAAGCCTTCACATTCTATTCAGGACTTGAACCAAGATCACCACCACTGTCTGACGGTGGCATGTGTATGGCCCTCTTTTATGACCCAGCCTGACCCCAGAGCTCTTCCTGCAGGCTCCTTGCGGCTGGAATGCTGCCTTCCCATCTGCCTCTTCACACTCTTGGGAAGATTATGGGCATTGGATCTTCCCCCCTACATCCTGCAAAGGCTTTCTACGACTCTCTGCCCTGTTACAAATAACTGCTAAAAGCCTTTCTTCTCCCCTTACCTATATCCCTTTCCTCTCCTTTGATTATTGAACTTCAACTGAATTGTTCAGCTCTGTTAGAACTATTTAGGACACGGGTCAAATGAACAAATCCACGCTATATCAATATATTCTGTACTGTATGATTCACTGGTGGCTAACTTGAAGGAACTAAATTAATTTTCCTTAATATTCATAAAATAACAACACTACTGAAAAAACTCTAATCAAGAATGAAGTCTTGTCAGCTGACATGCAAACAGACACTTGTGTTGAAATATAAGACCTTTTTTTTTTTTCCTGTGAGGGTGGTCACAACCTGGAATTTAAAGCTGTGGCTTGCTTCCTTGACTTCAGCTGGAACATGCTACCATCCTGCATACAGACTCATTTCATCTCTCAGATAACATACCCTCCCTTGTGCAGAAGATCATCTCTCATGTGGCAGCCGTGATGGAATAAATGACTGTCTCCCATAACCTGGTCTTTCTGGAAAAAAAGTATTGTCATTTAAAAAAACCTCAAATTAAAAACTACTTTAAATATTCATTTGAACCTCTTCAAGTGACAAGGAGAGCCTGATTGCTAGTCATGGTTTGCGCAACTTCTCCCTGACAGCATGCTGTTCTACTGGAGCGTGTTCTTCAAAAATGGTAACTTACAGCACTTTTAATGTTTCAGAGAAATACTCTGGAAATCCATAAAAAGCTAGTTACACACTCTAAATGCAGTTTGAAGAGGAGCTGCTATGCTCTTTCAGCAAGGAACATTAACATTTTGTCCTCGGGTCTAGGCTTAAGGATGGGGTTTGGAGGGCACAGAAAATGAAGAAAGCAGTGGCACTGATTGGCTGTAACTCTGAGGACTTAAGCATTAACTGTTGCTCAGATTTCCCTGCTATTGCTGCCACCCTAAAACATTATCCCTAACAATATGAAGTGCTCTTACATCTGAGGTCTAACTTTCTGGTCACTGAACTACATGGATATAGGAGGCTTTGGTCCCTAGGAAGAGAACACCAGCTACCCCAATTCAGGATCATCAAGCTGCAGCAATACCAGGATATCTGCACTTTCTAAGACCCTCTGCAAAGAAAGATGAGGACTGATAGTGGCTCTATTATGGAACATTTCCTGGCCAGATTACTGAGCTAATGAGGGAAGGCACCACCCAGAGCCACCCCACTTTTGAAGAAAGGAAGGGCACACCAATTAAGTCTGACCCAGAGGCAACCAGAAATGAAGGGTCTGTGCTGAGTTACTGGCACTTACTAGCTTGTCACTAAAGTAATAATAGTTGCTCACTTGCTCTCTCCATTTCATTTACGCTTTCCCTATCCTAGCAGCAATTTGTTCTTATTCTTTCTGCACTTCCACAACTAGCTCTGTCCTGCCCTCAGAGGAAGGGAAGCCAGAGGAGCCCCAGCTATCCCTCCTTCCAGAATTAAAGTACTGTTTTGGCAGGAGGACAGACCTCCGTTCCTAGGAACCTATCTGTTTATAGGTTCGCTTCCCAACAAATCGATTCCGCTTCCCCTTCACAGCGAGGTTTGGAGACAGTGAGAATGGAGATGCCGAAACATACCTGGATCCAATATTTGATCGTGGATGCCATCACCCTTTTAAATACACGTGCTGACCTACTCACAGACCTGTAGCCAGGCACTCTTTGTGAAGGGAAGGCATTTCAGCAACAGCCTCCTAGACCTCCTATCAACTGCTCATATCCCAGTACCTCAGAATTCACGTTACTGCTTTGATATTTGTGACAGGCACTTGAGCTCCCTTGTTTCCTCAACCTATTTTAATCAGAACTACACAGTGCCACTAGTTATCAGTTTAAAAATCAGGGCATTGCAGTACTGTTGGGATTCTTCTCAGCAACTAAAGAGAACGATTTCACAGAGTAGCTTAACTGGAAATAACACGAAGTGCCAGCAAGCCATCTGTTCTAACCTCTGTGTTAAAGTTAACAGCTATTTTGGATTTCCACAAAGGAAGTCAGCTAAAGCTACTGATGTTCCCCCCCTCTCCAGGAGTCTAAGCACCCACTGTTTTTATTAAAAGGAGCAGGAAAAACAGTAACTGGAGATCCCCAAAGCACGGGCAGCAAACAAAAATCAGGGATACAAACAGCACAGTACTGCATAGCGATGCCATCCAGTCACTTCTCTCCTGACACAGAAACCAACCCAGACCTTTCCCAGTTTGTCAGAACCTGACACACAGGCAAGGCAGGCGTCACCACCACCACACGTGGTGACTGAGTGCAGATTGAGGACTCACTGAACCACGTAACCCTGCCAGCAGCCCCCCAGCACACCAGGGCCTCTGTATATTTTTGAGATGAAGCATCAGTTAGCCTGCCTGTGGTCAGGACTAATTCTAGGGATGAATACGATTAAGACAGCAGATTAACACTGAGGCTGGGGAGGGGAAGGCAGTGTTAAGTAATTTACTCTAAAAAAGAAGTGATAGTATTTTCTACTTGTAGTTAAAAAGACCACAAGAGCTTTGTAAACATTTGTAAGAGTTTTTTCCTTGGGAGCTTTGGCACATTCTCATTAACTAACTCAAACCTTTTCCTCCTCCGCACCTTCCCTTTCATGAAGGGGCAGTCTCCCAAACCAAACAGCTTGACACTACGCATGGTCGCAGTCTGGTTCAAAGATTTATTTCCAGTGTTGATGTAGCTGAAGTCCCATGAGACTTCAGTCCACAGGGACATTTGTCTTCTGGCATCAGATGATGTCAAGTACTAGCCACTAGGATTCTTCTGTTGAGATTATGACCAAAAGGCCGCACTCGGAAGTTTTTGTGCTAACCAAAGATAAGTTTTATCTCAGTCTCATGAAAACCTCCTCCTTTTAAGCTCAGAATGTAGAAAGAAAGGATTCTTACATCTAGTACATCTGAACTAAGAATACGGTTTTGTTAGTGCTCTGTGTCTGACCCTGCATTTCTTGCTCGTACTCCATTAGTGAGTGCAAGATGCGCTGTCACAGCAAGGGGCAGCCGCCTTCCCCTCAGTGGAGACCTTTTCCTCAGCACGTACGGGTCTGAACTCTTGGGTCAGAACAGTGTCCAATGAAGAGACAGTGGTGCCAGTAGAAGTATGCTTAGTGCAACTCCAATTACGGTATACGCACGGCCTAAAACCAGGTGATCTACAAGCTAGAATTGTAGGAGCTTCGTTATATACAACACTTGGAATTTGAGTAGTCAAAAAACCCCACATGACAGAGGGTACGTGATTCACGCATATCAAAGCGCAACACTAACTGAACTTCAGCCAGACCGAATCACCACGCTATGAACAGCATGCAGCATCTATCATCGTGATCAACAGAATGAAAGGGCAGCAACAACCTCATCTATTACTAGGAGGAAATATTCACAGCAGTACCCATATACCTTCCTCAAGGGACATCTGCATCTGTTTCTGACAACCATAAATCAGACTCCTTTATTTCAAAGGAAATATGAATTCCTGCATTAAGAGGTCATCAACTTAATTCCTTTCCAAACCAGCATTAAAATGCTAATCCCAGTTCCATCTACATTAAAATGGCTATTATTATAAAGTAATGTTATGAAGAAATAAGCCAGCAAAGGCAGAGAAATTAAGTGATAATGGATGCTGAAATAGCATCACATCACGAACCTGACCTCAGATATGCTTATGAGTAAGAATCATCAATAAAACTTGCAGAGTTCTTTAAAGAGGCACATCAGTTTGATTTTTAGATATTTTACAGTGTCTAGCTATTTCTAGAGGTAGGTGCTACTTTTATTTGCACATCTGTCAGGGGCACGACAGAACTCTCCCTGGGCTCCAGTGCTAGCTGCACCTTACTCCCCCATCCCAAGCTGCTTCCTCAGGTAAGTTTCTACCTGTCCCAGAGCACAAATTCCAGCACATTACGCCAAGTCTAGCAGCACTCTTCTGCATTTACCTTTTCATAGCAAAATGAAGGAATTAAACACTACACAAAAAAAAAAACAACAGTGAAGACAAGCAACCTCAAGACGGGCAAGCTGTCAGCTCAGTTGAGGGTGACACCAATCACCACATCCTGTTCTGAGATGCAAATGTTTTATTTCCCATCCCAGCTCTTCACAACCATTAACTCTGTTTTAGCACAGCCTTGCCGCCGCACAGCCAACTCGGTCACTGAGGCCTGCGGACAGATATAATGGCTCCATAGGAGAACCTTGCTACGCAAGCCAGCGCGGAGATCTCGGTGCTGTGCGCTGCCGATGTATGTCATGCCATGTCATTTCACCGCTCTCTTGGTATTCGCTCTGGCCAAAAACCGTGCAAGAAGGGCTGAGGTTCGGGACGGCTGCACAGAAAGCCTTGCAGCCAGAGGGAATCCCAGTCTCATTCCCCGAGCCCTTCTGCCCGGCGCAGGGCAGGTCACCCGCACGGCCCAGACCCGCCGCTTCTCCCCACCTGTGGGCAGGGACGAGGAGCCACCCGCCACCGCCGGGCGCAGCCACACGCGGGCCCCGAGCGGCGCACCCGGTCCCGGGGGGACCCTGCCCGCTTCCCGCAGGATCCCCCCGGAGCTGCTGGCGCCCGGGGCACCGCTACAGCGCCGGCGAGGGGACGCCTGTGACTAAGCACAGGCGGCCTCCCCACACCTCCCTTCGCCCGCCCGCTCCCGGGAAGGCACCGGGCGGGAGGCGCCTCTCGCCCCCTCCGCCCCCGAGGAGGCCAGGGGCCGGGCACCAGCCCAGGCCGACCGCCGAGCCCGCAGGGGCTTCTCCCCCCGGCTCCGCCGGCTACGGGGCCGCGCCGCGACCCAGGCCTCGGCGCCGCGCTGCAGGCACCCCCCGCGGGCACCCCAGCTGCCAAGGGCCGCCCGGAGCCGCCCGGCCCCGCCGCCCCCTGCCCCGGCAGCCCGCCCTCCGCGTACCGCTAGCATCCTTGAAGTGAGGGGGTGGGACGTCTCGCAGCGACCGGGTCCAGCCCCCCTTCTCCGCTTCCTCCTCCTCCTCCTCCTCCATAGGGCCGGGGCCGCCCGGGACGGCGCTGCCGCCGCCGCCGCCGACCTGCCGCTGCCGCCGCCGCTCCGCCGGGGTGGCCGCCGCCCTGGGGGAGCGGTGCCGTGCCGCCCTGCCCCGCGGGCCCGGCCCCTCCGGGCGCCCCTCGTCCTCCTCGTCGTCCTCCTCGTCCTGGGAAGAGGCGGCGGAGCGAGAGTCGGCCGAGGTGCTGTAGAAGGGGTTCCCGCTGCTGTCCTGGCCCGACTCCCCGAAGACGTCGTCGGAGATCTGCAGGCTCTCGTAGCGGGAGCGGGCCGCCTCCAGCAGCGACAGCGCCTTCCTCCGCGCCGGCCCGCCGCCGCCCTCCGCCATCATCTCGGCCGCCGCCAGCAGCCGCCCGCGCTCCCCTCGGCCCGGCTCGGCCGGGTCCTGCGGCCGCAGGCAGCAGCCCAGCAGCAGCAGCGGCTCGGGCACGGCGGCGGGAAGGCAGCGAGTGGGGGGAGCCCCGCCACCTCCACCTCCGCCGGGGCTGAGCCCTGCCTCCCGCTCCCGCCCGCACCACCCGCCCCTGTGTGTGTGCAGGGACATGGGGGGAAGGAGCCAGCTCAACATCTCCAAGTACCACATCCAGCCAATTACCGCGGCAGTCCGCGCCCGGGAGGTGGGGTTATATGGGCGCCGCGGGCCGCCGCCGCCCGCCCACCGCCCGCCCCGCCGCTCGCCGCCGCTCCGCCCATTTAAAACCACAGCGCCGGCTACTGCGGGGCCGCCGCTTACGCCCCGCCGCCGGAAGGGGGGACCCTGCGCCGCGCCCGGCCCCGGTGTCCTGGAGCCGGCCCCCCCAGAGCAGGCCCCTGGCCCCCCCAGAGCAGACCCCTGGCCCCCCCAGAGCAGGCCCCTGGCCCCCCCAGAGCAGACCCCTGGCCCCCCCAGAGCAGGCCCCTGGCCCTCCCAGAGCAGACCCCCGGCCCCCCCAGAGCAGACCCCCGGCCCCCCCGGCCCTGGCGGAGCTGTCCGCCCGCCCGCGGTGCTGGAGCCGGGCAGGGCGGGGGCGGGAGCGCTGGCCTCGCTGCCTGCAGGCCCCGCGGTAGCGCCCGCTGTGCGGGGAGGGAGGGTGAAGGGCCGCAGTGCGGGGGCTGGCTGAGGGGGGTCCCCCACGGACTCCTCTCAGGGAGGAGAAAGGCGCTGAGGTGGGGCCCGGGTTGGGGCCTCGACGGCGTGGCCGGGGCCGCAGCAGCTCGTGGTGGCTGGCGGGTGTGGGAGCGTGAGCAGGGCCATGGCGGGCAGCGCCCTGATGTTGCTGCCCCGAAATAGGGCACCGAGCTCCAGCGCCGGGGCGGCCCTTGGAGCAAAGCAGGGAAGGTGCTGAGCCCAGGTGAAGGCACCTGGGCCCCGTCACGCGGGTGCTCACCGGCTCCTGGGCCTGCACCCTGGCACGGGCTTGGCATGGGCCTGGGGTGACGCTCATGCTCCTGCCCATTGCCGGATCTGGCACTGAGCACGCTGCGGGTTGTGGGGCTGAGCACCTGCCGTGTGTGGTTTGGTTCCTCGGGCGAGTACGGTGTGAAGTAACAGCTCCTCCAAAATTGGCACCGATTTAAAAGCAATACGGTGGCACAAGAAAAACCAGGGAAGTGAAAATACCCGTGTCCTGACTGGGTTAGTTAAACACGATTCAGAAGTATCCCTGGAGTCATCTAAGAATCTCATAGAGCAGCTGAAGCCCCTGGTTGTGCAGCAGTCAGAACGGTCTGTCTGATGTTACAGGAATGTTTGAAATCTCTGATCAAGGTTTATTATTATTACTATTGGCATCCCACTGTGCTGGTTACTGTACAAACACTCATTAAGGAGACAGTCCCTGCCTCCCTTCTTGCTGATGGCGATAGCAGCTATGGAGCCTACCCTTTCTCAGCAGTGCTTTCGAAAGAAATGGTAATCGGGTTCTGTGGATTGATTGTATGCAACTGGGGGGGGGGGGGGGGGCATATTATTTGCATTTTTTAATGCAAACTTTCAGTGTAGGTTGATCTGAAGATCTGTTTGTGCTACAGATTTTATAAATTTTATAATACTGAATGTTTCTGTCTTTAAAAATGAAGATAATGGCCTTCTGATGATTCTCAAAGACTCTAGCATAACCTGGAATACGATAAAAGCTGGGCTGTGTAAGTATTTAAAAGACCAATCTTATGTTCTATTCAGGTATTTTTAAATTGCAATTACTTCATTAAAACTTTAAAGTTGTATGTAGTACCTACAGCCAAACCCAGACAAAAGAATCCATCTCCTGTGCATCCTTAAGCAAACAGAAAAGCCCAGTGTAATTTGAGGGGTGAGATTTAAGCTGTATTTCTACTTTGAAAAATCTCATAAGTGTCTTATTGATTATATTAAAAAAATAGTAAGTTTCTATACAAATGGATTTTTAATTTTTTTTACTGCAAGCTCTGCCAACATTGCCCATATCTTGGGCGTCAGTCACACTGGGTAAGATTCATCTCACTGGTCCCCAGAACTCATAGCTCTGTAGGCCAAGCCATCCTTTTAATCACACCCATGCCACCCTGTGTCTTCAGAATACCCTGGCGGGAAGCCGTAACTGGACTTGCAGAATTTTTCTGGCTGGTAATGATGAGCAACCAGCTTGAACCTCAAGAATCCAGTTTGCTGGGTTGGTACGTAGAAACGCACAGATTCTTCTTCACGAACATTGACTGGTTTATATGCAGTTCCTGTGAAACAAAGAGTAGTGACGCCTTGTGATGACCTTCTCACACAATGTTTTTTAAGACTGAAAAAAAAACACTTTAAAAGATTTTGACAGGTTCTTTTTACTAAAGACATTGAAATAAACTTTTGATTTGTGATGGATGGAAGTGTCCGTCCAGGTGATGTAGAATTCACCTCAGCATGCAGCTTCTCTGAAAGTGTCTATGGACACTCAAATGTCTTTAAATTTGCTATTTTTCAGTAAAATGCAACAGCAGGAAGGACTGCTCTGAAGTCCAGGATGGAAAAAGAAGGTTTATCAGAATGGGCTTCCAGTAAAAGTATTAATGGGAACAGTCCAGAGGATGAAGAAACCCACGCAGCCTTCTCTAGCTGCTGATTGCAGCAAAGACAGTTTCTCCCAACTCTGGCACACTTCACCCCAAAAACGGGCTCCCATCACAGCTGCCTGAGGCACACTGCCAGCACCTTCCCTCCTGATGGCACGCCAGATGTCAGAGCTTCAGCTTTCCTTTTTTTGAAGAGCATGCTGGATCCAAGAGCTCTGGTAGGAGACCACTGCACCAACAGAGAGGCAGGACTAACCCTTGCAGTTACCAATCCAACATGAGGTTTTAAAGATGGACTCTCCTGCCATACACACGTGCATGTGTCGTGGTTTAGCCCCAGTCAGTAACTAAGCACCACCCAGCCACTCGCTCACTACCCCCACCCCTGTGGGATGGGGGAGAATCGGAAGGGCCAAAGTAAGAAAACTCATGGGTTGAGATAAGAACAGTTTAATAATCAAAATAAAACAGTAATAACAATAATAATAATAGTAATATAATGAAAAACAGAATAATGAGAGAGAGAGTGAGATGAAACCTCGGGAGGAGGGAAGAAAACCCCAAACAACAAGTGATGCAACCACTCACCACCCACCCACTGATGCTGTTGGTCTCTGAGCCGCGATTGCTGCCAGTCCCCCTGGCCAGCTCCCCCCCCAGTTACCATACTGGGCATGACGTTACATGATACGGAATATCCCTTTGGCCAGTTTGGATCAGCTCTTGTGGCTGTGCCCCCTCCCCTCCCGGCTTCTGGTGGCCCCCGGCAGAGCACGGGAGGCTGGAGAAGTCCCTGACTAGCACAAACTCTGCCCAGCAACAACCAAACCATCGGTGTGTTATCAACACTATTCTCATACTAAGCCCAAAGCACAGCACTGCACCAGCTGCAGCGAAGAAAATTAACTCTGTCCCAGCTAAAACCATGACAGCACGTTTTGTTGGTGAAAATTTCCCCTCTTTCAGCCCAGTCTTTAAAAAGACAAGTTGCTCTTCTGCCTGTCCCACAAGCAGAGACTGCTATAGGCTCTCATCATGCATGGGAGCAAGATCCCTTTTCTGAGACAGGACTCTAGAGGCTCCCACCTAGGGTTTTGGCTTGCCTTATGGTCTAAGACATGGCCGTTTGTGAGTTCCTCTCAGACCAGCCATACAAACTGCCAGTTGGACTACTGTAACTCAAAATGAGGGTCTGGATTGTGAAAATTGCCATGTATGACAGGCTGGTAGTCATCTGATCCCAAATGATTGTGGAGAGGCAGAGATAGGGCAGGTGGTTCTAAAAATGGTCTCATCAGCCCACTGGGGTTTTATGAACAATCGAGAAAAAGGTCACGAGTGGTGGTTTGCAGTTGAAAGAATTATTTAAGCCTAATGGAACATTATAAACATAGCTGTGTTTTCTCCTTAATCACTTGTACTTGTGTTTAGCTGCTAGAAAACACTGCTAGAGTAAACGGACTTTTGTATCCATGGCAACCTGTGGATTCACTTTTAATTTGCCTACAGGGAAAATGTTTGGCTTTTTTTTTCCTTGAAGTTTTCTGGTTTTACCGCAATAGAAATGGTGCCTTCTGTACGCTCCTTCTGACGCTGCCAACCTTCAAGGTTAGGACGATGATAGGCTTGAGCCTCTCATCCTGTGCAAGAAGTCGTTAAAGTCTTTAACACTTCCCTTGCAGCCCCAATGGCCAACTGTCAGCAGCTGATTCCTTAAATTATCTTTCAACCAAGTGATAAATTATTTTGAGGAGGGCGCACATTGGATCACATCATGCGTAGCAGAGCACACTGAGCAGTGTCAGTGCTAGTGGTGAGACGGTCCTTTGTATTCACTTTGCACAGTTTCAGACCTCGTCTTGCTTCCGCTGCAGCCAAAGGTACCTGTCATGGTTTAACCCCAGCCAGCAGCTAAGCACCACAGCCGCTCGCTCACTCCCCCTCCAGTGGCGCAGGAGAGAAAATTGGAAGAGTAAAGGTGAGAACAGTCATGGCTTGAGATAAGAACAGTTTAATTAATGAAATAAAATAAAGTAAAATAGTAGTAGTAATAATAATAATCGTAATATCCAGAGCAAGTGATGCTTGATACAGTTGCTCGCCGCCGGCCCACCAATGCCCAGTCTGTACCCAAACAGTGATCACTGCCTCCCGGCCAGGTCCCCCCCCAGTTTATATGCTGAGCATGATGTCATATGGTATGGGATATCCCTTTGGCTAGTTTGGGTCAGCTGTCCTGGCTGTGCCCCCTCCCGGCTTCTTGTGCCCCCGGCAGAGCACAGGATGCTGAGAAGTCCTTGACTAGCATAAGCACTACTTAGCAACAACTAAAACATCAGTGTGTTGTCAATATTATTCACATACTATATGCAAAACACAGCACTGTACCAGCTACTAGGAAGGAAATTAACTTTATCCCAGCTGAAACCAGGACAATACTGCAATCCCATTGCCTTGATCAGTGTGGTCTCCACGAGAGTGGGATTGGGCCCTTATTTCACTTCTCGGTTAGGTTGCTGAGGAAGACCACTTCAGTTTCGCATTTGCCTGCTTTGGTGGTTCTATAGCTCCCATAAATCGACTGTGGGCTGTGTGAAGAGCTCTTGCTGAGAAACTGAACCACTGAAAGTTGGCAAAGCATAGGTTTCCAACTCTCCTCTAACCCCTTTACAGTGTTTAACAATAGCTAGAACTGTATCAGGGTTTTTCTCATTCTGCTCTCCCATGTGGTTCAGGATGGGAGAATCCCATCCTGATCTCTTGCAGAAGACACACATGCTACAAGAAAAGGACTGTGGGCTAGTTCGAGCAGGTCTGCTAAACCTACATGTAATATGGCGGGGTTTAAAACTTAATAGGATAAGAAAAGTGAGGCCTTGTGCCTGTAGTGGGATGTCCTATATTTCTCACTTCCCAGTGACTTACTCTTCAAGGCATCAAGCTCTTTGAGGAAGGGTCTTGTGCCGTCTTTGCACAGTCCTTTACACTGTCAAACCCTGGCCCAGATCCAACAGAATATTGACATTTCTATCTCCTACCTAAGCTTCCTCACTTCCTATTGATTTCACAGAGTTTGTAGAGCTATGCTCTGGTGCGTGCCTGGTCCTTTCAAAGCACAAATACGTCAAGATGCAATAATATTTAATCAGGTTACAATATATTCTTTTCTAATCCTCTGTTCTGCAAGTGCAGCCCAGAATCTGAATTTCAAGCTGTCTTCCACCTCAATGCCCTCCTAAAAGAAGTCCGTAGAGTCAGAGTCGATTTGTTCATCCAGCGTGAGGTCAATAGGCTCCAGTTCCTTCTTCAATCATTGCACTGCCTCAGGTGAACAGGAAAACTCAGGGAAAAAGGCTTCATCAAGACTGAAAACAGTGATGACTTGGAGGCAGCGTACCACGGTTTCCTCCCAAGCCCCTGAGAAGAGGCAGGGAGGAGCTGTCCCGTCCCTGGGAGAGATCAGGGATCAGGCTGTTTCACATCTCACCACCGCGTGATGTCCCTACGTCACAGGGAAGAAATCTATACAACCACAGTCATGTTACATCGCTCTGCACGCTTTGCAGTAAGGGCCTCCGTACGCATGGCACGCGGAAAAGCAGCTCTGCAGGGCTTGGTTTGCCACTGCACTGCCCTGCGTAATACACTTAGTCCATGTAGGGAGCTGTGGACCTCTTTCTCCTCCTCCCTACAATTCTCCTGTTGGAAGTAACGTTGATAACCGGTGGGTTTTTTTCTTTTAAACTCATCAGGTATTTACAGCATATGGCATATTGACAACGATAACAATGCTTTTCTAGATATTTCCTTTTTGCTTTCTGGTTTTCAACTTCTTAGTAGGGTTTGAACCCTCTATTTGTTGGACTAATATTTTACATTGCTGAAATATGTTAATGCAAAGCTCAAGGGAAAAAGCAAGTTGCTGTTTTCAAGTGAGGGAAAGGGAACACATATATTCTTCTCATAATATAAAAGGGAGAGGTGATTTTTGACGCTTCTAACACTGAAACAGGTGCAGGCTGAAATTTAAAATTTAGCAGAGAAATTTGAGTGTTTCGGTGATGAACACTTTTGATTCGTTTGGCTTAAGAGACTTTGAAAACTATATTTTGTGCACGCGCGGTACATTTTTAGCAAAAGCTGTATTATGAACAACTCTCACCTAAGCTCCGAAGGGAAAGATGAGGTGTGTTGCTCATGCATGCATGGAAGATTAGCTGTTCCATCAATAATTTATGGAGGGTCTGTAGAGTGTGCTGCAATGGTCTGCAAAACCCTGTCTTGCTCTCTGATGCGTGCATGGAGCAGAAGCTATATCCAGTAGGCCAGAAGCACAGAACTGCGCCGTCTCTTAAAAATCAGAGTGCTCTAATGCTGCACTTATTTTTTCCATTGAAAACCACGCAATTTTGAAACGCAGTTTTTGAAGGGCTGACCCCACGCACACACTTCACAGTCAGACCTGATCCAGTAAGGCAGAGCCTCATGGGAGCACTGTTAAAGGCTGCAGCCATTAAACCAATGCTCTACACCAGCCTGTGTGTCCCCCCCCCAGCATAAATCATGTTCAGCTTTTGATCAACATGGGAGTGAAACCTAGAAAGTCCCTGGGACTGGGAGTGGGGTAACATCTGGAGGCTCTTTATTTAGCTAGTTGATTCTACTAAAACACGCTACAGGACCATTAAGTTTGCAGGGCATGATACCCAAGGCTGGTGATAGGAAATTTGCTCCTCAGGACCTACAACTCACAGTCAGGTCTGTGGTGATGTACTCACTCCCTACGATGCAAACACGACTTTCCAACATACCTGTATTTCTACCATCTGCAACGCTCTTTGCTGCAGATAATACTTTCAGGTCGCATCCTATTTGTTCATTAGCCAGTAAAAGCATAGAAGCTTTTTTGGAGAAAGCCATCCTGTGGCAACACATGAAGGAGGTGACTAGAGAACAGGATCCCATCCAGGCTGGCTTCTAGTTTGCTGGCTTGCATAGCACTTGCCTTGCCGTGACCATTGTCGCTTCACCACCACTGGTCTGCAGATTTCCAAGTCCACCTTCTTCAGACCTCCCTAGAGGGATGCTTCAGCTGTCCAGCCAGGTGCCTGCTGTGCCGGCCGCCCCGAGTGCATGGGTACAGCATATTCTGGCTATTTGCTCTACCCCACCATCTATTCTTCCCGTTGCAGCTTGAACTTGAGCGTTCTCCAGCTGCAGAATTTGCTTGTTCTTTTTTCCGTCAGCTTGTAAATTTACCTTTCCAACACACAAGTGAAGTGACAATATCATTAAACATTACAAACATTAAGCACTGATAATAAATATTTGATAATAATCAGTTAATAATTACCTCATCAATATTACTAATAAACCATTAAACTTTAGAATAATAATCTCATAAAATAAATATAAGATGCTACTGAAACGCAGCCCCAAAGATACACTAACATTATGCATACCTCTTCTTGGAGACAGAAAACTTAGCCATTAAGTAGGTGGAAGAGCTACAGTGCCCCAAACCAGTTCCTCAGGTTGTTTGTCTTTGCCATCTACCACCACTTTCCTTTCTCTGCTGAAACGTTTTCTGGGTTTTAAGCATCTTTTTCTAAAATGCCCTTTGAAGCCATCAGTAAAGAGAGCATCCTATCTGGCACTTGCCAGCATGCATTGATTAGTGTTATCTAAATAGGCTCAAATCTGTCAACGATCTATGCTAAACCTTCCCATAAGAGATTACCTCTCTTTTTTGTGCTACTAACTTATCAGACGATTACAGTCCTGTTGAAATGGGTAGTCAAAGCAGTACAGGTTGGAAAGTAAGTTTAAACTGACACTGTTACATTTCATCAGACACCAAACAGATTCACTTACGTTTGGTCAAAAGCAGCCCCCTCAATCACATTTTTTAGGGGATTCAACTTCTCTCCAGACGAAAAAAAAAAAGAGTCTGAAAAGGCAAAATATCTTCTGTATATGGTGATTTGAATTGCTTAAGGATCTGAAATGGAATCACATCTTCCCACAAAAACTGAATAATGTTAGTCATTGAGTACAGCAGATGGCTGTTAGTCACCATTAAATTCAGAGAGTTTACCCGCTCTGTTCAATCAATATAGCCATGAGAGAGAGACCAGTTCCCAATTAGCTCCCACAAAAAGAAGTCTTTCAGAAGTCAAAATCTGATCATAAAAGGGAGCAATACTGAAAATGTGCGAGGGGCGAGGGAAGAAGAAAGAGAGAGACTATTTTCATTAACAAAAATAATGGTTAATCTCAAAAATACCTTCTGTTTGACACCTGTTACCCTGTAGGAGATAATTTCTTTTTCCAAGCAAAGGCTGAAAGTTCAACCATCGCAAAATAAGCGGCCTTTGCTTTTGAGGGTAATTGAACACCTGCAGTGAACGAAACGTGCAAACACTTCCCAGCTCTCAAGATTTGGCCCATCAAATGGTCCTTTCAGGGCATGTCAAAGACTGCTGCCTCGGCACACTCTGGATTTCTATTCTGAGACGCACCACTGGAAGCTATCAATTCCAGAAGCTATGGTCTCTAAATAGCTTGTAATGTTGTTAGAAAGAGGATATTTAAAAGACATCTGGAAAAAGATGTTTGTGATCCTCTGTCAGAAATGGTTTGTTTGCATGCCAGTTTTTCTCCAAATATGAAGTCAGGATTTTAACATTTCCAGAGAGTATTGTCAAGATAAAAATCAGACTTCTTGGTACTGTGCGATGGAGAACACTATTAACCGAAAGGTCTATTTTAGAAGTTCCCTCTATGTGATGCTGAAAATAAATTTACAAAAACGAAAAAAATCATATAAATTGGCTTTTATGACAGATTTATCCTCTTCCTTTGTGGTTTTTTTTCCCATTGGCTAGCTTAGATAATTTGGTTAATGCCTACTACTTTCATTCAGATGGGCATGCCCTAACAAACACCCTTGTTTTTTTCACAGTTGTGTTTTTTCACCTTGTTGTGTGTTGGCTTGATTACATTTCAAGGGCAGCTTAAAATTTTCTTTAAAATGCGTGTTCCCGCTATCTTAAGAAAACACATGAAAACATTCTTAAGTGATGAAATCCTGCTCCGATTCTTTTTTGCAGGGAGGTGATGTGGTCTGAGAGGCATTAAAGCAATGCTGGTGACCAGCTGCAGGTAACTCACAAGCCAGAGCTTCACCCTTCCATGTATGCCGTACCATTGCTGCACGGCGGATGAATCACCGTTGCAGAGAGCTGCCGGCAGCGCCCCAGCTATTGCATTGTCTTCTTCCTGACAGTACCAACCTACGGATTAAATCCAACACATGAATTATAAAGCCACAGTTTCTTGTACCCGAGTTTATTGCAGCACGTTGTACTGTGGTGCAGAGCTACTTGCTGCTCACTGGGACTTCGTGGCAGAGCAGTCTGGTCCTCAGACCTTGAAGCATTTCCAGGTGGCTTTGCTTGGGGATTACTCTTCTTAAATCGGCAGAGACTGCTTGTAGGAATCACTTCAGTCTTTATACTCATTCTGTCACTGGTCAGACACTCGAGTTGTAGTTTTGTCTGGAGTATCACCACTGTGTTTCGGTCAGAGCATCAACCAGCTACCAGAGCTCTACAAAGACCAGGCACTGGCACAGTGGCCTGGATTTGAACAGGCACCTTCTCTGACATCAGGGTATCGCCCATCTCTGTTGTCAGATTTTCGAAAAAAGGGACAAAGAAAACGCATCTCTCTTCATGTTCTTTTTTTAAAAAAATATATATCCTGCTAGAAACCACTGCTTTGCTGAGGTCGGGGTTTTTTGGCAAAGCTATGTATGCTGAAAGCAGCTGAATGTTCATGGAAATTCAGCTACCGTTGTAAATCTGATGGTGCTTCACGTGTCATGTCCTAGTCTGCTTAATTTCATGAAGTAAATGAGAAACCACAGTGGGTAAAGGCACTGGCTTTTCGCTAAATTCTGGAGTGACACTGATACTTGTCCGATACTTAACTATTAGTCCTTCAAAGTTGCTCTGTAATACAGAGAGTCTAGTAAAAAAGAAAGAGAAAGAAGAGAAACCCTCCTAAATGCCAGTTTAGTTACTGAAGCTTAAAATAGATATTATGCAAAATATTCTAGCTGCTTGCTGTCAAACCATTGATCTGGTCACTGCAGCGCCCACTTACTCTTCCTCACTTGGGTCACCTGCCTTTTCAAAGCTCTTTCGGTGTAAGATTAGTCCCTGGAGGAGATGACACTAATAAAGTATGGAAATGCGGTGTTACTCTCCTGATTTACACAACATCTGCACCTTCCCCACTGTACACAACCGTTGCTTGTTCCGCTGGGAAGCCTGCTGTCACAGATCAGAGCCTCCTTCACAGCCTGTAGGCTGAGGACGCACTGGTTCCCTGCATTTCCCTTACACACAGCTCTGAATCAGTCTCCCTCATCTCATTCGGCCCACCCATCTCATCAGGACCAGTAGGAGTTTTTGTCATGGATTTAAATGAGTGTAGGTTCGTGGACTTCATTTTCCTTGTAAGGTTCCTCTGGCTGATTTATTTATTTAAGCAGTCTTTTCCCACAGTGGCTCACTGTTTTTTTCCCAAATTCTCTTCCCCTCCATGCTTAAAATATGGAAGAGAAATTACTAATCAATATCACCACCTGGTATCTGTTTGGGGATCAATGAGGAATCGGTCCACTATGTTTAACTGACTTAACAGACATAAAAGTATCTCGTGTTTCTCTGGATTTATATTCATTACTCTTAAAAAAAAATGTTGCATGGCTTGATTTTCACCCTGGTCACCCTTATCAGTGGATTGCTACAATTACAGAGGGAACATTCTGCTCTGACAACGATTCCTTACCCATTAAAGAGCAGAAATCGTGCTGCTCTGTAGACACAGCCTTACTTCACAAGCTGTACTGTGTAATAGCTTACCCTTCTCACAGGCCTGGACTGAATAGCCACCGGGCCACCAAGAAATGTCATGGGTATGCTGTTAAGTGAGTGGTCACAGAATCACAGAATCACACAGAATCCCAGGCTGGAAGGGACCTCAGGGACCATCTGGTCCAACCTTTCTGGGAAGAGCCCAGCCTAGGCAAGCTGGCCCAGCACCCTGTCCAGCCGACTCTTGAAGGTGCCCAATGTGGCCGAGTCAACCCCTTCCCTGGGGAGATTATTCCAGTGGTGACTGTCCTCACTGTGAAAAATGTCCCCCTCGTGCCCATTCGGAATGTCCCCAAGAGCAACTTGTGTCCATCCCCCTTGTCCTCTCCATGGGACTCCGTGCAAAAAGGGAGTCTCCATCTGCTCTGTAGCTACCCCTTAAGTACTGGTACATGGGGATGAGATCCCCTCTCAGCCCCCTTTTCTCAAGGCTGAACAAACCCAGCTCTCCCAGCCTATCCTCGTATGGCAGCTTCCCAGTCCTTGGATAACCTTGGTGGCCCTTCTCTAGACCCCTTCCAGCCTGTCCACATCCTTTTTGTACAGCAGGGACCAGAACTCCACACAGCACTCCAGGTGTGGCCTGACAAGCGCTGAGCAGAGTGGGATAATCACTTTCTCTCTGCTGGCGATGCCCTTTTTGATGCAACCCAGCATCCTGTTGGCCTTCTTGGCCACAGCAGCCACTGTTGGCTCATGATGTGGCTATAGTCCCTGTAGCTCCTCTCCTTTCTCCATCCCTGGGCAAATTTGCACCTGCCCTTCCTGGGGCTCTGCTTTCCTATGCTTTCTTACATAACCTATGTCATTGTCTTCCAGAGAGAAGGCAAAATCTAGTCCATGATTTTTCCTGTCCTCAGATACTCCTACTATATGTCTTCTCTGACCTCTGCCTTCTCCAGGAAAACTTCTCAACCCCTTTTGAATCCTGGACATCTTCAACAGCATCAACACTTACTAGCAAGGTACATACTGCCAGAAATATACCCCCTCCCAAAGACTTAGCAATACTTAGAGATTGGTATGTAAATTGCATTTCTCTGGAGCCTTGAACTCAATAAAACAGACAATTGCTGCGGGCAGCTGCAGTACAAGTCAAACCAATTTATTTAGTGTAGATTAATAATTTGATACAATTATTTTCTAAGGACACTTACCAGGGTTATTTTTGAACGCTCACTCATTTCATAGCCTTAAATGTACTGTATGATGAATGTAGCTGGATTTATACTTTTAAGTTGGCTTTGTTTCATTTCAACTCCTTTTTCCCAAGCAGACACTCTACAAAGATGAGCAGAGGTCAAATCATCAGCTGTTGGCTGTAACACTGTCCCCTTTCTGCTAGTTCACTGAGCTCAGATCCCATAAATCTACTTGATCTTGAAATACACAAAAGCAGACTGAAAGCTAAAAGGAAAACCTGCACATTTAGCTGTCTTGGAAATGTCTTTCTGAATATATAATCTGCAAGGTTTATCTTGCAAAGCTTGTTAAACAGATCTGTTCAGTACTGGGTACCTTTTGTCTGGTGGTTTAAGTAAAGAGACATTGATTCCACTGAAAGAAAATAATACGTAAAGGCTTCTGATAAATAGCTGACCATATATCTGCACTTCTTCAGGACTAAGGTCATATATCTAAATTTATATAATTGTGGAAAATGTGCTCGTGTTTTAAGGTAAGTCTGGGTACTTTGTCATCACATAAACATCCTATATTTACCTGTATCTACCATTTGCCATGCCAATGAATGGTTGCTTGTTGATGAGGAAACGTGTTTGCAGCAGGTACTGTGAGATCAGTCAATAGGTTAGGCCAGATAATCTGGGGCTGTAACTGTCTGATTCAATAACATTCAGCCCAGTTAGCCTTATCTGGCCATAAGATGTATGCTGGTCATGTTGAGGAAGCTCCCGATTTGTCAGTGCTTTTGCTGCAGGCTTGTGCATGGCATAGGGAGCAGCACAGAAACGCAGGCTCGCCAGGCTCACAGCCTGTATCCCGCGAGTCACTGACAAGATCCACCTTATCTCTCTGCCTTTTCCTCCACAAAGGCTCTGCCACGTCCTTTCAGAAAGGCTCTTCAGGCACAGCCGAGACCCAGCTCCTGGCTGGACGAGTGGTTCCAGCAGTGGCAGCCGGCTCCGAGTGACAGGACGTACGTCAGTCACGTTAATTAAGAGACCGATGCTGTCCCTGGATGATGGGTATGTGTCAGGTTGCGTGATGGAGGGCCAGATGCCATGCCCAGGTGCCACATGAACATTCTGTGACGAGACAGGAGATGGGCCACACTTGTGGGCCCTCCATCGGAAGCATTCCTCTCCAGCATGAGCATGGGGCCTCCCTTCCATGAAGGCTCTGCTGGGGAGGATTTCAGATGTCTCCAGCACTATCTTAACTTTTTCTGCAATAACTCAGAAGCAAAGCTCATTCTCTTGATCAATGCTGAATGCAGAGTGCATCCATCCATCTCTTCTTTTTTTCTCCTATTTCTGTTTTCCTATTGGTCTCTGCTACCACAAGAAAGTCTGAGATGTGGGCATGATATTATGAAGCTGGAAGATAACAGTGACATTTCTTTGTCCCTGAAGGCATTCTCAGCAATTTGTGTCCTTCCAAAATCAGTTGATGTTTCGGTTCAGGTTATGACTTATATGCTAAAGGTATAAGGCTAATCATGATATGTTTTCAGGATAACTCAATACCCGGGAATTCCTGTGAAGGAGGTGGAGGATATGGGAGGTTTACAGCTGAAAAGGTGACCTGACCTGCTGGAGGGGAAGACCAAAAGACAAAGGGTCCCAGCAAGAGGGAAGGAAAGCAAATAAGAATGATAATGCTAGGGCAGAGCGAAGGCCTCTCTTGCCTAAATACTCTCTCTGTCAAGGGCTATTAGCAGAAGCTCAGAGGAAGAAGTGCCATCACGCTACCCCCGTGAGCTCCCAGCCTTGAGCTCTCATCTGCTTAGGAACTTTCAGAGATGAATGTAACTGCATCTCTCTGTCTAATGGTCTTGGTGGGCTTTATTTCCAATCATTTTTCTAATTGCTTTTTGAGTAGACTTGTACTTTCGGCTTTCTCAACAGCCTCGGCGGCATGCTGTGGCAACAAATTCCGCAATTTAAGAACAGCTTGTGAAGTATTTCCTTTGTTTTTAACCTGCCACCTGATCATTTCAATTGATCTGCCTCAGTTCTTGCATTGTAAGAAAGAGCCAATAATTATTCCCCATTCATCTTCTCTGTGGTGTTGTAATTTTACACACACATATATATATTCTATTTTATTTTTATACAATTTTATATTCTCCTGTACCTTTTCCAGTTTTACCATATCTTTTTAAAGATTGATTAATGAAAACTGCATGAAGTTTTCAAGGTGTGAGTGCACTGCGGACTTTGGCAATGACCTATTGATATTTTCTATTCTATCTTCTACTTTCTCACTGGTTTTTAGCCTTCTATTTTCCTTTTTCATGGACGCTGAATATTGAACTGATGTTTTCAGGAATTATCCATAAAAACCCCAATTTCTCTTTCATGAATAGTAGTTGCTGATTGGAACGTAATGAGATGCAGGACTTCAGAACTGAGGTGTTTTAACCTTATGTAAACGTAGAGACAAAAGTGTGGAAAAGGAAACAAGGATGCATACATTCATATGAAGATAAACAACGCATAATTCTTTTTCCTCAGCCCGTCTTCAGAAAGAACAGGCAGCTGGATGAGAGGAAGCTACGGAGAAGCAAACTGCAGTGTGAGGGGTAAGAGATGACCAAGATGTGGACGATACAACCTCGTGTTTCATATTTGCGCGAAGTAGCCATTATCAGTGAGGAGTAACAGCATTTAGCATCATTCCTGATGAGGACAGAAAATAATCAAAGATGCCACAACTGTGAAAATGATGGTGTTTCAGTGGAGACAGGAGGAGGTAGGAAGATGAGAGAAGAAATGATGTAGTTATTCAGCACACAACTGCACCAGGGGCTCCTTGTCAGAGGGGCCCAGGTGCAGCCTCGGCAGACAAGGGAAGCAAGGGGTGAATGTCAGCAGCTGGTGGGATAAACAGCCTCATTTCGACTATGGCACTGCTGCCTGTACTAAGCACACAGTACCACTAACGACAAATGCAAAGCTGGAATACTCATCCCAAGTTTCCTTTGTGTTATTTTTTAAATCATGAAAATATTAAATGAATTAATGAAAATAATTATTTTGATTAACATTTTCCACGCATTTAGTGACAGCAAGGATCTTTACATGTAATATATTGGCTCTGTTAATGAATGACATATGAATTTACAGCCATTACTGCCTTCAGAGGCTCCCAGCAGTTCTGTCTTAAAATATTTCGTGTGCAAATTCAAGCACTATTACTCTCTATCGCACCTAGGGGATTATGATGCACACATTGGCTTTAATGTTGGCTTTAACTTTTTCAGTCCCTTGCAAGGAGATGAACATCAGTCAAAGGGATTTTTATACTTCTCTGTTGACCCTATGAATGTCTAGATGGCTAAATTAACATGGTTTTCTCCCAATTACTCTAGTAAGAAATGTTACGTACTAGACTAGGAACAGGATGGAGACCAGACAGTTTCTCCCAATTTAGCTACAAATCTGATTTTTCCTCATTTGTTCCTCATCTGACTCATTGATTTCGCTTTGGTTAGTTTATATAGATAAAAATATATATGTCCCTTTATATAAACAGGTCAGAGTGGAAAGAGGCTGCTTCTTCCAAACTAAAGCAAACCCTATGCTGTTATCCAGAAATGGTGCATAATTACAGCAGGTTCCCCCAGAATTTGGAGACAGAAAATCTTAGAAGAGGAAAACCTGTTCTGCCTTGCTGGCAATTCCCCCTTTTCTGGTGAGAACAACAAAGACAACTTGGTGCATCTTCTTGTCCCTAAGCACTGAGAAACGCACTGCACCAGTGTCACAGTCCACGTGGCTGCCGTGGCTGGGAGCTTCTCCTCAGGCTTCAGCAGAGCTTCACTCAGGAGGGGTGGACTGGGCTGGGGGGTGCTCAGCTCTGCCAGCGCTGAGGCCACCCAGAAGAGATGTTGGGGACAGGCTAAAGCATCCAGCAAGCCTGGCTATTTCTGCTTCCCATTCAGAATGCCCTGTCACCCTGCCAGAGGGGCATCTTCAGGGTGATATATATATATAGATATATATAGATATATCTCTCTGATCTGGATGAGTCTGATCTGGAAACCAGGCTAGCCTCCCTGTTTAGCTGATGTCATAGAGAAACTTTTTGATACCTTGGAGCACTAATTGCATGCACGCTATTATGAATGATAGTGAAGCAGCAGAGAAAATCTGCCTCCATCTCCACCAGTGCCTGGGGTCAGACTCTGTGTCCAGAACAAGAAGCTGTTGCCACTTATAGAAGCCCCACTACATGAGCAGAGACCCTGGAGAAATTATGAAGTCTCTTGGGCCTCCATGAATTGGAGTGCATAAAATAAAATGCTAGGGAAAGTCTGAAGTTCAAGGCTTTCCTTTCCTCAAGACAGCTCTGTTTCCACTTCACTTGTTATCTGAATCATGCCTTGACTACTTTTAAAATCACCTCTTGCACAGCAACTTCTCATATTTTGATTTTAGTCATCCTCTAAGGTAGCTAAAAGCTAGTGGCTGCTGGTTCAGGAACTCACAACCCTAATTGTTGTCCCTAATAAGGAGGAATTTGCCTTTTTTTTCTTCCCACATTGGATACGCTTGGAAATCACAGCACACTTACATAAACCAGTTATTACCTCCAAAAGAGTAGATCTCTCAAGAAGCCATGTCAAAGACTTAATCAGCATCAGAAACCGCATCATCTTGAATTGCTCTTCAGTGTGGCAAAAGTCTCTTCTAGACCAACCCAGGGAAAAATGTCAAATCAGACAAGAGTGTATTAATTTTGTTTGGCACACTGACAGCTCTGACTTCATGTACGGAACTTAATAGCTATTTACCTCACAGATCCAAAAGGTATGGGCCAAATGATCACCAATGTTAGTCCTCTGAAGGAAATGGAATTAAACCAGGGTGAATCATCCACCACAGCCTAACAGAATTCATTAATTTCAAATATTTTTCTCATCCTTTTTGTTGCAATGATCAACATTCCGTGGAAAGCCTTTCTGGGTTTTAGGGGACAGGATGAAGTCTGGAGAAAGTTTGAGCAGCGATTCCAGGTGTTGGTGTAGAAACAAACACAAACATTTCTGGCCTTTGAACCAGGAGTCTTATTAGGCTTATTTGGCTGAACAAAAGGATCAACAGAGCATTAAAGCATGGCGAGAATGATAATCTGGGCAGTGCAGGGCAGAGTTAGAGAAGCAGTCTGCCCTGGGATTATAATCGCTAACCGATAGGTCCCTGGGATTACAAACGCTGCCTACGGTTTCTCGTCTGGTGCGAGTCCTGGAAAACAGGTGCCGAAGGCTCCCGGGCAGCCTCCACGTTCTGCACCAGCTCGGTGCTGCTGCTGCCCAACAGCAAAGCCAAAAGGACAAGGTGTTTGTGACTCGAAGGAAAAGCTACAGACTCTTGGTCCAGGTGTCCCCGTGCTCAGAGGGACAGGAGCAAGTGCAGAGACAGCTGTGTATTGTGGGACTTGTCCTACCTTAGTCTCCTTGCCCTACCCAAAGAGGAAGAGGTGATCCACTCTAGAAACAGACAGCACCTTCCCAACCTGCAAGGTCTTACCTGAAAAATGGCAAGATCTGTCTTAGAGCAGGAGAGACTCAAACAGGCACTGAGCTGAGACAGCCTGCATTTACTACACCATCTTCAGTCTGAAACAGAACCGCTCCCAGAGATTTTACACATTCTGTCCTAAGGAAAAAGCATATTCTCCTTGCTCTTTGTAAAGAACTGTAAGAGTTTAAAGCCCTACACTTGACGTATATCACTACCTACCCTTTGTTTCCCCTCTGAACTGTCAAAAATACCTGTAAATAAGTTCAGAATAGCATGAGGAGACTCCTGCAGGAGCTGGATCAGATCATTAATGCTCAGAAACATCCACCCTGTTTCTCTCCATTACTTCCTTGCTCTGTCCCCACTTCTTCTTGTCCCCCTCACTGCCACCCCATGCCCTTCCTCCTTGGCTTTTGGTAGAAGTGCAGAGCAGGCGGGCAGGAGCTGCCTGAGGCGCGTGGGGAGGGAAGCAAAGCTCGGTTCCTTAGGGTTGCTAGCTGTGCTGACAGGCTGAGTTATTTTTCAGATACAGAGACACAGAGGCAAGAAGAAGCGGTTGACTCAGGAGAGCGATTGTGCTTGACAACTCTTTCTAATGCCCTAGACATTGCTAGGGCTCAGGAGAAGGACTCGGCTCCTTTCATGTAAGACATCAGTAAACAGCCTTGGCTTGTAAAGGGAGGAGGAAGGGGGCAGTGGGAGGGGGATATGACATGCCAGCCCCTGCTTGCTCCCTCCCAGCCAGGGTAGGGTTCGCTCCTCTAATGTACGCTTTGGTCTGCAGGGTTTCACTGTTCCCGGAAAGCTGCCCTGCCGACTGCGCTCCCCTCCCTCAGCCGAGCACGTGGCTTCGGGGCACAGCAGCGCCCTGGAGACCCCCAGCACACCTGGACGAGCCCTGTCTGAAGAGATGCTGAGAGCCAACCAGCCAGTAATTAGCACTTGGCTAAAATGCCTCTGCACCGAGCAGCCGCCCTGCTCTCAGCGGGCGCAATTACACCAGCGGGGCAGCGTACGGCCACAGGGTCGGGTGCTCTTTTCACCAGCCCACCATTCATTTCTGCTTTCCCCCTGCTTGCTGGTCTGGTCACAGGCACTCTTGCCTTGCCTTGCCATGCCACTCGAGGTGAAGCTACATTTTGGCTACCATGGAATAAGAGCAGCAACTCGGCAAGCTGTCTGGGAGCTGGGCTGCAGACCCAGCCGCTACCAGGTGGGATCCAGTGCTCCATTTAGCCAACCTCAGGTATGCGATGTTCACCCACACCACCCAGTTTTATGCAGCGCCTCCCTGGCTCAGCCAAGACCATGGTCCTGCAGCGCCATGTAATGCACTGCTGGGCACAGCAAGGATCACTCCCTTCCCGGCAAGTATTACAGCAAAAAGCAGGCTGACTGATGGTACCGGTGTCCTGGGGAGCTCTGAACTCCCCATGCGTGCACACTCCCTCCTCACTGGGGGTCCACCTAACCAGAGATGCTGCCCAGCATGAGAGGCAGGTACAAGAGAGAACTATGGAGTGACTGGCCTGCTGAAAATAGTCTCCCAACCACTATCAGTCTGCTTTGCCAAGCCTAATATTGATGTCCGACATATGCATATATATATAAAAGACTGTGCCTAATCAATGTCCTCCATCTGTGTTTGTCTTGGTCTCACAGGTGCAGCACCTCCAGCCTTCTCAAGAGAGCAAAGGTTCAGCTGCAAAGTGCACATGATGTGTTCACTTTTCTTCATCTTTCACAAGCCTCTTAACAGCAATTTGGGTTGAGACTTTTAAAATGGGCAAGGTGCGCCATTATTTCTTTGCAGAATGTAGAGAAGGAGGGAGACCCCTGCTCTACGTTTTTATTGGAAGGAGTAGGAAGGTTGTCGTAGATTAAAATCTTCCAGCTGCTCTCCTGGGAAGGCACCACTCCTCCTGCTGGCTCTGCGGAACTGCAAGAGCACCAGGCATACAAGTAAGAATAAATAATATATAATAATTACTCGCGATTACTCTCAGGGTTCATTTGTTTCCCTGGCATAAAATAAACTCTCAACTGTCATCAGACAGTGAGCAGAGTGTTATTTAAAAATGCCTGCTGGAAACACAGCTAGTTGAGAAAACAGCTATATACCCATTTCCCCTAAAAATGTGATTTCCCCCCTAAAAATTTCGCAGAAATATGACCATTTCTTTCACATGTTCAATAGGGAACAGTCAAAAATAGCTTGGTTTTGTCTTGTCTTTGATAATTTCATTTAGACCGCATTGTTTTCATTCACCTGATTTTGACTCATATTAAAATAATAATATTATGCTACATATATTTTTCAGTACATGCACTAAATATATTTATATCTTATGTTTCAACATTGCTTAAATTTTTCAGTAGAATCAGAATAAAGTATTTAACATTTAAAGTCATCTGAATTCTGAGTTTAAGTTTTTATTATTTTAATCAAATTTCATTTTTATACAAAATACAACCTCTTCTTACAACGTTGTATTGCCTGCCAAAGCCATCTTTTCCATGGGTGTTGGGAACTTTCTGAAAAACTGCTTCCTCTGAATACAAGTCTTTACATTTAGGACCCTCATCTGCTGAGGAGCCTCTGCCTGTGGCACAGAGGCCCCTTTTAGGCTGAAGCCACTTAAACTAACAAAAGCTGTTAGTATTTCTTTTTAATTTGTTGATTACTGATCTCTTTGACTTGCACGTCTGTCATTCTGGAGTCTGGGCTCAGACACGTCTAATAATAAGAGAAGTATAATCCCATATACCTACAGCTGTCTCTCTCCCTCTTCAACACTGGTGATGTTTTCCACATTCCGAAAGTTACCATACACCACAGAAGAAAATACCACCCCAACCTTCCCAGCTAGTCCAGTTATTTTTAAAATTCTTCCACTTCTATTCCATTTCAGATTTGACTACAACTAGACCCTTTCTTTCCTCTTCTTTTCTAAGCCTACAATTGAAAATCAGAACTCCTCAATTCTTTGCTCAACTCCAAGACAGCAGGAATGCTGAAGTCCAAAGAATGGAAATTGAACTGTGAAGAAATTTCTGTATATGGTCACCTTATTTAACAGGGATTCAGCTTTTTAATAATCCGTGATGTGATCAGAGAATTAAAGAGCAAGGAAAACCTGAAAAAAGCAAACAAAAATTATACAGACCAATTACCAAAATGAAACAGGCTAATGCACCCTAGGATGAATGATGCTTACTTAAAAATGATATTTTATTCAATCAGGCATAACTTGACCTATATTGGAAACAGAAGGAATTATAGCGATTACGCTGGGATAATGCCAGAAAGCAGCTTGGCTGCGTTATTAAGCTGGAATGAATCAGCTTCCACTGTAAAATGCATCACTAAACAGGCAAGGACAATAACAAATTACAGAAAGGTAAGTGAGAGAGTCGAGAGGCCATTTTGTCACTGCATTGTCAGTGTGCAAGCATCGATCATCTGCCTTGCTGAGGACAGTCCAGGGAGGTGGGGGAATACCTGTACTCCCAGGAAACCAAATCAAGCCTTGGCACAAGGCCACCGTGGAGGGATCAGATCTGATCGTATTGAAGCCCAGGTAGCAGCTCGTCGATCAATAGGTTTAACAGAATGCTGGGGCTGGGCTGGGATCCTTCAGGAAGAGACAGGTCCTTTTCACTTGCAGGGATGGTCTTGCGTTGGGTTTATTTGCCATCTTTCTGTTCCTAGCACGGCAAACAGCTGGATGCAGGCATTGTTTGTGAAAGACGCTGAGAATACAAATATAACTAAATACAGTAGCAGAAGGTGCCAGGGTGAGAAGGGCAGTTACAAATGGAGATGAATTCAGTCTTGGTTACGCCTTTCTTACCTCTGTGATGCCAGTGGAGATGCTCAGTTGTGACTAAAATTAGTTTTTAAGCCAAGAGAAATTAATATTGCCTGGTGGGCCATAGCAGGAACATATACGTGGCTGCCATATATGCCTGTCATGTATGTGTCTGTATTCTAACGCTAGTGTTCTCAGGACCAAGAGATGCTAAATGAATAAGCAGTGGTGGCATAACCCACTCCAGGCCACCTTTTCTTCTAGAAGACAGATGCATATAGACAGATACAGCCCAACTATGGTAACTAATTCTCAGGGGGTTAAATGGGCCGGTGTGCGGGAAGGGGTGGAAATGACCTGGTACTGCCTTGCGACAGATGATGGTTGAATGACACAAACTGATCCTCCAATCGCCAAGACGAGGGGGGGTGTCATCATAAAAAATAACTTGTTATTAATGGGTTACGTTTAGTCAGTGAGAGGTCTTTTGGAGCTATTACACAGTATGACCACAGCTACTAATATTTAATAGTAGAACTTGAGACTGGTCTTGAAGGTCTCCACTGCGGAAATTTCCACAGTGCTAATTTTTGCTGGAGGGCTGAGAACAGCCTATAGAACTCACACTGGAATTTTTAGACCTTTATTGTGGTTTTAGAAGCTACAGGCCCATTCTCTTCCGTTAGACAGTCTCTCATGGGCTTGATTCACTCTCTGTAATTTCCTTATGGTGCTGAACTTGAAGACATTGGGGGTTTGTCACAACTTAATCAGGCTCTTTTGGAAAAAGAAAAGGTAAAAATTGATATATTAGTCAGTGTTTTAAAATTGTTGTTTCTGGCTAACTTATATACTGCTTGTAGATAGATTTGCCCAGACTTTTCTTAGGAAAAACAAAGCACATAAAAAATTTCATTTGTCTGTAGACCAAGAGGTGAAATCCTGGGATTTGAGGGGGGTTTTAGTAAATCAAGAAAGAAACTTGATTTGTGTCAATTTTGGTTTTGTTTCAAAAACGTTCAAATATTTCTATCCAGTTTTGACAATTAATATCATTTGTATTGTATTTGACAACACAAACCACGGATTGTATTTCGACATACAGAAACCCTCTAAACACAATGGAAATATGCTGAAATTAGAAAATTAGCTATGCTGAAACTTTTTAAAATCACTTTTGAGAATTTTTGATGGTAAAAAAAAATGTCAGAACTGACTCTTTCCTGCAAACAGTTCCAGCTTGAATGAATAAGGATTATTCTATAGGAAACCTGCTTGCTGAAAACTACCTTGCCAGACCAAAGCTTCATCCGCAGGGCCAAATGCATCACAGGTGTCATTCATTGTAACTCCTTGATGCAAAAGAGTTGTGTTATCTTTCACCAAGACAAAATTTGGCCTGAGGATTCTTTAGGAGAGTTTACTTCCACACAGTCCCTTTCCTAAATGCATAGATTTTGACTGTGAAAAATCCCTCTAAGGAGCTCCATTATATGTTAGAAAAATATTTTCCTTATTTAACTCAGGCAATCGCAATTTTGATCAACTAATTTTTGGGGGTTTTGAAATCTGATCGCTCAGTCAGCCCAATCTGACTTCTTATTTTCAAGCTTAAACAGAATTTCTTTGGCTGAGTCCTTCAGTTATATGTAATTTAAGAGAAATCAATTTAGAAATTAGATGCATGAATTAGCAGCAGTGGATGGAAAAGAACTTGCTTTTTTGTACTTGGTTGAGTCCAAATATCTCTTTTAAAAGCTGAAGAAATCTACTTGGAGGGGAATTAGATCAAGTTTTTGAAAACACCAGCAGTTTTCAGTGGAAACATTCCTATTAGTGAAGCGCTGTTTGTTTATGGTTTTAGGTTGATCCAGCTCTGGACTGATCACGCACGCTGCTCTGCAAAACGCTAGATGTGAGATTCCCTGTTTTGATGCAAAATACCCCTGGGTTCACAGCAGCATGAAGCAAGATGAATGGTGAGAAACCTGGCCTCTGGAGGAGAGGGGAGGGGAGGGAGGCGGTCAGGAATCACAGCCAGAGCTGGTCCTTCCACTGACTCTGGCACATCCAGGATCCCATCCTTGTTTATAAAACCAGGATAGCAGCATGGTTTTTCTGTTCCTCGGGTAAGTGCTGAGGTTAGCTTATGAACATTTAATAAACGTTTGGAGTTGACCCAGTGGAGGGACTGCTATAGCTCAATGTTTAATAAAAACCTCCAGATTAAGGCTGCTGCAAGGTTACATAATCTTCATCAAGGACAGTATTAAAGAAAACCAGTTCATTAATAATTTTGATCTCGAAATCAAGAAGATAATTACATTCGTTTAGCACCTTGGAGGGTTTTACAGGTAGCGTTTTTGCCAGATTATATATCTAAAAGTGGACCACTTAAAACTCACTAACCAGAACTTTTCCTGTAGACTTTCTGGTGGATCTCCACGAAAGGTGCACATGTTGCATAGTATAAAGTGTTCAGTCAAAGCCGCAATGGGAGTGGTAGTCTGTGGTACTTTCTCGTGCATTGCTTAAGAATGTGTGGGAAAGTGCTGGCCATATCCTGTAAGCAAACGGACCAGTGTTGTCACAATGAAATGAAATTAATGACAATTCAATTCATGTTATCAGTTGCAGATGTGGCTCGCTGTTTTGAATCACATGCTAATAATTTCTGATAGCTCACCCTTAATGTTCCTTGTCGCTTGCTGTAGTTGGCCACTGTCCTGGCTATACCCAAGATGCCCTCTAGTCAGCTTAAGGTTAGAAATCTCTTCCTCCCTTCAAGATGCAACTCAGAGGCAAAGCTGGTTTCACCTCGGTTTGATGTTAGGCATATCTGACATCGCTGTCAAAAGCACCTGTCATATTGCATTACTTTTGACTCAACTTTGCTCCTTCAGCTTCTCCCTTAACCCCACATATTTAAGGAGAATGTGGAGGAAAAACTCAGTTTACCAGGTTTTTTAAATTCTTTGCTTCTAATCTATTTCGAGGACTGCAAATTGGGGAAAGAAACCCATCATGCTGAGCTGTAGAACTATGTTTTTTAATTTGGAGAACCAAGAAAAAATGTTCACACCAGAAGCCTCTTTGAAAAAACACCCCTGCAAGGACTGTTTGGAATCTGTCTGAAAAGATACCGATATGGTGGATGGGTGAAAGTCATTATAGCATGAGGTACACACCAGATGCATTTGTACTGCGTAACTTGGAGCTCTTTGTCAATAATTTCCTGTATGACAGAGCGCTGGAAAACATTAGGAGCAGTGCCATGTTTGCCTCTTGCACACACAAGCAGCTTAGACATTCCTGCTGCAAGCAAGGACTCGGAGATCACTGTTGCTCCCCATCAGTCTGTTGGCCTAATATGACTTATCCTTGGGATCAGCTCAAGCAGAGTAAAGAGGCAGCACCCTCCTGTAATGGCCACGCATGGGCGGTACAGTGCACGATCTAACCCACAGCCCCGCTTGGGGGAACGATAGTTTGGGGAATGGGAGACAAAAATGTGCGTTTGCTGGCGGAGCTGTTAGTCCCGATGTCAGTGGCGATCCCCAAGTCTCCCCTGGCAAGCTTGCCAGTGAAAATGGGGCAAGGCACTTGCGAAAGGGACGTCGGTGAGTTGTGTTCCCGGGTGCACAGAGAAGGCTGGGTCTGGCAGCGAGTTCTGTGCCAGTGGCAGAGTGAGCTCCTAGAGTAAAAGGCCCTCCCAAAGGGCCCTCTGCCAGCCCCAGTGGCAGCCATGCACCTCTTCAGGGTGCTGCTGTAGCTCTCAGCCTTTTCCTCCCTCTCTGTTCCACATGAACGTGTTCCGGAGTGTCTGACAGAGCAGCACCATTTTCCTCCTCGGAGTCAGATTATGACAGTTTCCACCCCTCAGTGGCCTCCATGGGGGTAGGAGCATACCTACGTTTTCAACAGATACCAGAAAAAATGCATGAGAAATGTTCCATGAGAAGAGTTCAGAATTCACTTATTTGTATATAGAGACTGAAATTATAAATGAGCAATAATTACCAAAATCCAGACGCTTTTTTACCTTTGTTATGCAGATAACATTTGCTCCTAGTCCCTTGTACTCTGAGGAGATGTTGCTGCAGAAATATTAATATCAAAGGTAAATACCATGGTAAAAATGTTGGACGATATTCCTGAGTGCAGTAATTACGGTAGGGACAAAGTGGCTTTTACAACCTAATTTCACTGTCCCCCCGTTCCTGAAGCGGCCGTCTGTGAGCTCAGCCCCTCCGTGTAATTCGGAGCAGCTCGTGGCCTGCCCTACCTTCCCTCTTCTTTGGATCATCCCAGTTGTCCCATGGGAGAACCCGGCAGAGGCACCCCTGGCTGACGGCGACCCCCTGGCCATCACGAGGGAACCGGCACGGCTGCCTCCGGCCCGCTTTCCCCAGTGCCCGACCCCGGCTGGGCTGCGGAGGCTGCAGCGCCCCGCAGGCCGATACGGGCCCGGCTGTCATGTCGCTGTTAGGGTGACCGAGAGGAATGACTCTAGCCAGGAAAAGGCATTAGCAGAGGTCGTTAATGAAAGGTTCTGGGTATTCTTAGAAAATCGCAGCATTAGTGGGATGACTTGAAATATTTATTAACGTGGGGAATTATGTCAGTTTGCAGATTTCTCTCATTACCCTACTTTTTTTTTTTTTTAAAGCTTGTTGCAAGGCTACCAAGCGGGCCTGTGAGGAATCCAGCAGCGGTCTCTTCAATCATGGAAAGTGCTTTTAGAAAACATTATGGTAATGCTCAGCACTAAATGCTGTTTGTCCCCGAAAAAAAAGGAAAAATCGCTGTGAAGAAAACAAGAAAGTAGCACAGAGGGAAGAGCGTTCGCTGCAGGAAAAGCCCTTCTTCGCTCCATCTGCAAATGGTTTTTGAGCACAAAGGCAAGATGGCTCCAAGCAAGCAAATTCAGATGGTGAACAGTCCCCAGGGTTGAACGCAGGTAATGGGCTAATCAAATGAGAAGGCAAAATTACTGTTTTCATCAGCACATTTCATTTTGCTCGCCAGGGTTGTTTCAAAAGGAAGCATGCAGCCATGGTTAAGGAACAGATGTTTTGGGCAAATTTTGAGCTAGTTTTTAAAATTAATATCTAATATTCATTTAGAGGTCCTTTGTAGGTGCTGATGAGTCTGGGTGCTACAATATTTGAATCCTCTCTTTAGAGATAGTTTGCTGACACTCAAATGTCCCTCCTAACTACTTTCTTTTGCATCATTTGGAATCATGACATCCTCGGCAGACGCCACTGATGCTTGCCTACAGCCGTAGGCTGGAGAAGTAGAGAAAATGTACAGAACTAAGTCAGAGGAGGGGTTTCAATCCCTGTTCTCAAGGCCCATGTAGAATCTGACTCACGCAGGAGAACTGCTACCAGAAAAATCCTCTTTGAAACTTACACCCATTCGCATCTCCGCCTGAGCGCAAGCGCCCGCTCGAAGGGAGTCTCAGCAGCGATGAGTGAGCAGCAGCAGAGAGCTCCTTAGAGCTACCCGACGAAAGGAAGATCGTGGTAGCCTTCAAATTTGTGAGAAGTATTTAGGTGATTGGCATAAATAGGCAAAAGAGCATTTGTCATTCGTGTACGATGCCAGGCAGAAATTGCTGTGTGGGTGTGTAGCTGTGTGTATGCTTGGTGTGGTTGGCTTAGCTTAAGTCAATAATTCTGCTGAGATAAGTACCTCAAATGCCAGAGGCAAATCAATGAAAGAAAAGGCAGGTATATAAACTTCTCCGGAACCTAAAAAAAACCTATTGTAATACATGCACCATTACAATCCAAAAGAAATTGGCAGCTAGCTCTGAGCAGAATTTGACTTTCATTGAAAGACTATCAAAATATAAGAATTTACTATATGAGAAAAATAATCAAAGAATTTTGATGTTGTTGTTTTTAGCAATCAACATAATGATTAAACATTTAGCTTCCCTGAATCTAAAAACCCAAGAGAGATAGGGAGCAAATAGAATGCAAACAATTGTACGAGCGTGGACTTCAGAAATTTTGTGTTAAACCTGCCACATCCATTCTTTCTGTCAATGGAAGAACACATTGAAGAAGGAAGCACAGTATGTAATTAATCATTTTTTAAAAGCAAATGAAAGGACACAGAACCTATATTGACCATTTGAGTAATTAAGGGAACTCTGAGAGGCTTAAGTCAGAGTGAAAATATAGACTCAGGATTATACCATGCAAATCTGATACGACGTGGCAGTTTTCCACTAATGCAAGGGAAAGCATTTCATTATTGACAAGCAGAACACATTCTATGTGGTAGCTGGAGTCAACATAAGGACTAAATTAACAGGCAAGTTTACCATGGACATCCCAAAATTGGGCTGAAAACAATCGAAGGTGACTTTAAAATCTTCACTTCAGACATTGTTTAGAAATTGGGATATGCAATTTACAAACGTCTTGGTCAGCCACCCCCTTCTGTCAGAGAAGGGACAAAGACAGCACTGATAAGATTTCTTCCCAAATTTATGTGTAATTATCTATGGAGGTGCAAAGGTTCTCATTCATTTAACTAGGATTCCTCCTGTGACTAAGTGCTCATCAACAGGAAGAAAGATTAATAAAGCCTGTCCCAGAAAGATCTCCATGCTATTGCCAGATGGATTTTCTTCTTGTATAGTTTATTAAAAATATAATATATCTGAAATTGGAGCATTGTTGCCTAGATTTAATTAGATATATATGTAACATGGTAAGTACATGTCCCTGGACTGGAAGAATATCACTATTGGAAGCAAAATTTCTGGAGAAATTGCTCTTTTGTATAAATGCAAAGTTAATTTCTTCAGTTTTGCTATCATTATTATTGTTACTATTACTATTGCTGTTCTTGTTGCTAATGAAAATACTCTCCAGAAAGTTTCTCGCTGGATTGTTCATGAACAAGGAAACTACTACACTTCTAACCATTTTTTTTAAATGCAACTTTTTGTGGTGTTGTCCCACCACAAATTTTGAAGTTTTACAATGTGTGAAGGAATGAAGGAGTTCTTTGCTGCTAGACAAATTAGTCGTAGGGTACCTTGCTTTCAGATTAAAAAAGGAGGGCTGAGAGACAGCCTTGAGAGCTGAGAGACAGCTCTGTGGCACACACAGAGTAGAAGTAAAGCTCACCACTTCGTTCAGAGAGCTCTGGAAATGGGCTGATATGCTCTGGGAAGCGGGAAATGTGAGATGTTTCTCCTTTCTTTGGTTAAAACTTTATTTTTATGCCTTATGCCAAAAAAATTATTTCAGAACCGCTGCTCCTGTTGTCCTTCCGCACAACATCTTGTGGCCATAGGAAGACCCCTCCTCCGAGTGACCTCTGGGAACAACACAGTCCTCAACTAAATGGAGCTCAGTTGAAATTCATCTTAAACTGCCCATAACTTCCACTGAAAAATGATGCCTTCCTCACAATTTTAAAAGTGCTACAGAAAATACATCAGCTCCTCTGAAAAACAGCACATTTCCACCTTAAAGGGCTAGGCAGCAAGAACTAACAGCCCCCCAAATGAGTAATTTCCGAAGCCCTGGGTTGCAGTAATGCCACTTGAGAACCTGTCAGCAGTTGTAGAGATGAAGCCGGACCCTGACCAGTTTGGTTTCTATGCTGAGGAACATGTGCAGGTGCTGAAGAAGCTCTATCTAAAGACAGCCGCCGTCCGTCCTGCTTCCCACGGCCCTGCAGCTTTCCATGCACATCCAGTGAGAGGCCGGTGGCACAGCAGGTCGTAGTTCCTGGAGCTCCAGTGAGAGAGAGGAGACTTAGAGCTGTGCTCATGAAATGCAACTGCAGCTGAGATGAGAGAAAAAGTGCAGTGAAAAATGAGGACAAGTTGTAAGCCCTGAGAAACGAACTGGCACCACAGCCAACTTCATTCACTGCCGCATGGGCATAAAACCAAATTGCTTTCTCATCATGAAAACACTGAAGGTTTTTTAAGACTGTTCTTACAGGCTTTCATCTCTTTTATTATTTTTCCCCTACAGTTTTATCCTCTCCTTCTGTCTGAACACTGATTTTCCTTTCCCCCTTTTCTCTCCCAGTTGTAGCATTTTTGCTTTTCTCTGTCCTTTCTTTTGAACACTTAAACCTACGTTTCTTTTTTTCTTTAAACAGTCCCTTGGTTACCCACTGTTTCAAACACCCTTTTTTCCTCTGCCAGTTTGTCTCTCCCACCTTCCACCTACTCCACTAACTCCCACCCACCCACACCCACCAAACACAAAGCTATCATTTTTCTCTTTTTGCCTGGGAAGTGTGAGTGAATGGGCAACGGGTGGGAGTGAAAGGGTAGTTCCAGAATGGATGTCTTCAACTTCAGCCACTCTGGAGTCGAGTTCCCAATGAAAACTGATCAGAAAATGTGTTTGGGGTGAAGGCAGAGAAGATGCAAGGAGGTTTTTGAAGGTCTTTTTACTAGACTGGAAAGTTTGGGGACAAAGATGTCCTACATAAAAGTTTTGCCTGGAAATACAGCACCTTCAGCTGAAAGCATGCCTTATTATTAATTTTTTTTTCATTGGAAACTCAGTTTCAACCATGCTAGCTCCACATGGGAAGCAGCTATATGGGACCAGAGGACAACTTGTTCCCTGAACTTGGAGGATGATTTATTTGATCTCCGGTCAGTAAGCAGAGCATTTCCCTGCCACACAGTGAGGCATCCGTGGGCTGCTCCTCCTGTCCATGCCAAGTCTTAGAGGTAATTCATCTTCGGTGAATGTCTGGTTGTCTCTTCTGCAATAATGCTGACCGTGGACTGGGGCACCCAGCAGCAGTCTGCAGGAGCATCTAATTTGGGTGATTGGAGCAGATCAGACAAGGCTCCTCTGTCTACACTATACCCAAGTCAGAGGGCTTGCTTTGAACTTCCTTTACTCAATGGACTCTTGGACTCAATGATCCTATTGTGTCCGTGGTTCAGAGTTGTCTCAAGGCCCAATAACTGTCCCAGACCGTTGTGTTTCCCAGTAAGGACTGGTGGGCATTTGGTGCACAGCCAGAGCAGAGCTTCCCATTTAGTTTTCTCTGAAGCAAATCCACTTCCTGTGCACAGATGCCACTTTCCACCCTACTCAGCGCTTGTCAGGCCACACCTGGAGTGCTGTGTCCAGTTCTGGTCCCTGCTGTACAAAAAGGATGTGGACAGGCTGGAAGGGGTCCAGAGAAGGGCCACCAAGGTTATCCAAGGACTGGGAAGCTGCCATACGAGGATAGGCTGGGAGAGCTGGGTTTGTTCAGCCTTGAGAAAAGGAGGCTCAGAGGGGATCTCATCCCCATGTACCAGTACTTAAGGGGCAGCTACAAAGAAGATGGAGACTCCCTTTTTGCAAGGAGTCCCATGGAGAGGACAAGGGGGGATGGACACAAGTTGCTCTTGGGGAGATTCCGAATGGGCACGAGGGGGACATTTTTCACAGTGAGGACAGTCACCATTGGAATAATCTCCCCAGGGAAGGGGTTGGCTCGGCCACGTTGGGCACCTTCAAGAGTCGGCTGGACAGGGTGCTGGGCCAGCTTGTCTAGGCTGGGCTCTTCCCAGAAAGGTTGGACTAGGCGGTCCCTGAGGTCCCTTCCAGCCTGGGATTCTGGGATTCGATGATTCTGTGATTGGTGAACCAAACCAACAGGTGATAAGTGGAGACAATCACAGAATTCTCTTAAAAGCCTCGCTACTTGTCGAAATTGAAATGTTAATTCAGACAGAGGCAATAAAGACTACTGCTGAGATTCATGGCCCCATGTGTCTAACTTTTCAAGCTGATAACCCTCTGGGAGTTCACAATAGTCTGAAAAGAAGAGACACGCACACTGTATTATCTCTGACATGGAAATTTTCTTTTTCCCTTGTTATCTGAAATTTAAATTAAAGTCATCCAAACTTAAACAGTTTTTGGCTGTGTGCGTGCCATAACAAAAGTCACCACTAGCACAATATCATCACACTAGCAACATATCATAACAAACAACTCTGCCTCTTCATGCAGCAAAAATATTCCTTCAGTGATGCACTTGGTGCATTTCTGGGATGAAACCTAGACTCTACAAAGAAATGCTAGCGCTTTTCCCTGTAATTCTGTTGGTAATGTAACAACAGACATAAAAGGAACTTTCTGATATGTGGTTAAAGCCCTGTCTCAGTCAACTAAAACATATATTTTTAAAATAAACTCAAGTTCCCTGTCAGCAATTACTTTACTTCAAATAGATCATGTGGTATTTTTGTTTCCTTGCCTTTTTAAAATAAATATTAACACTGCAGAAAGAGCAATTTGAGTGAATGGAAGTGTGCGGAATAACGAGACGTTTATTAAACTCCACAGTTCTATTACTGAGAAGGACAATTTGGTGACGGCGGGCTCTGTGTACCCTTACAAAGATGGATTGGGTATGCAGCACATCCAAAAAAGCCAAGGCTGGGAAATGAAGAGGCAATTCCAAATATTTTCCAAAACCAATTTTCAACCTCTCTCTCAAAATGACACCACATTTATAAATCAGCTGGGTCAGAGGTAAGCAGTGACATAAAGAGAAGAGAGAGTAGACTGGGTGAAAGATCTCACCAACCGATTGTGTGTCTTCAGTGAGTCTTGGCTTCTCTGCTGGCACCTTTCATCGCTAGCAGACTGATGAGAAAACCAGCTTTGGGCTATGACACCTCCACTATCGCTCTGAAGAGCTATTCCCCCTCTGAATTAACTGCCACCCAAAGAGGAACAGCTTCTAACACAGCGTTGTAGGACAAAGTGCCATCCGTACCCACTAACGGGCTTGGTCGTGAGAACTGGCCCAGGGATGGAGCAGACACCCAGAGGAAATTCTGTGTTGACCCCGCTTGCAAATAGATTCATACTGTACTCAGATGGGCCACAAGATGCTAATAAGTCTTGTGCAACACAGCCCTGATCTGGATTTAAACTGACAGTCAAACAGGAATGAGACATACAGCCTCTCCCCCAAGTCATCTAATCCTTTTTCTGTGACATGATTTTAATATAATTCTTTGCATTCACAGAGCATGGCTTAATCTGAATTAGCTTTCTGGGCAAGACCTGATATGGGCTCATCATTTAGCCTCTCCAACCTGTCTTCTCTCAGCCAGACCTAATTTTAGGTGTCTGTAATATTTTCTCCAGCTGTTTTGTCATGACCTTCAGCAGCTCTAGCTGCCTCTGACTGACCCAGATGCTTTGCTGCTGTAATCTGAATCCCCAGCTCTCAGAGGTCACCCCTGCTCCACGGCTCCTTCCTAAGCTCTCAGTAAGCTCTCACAGAAAGCTCTTAAAGGAATATAGTTATCAAGACATGAAAAAGAAGGAGCTCTTGTTATGAAAATCTGCTTATGATACAGGGGAAAGAGGATAGGAACTAACGGTCATTTTTCATAATGAAGGGAAATTACCACGAAGAATCCCAAAGGTTATGTGCTGGGACTTGTGAAACAGCTACAGATGACAGGAAAAGGAGGTGCATCCATAGGTGACAAACTTTTTGTGATGATAAAAAATGATTTAGTAGAATCAGTTCTAAAGCTGACGGCAAGAAGTGGCTGAGTGGCAAGAGTTGCTGAATAGCTGCAAGATAAAAATGGTAGATGAAACACAAGGTTAAGATCATAGTATCACATACAGGAAAAACACTTTAAAGTATACATAAAAGTGAACGTGCTCTAAATTAGCCATTGACATTGGGGAAAAATAGGAATCACAAACAGAAACCATCATTAATTAGATAAATACACTGTGTGCCCACATTTTTTCAGAGAAAAAAAATCTTTTTTCAGAAAAGATATGGACAAAGGAACTAAGACTGTTCAAAGCTATGGAAATAGCTTAGAGCCTTTTAACTTGGAAAAGAGATGGCTGAGGGAAAGTATGATTAAGGTTTATGAAATTATACTGGTTTGGAAAAGGACAATGGATCTTCACTGCTTCTCATAGTGAAAAAACAACAGAGCACCCAAACAAAATAGCAGGCAGCAAATATAAATAAAACAAAAAGAAGTGCTTTTTTGCACAGCAGGTAGTTAAACCATGGAACTCTTTGCCACAGGTATTGAGGAGACTAAAGCATGAATGGGTTAAAAAACCTGCTAGACACATTCATTCATGAAGAAGTCCGCAAAGAGTTATTTAATGCATGCTCCAGTCAAGTCTTCAAGGTGAAGAAAACCTCCTGGTCCAAAAATGTCCAGCTGTCAATGACTCAACAGCTGAGGCATCAAGAAATAGAAGAAAGATTGTTTTATATTTGCCCTTTTACTTACTTTCTTCTTCTAAGGATCAGCTATTGGCCAGTATCAGAGACACGATGCGGAGCTAGAGGTGTCCTTGTTCTCACTCCGCATGGGCATCCTCCTGCAATTAAGGAGAAAAGGCTGTACAGAAACTGTTGACCAAAAGTGCCTTTATCCATCGAGCGAAAAGAAGTAAACACAGTGTCCAGCTCCGGTACTTCCAATATGCAATCAATACAGCCTCCAAAGAGACTACACAGATGGCAACGATATTTGGAAGTACAGAAAGTGCATTTGCAATGCAGAACCATCCAAGGAAAATTCTAGCCAAGGAAGAGTCTCGTTTAAATCTTGCGCTGCCCAGGTATTTGGAGGCAGGGTTAATGTAAGCACCTATGCGAGCCACCCTGTTCTGGGCAATTTCGTGAACGAGCTTCCATGATCAAATACTCTGCTGCATGAGGGAGGAGCTGATGATGATTTTCAATGGGCTATAAATAAACTGAAGGACATTAAGTAAACAAGTCACATGATGGATGTGATTGAGATTAGCTATTATGAGGAACCATAACAACTACTCATGAAGGAAAAATAGAGCACATGCAATGATGATTCTGCTAATAGGCCAGGCTTTGTGTCAGGTGTAGAAAGCAGACAGCAACAGAACAAAATATGAGCTACATGTATTTGTTGCCGCAGGTATGCTCTGACTGCAACAAGCCAAAACCGCTGTAAGAGGCAGGCCAAAAGCTGTTTACGTAACTACGGGGTGGGGGGAAGAAAAAGGAAGCAAGAAATGATCCAAACAGGATGCTGCATTTCAGGACATAAGGTGGGAGGTGTTAGTCACAGCATCAGGCATGCACGCCTTTCATCCAACAAGTGGAACTGTCTGTGCGAACGCATTAGCTCTACTTTCCAAAGCTATCTGGCACGGCGTGTTGTGAAGCGGCGCAGTGAAAGATTGCAAAATGAGACTTTGAATGGTGGGGCATGTCATGTCAGATGGAAAAGTTAATCTTCCCCTTTGCTACAGAATCTCAATGAACAATCTCGCTGAAGTACTGCAAAGCCTGGAAATTACATCAACTAAACCCTGCTGAAAACAACATTCAGTTCACCTCCATCCACCCAAAGAGTTAAGAAGCCACAACTTTTTCTGGAAGCAATGCTACCAGAAGCTTGGAAGTTGATGAGGTTTCTACGTGCCCAACATACAAAAACTAAGAAAATACAAAAGTAGGTGACATGTAAATTCAGATAATCAAAGTAACAGATGAAAGCTTTTAAGCCACCTATTTCAAAGATCTCCATTCAGTATCAAATCCAGATTTGAAGGCAAAAGCTATAAAATTATTCAAAAGCTGGCAAATCTTACCATTCCCATCAGTAACAGTAATTTCACCTCAGGGTGTATTTACAGACCAGCATTCTGAATCCAGCTATGACTTACTGATTTTTCAGCTTTACTTAGTTGCTTTGGTAGAACTGGCAGTGGTACGTATACACGCAAAGTTTCTCCACTATATGTCATATTAAAAATGTGACTTCAACCGGTATCTCAGAGCTCAAACAGGAAGCGTTTTCTACATCATTCAAGGACAAACCTGATTTTTTTGACTTCCAATTGTTGCAGAAGGATTCCTTGAGAATGCAAAAAGAAAGGAAAATCTCTGCACCCCTTCAGCTTCAGAAATCAAGCTTAGAAAAAGTAGTGCTTTACTGAGTTTGTTTGTGTCATGACTAATTTCCTCGGTTTCTAATAAAATTGAGATTTGAGCATCTCTTCCAAAGGCAGTGCGTCCTTTATACACTTATATAACTCATAAACACTTCAGAGAAGTGAGGACCAGTGCCCAAAGCCGCTGTGGCTTATCTCTGGGTTGGGTGCCTCAGACTGGTCCATCGGGCACTCTCTGCTCACTGGAAATGAGGTCTGGATCCGTCATACGCTGCAGAGCTGAAGCTACCCTGCCAAAGCAGGTCACCAATCACAGATCCCTGGGGCACGTATTTGTTGTTTGCTTTCCACGGAGGGAGCCGAAGCTAAGGGATGTGGGCAGCGCCTACAGAAGCAGGAAGGATCCATCCTTCCCAATGAACCAAGAGTGGACATGACTGAGCTGAAGGATGAGGATGAGCCTTAATCAACTTAAGCATACGTGGGGGTGACGGCTGAGGAAAGGGATGGAGAGTGACAGTCTTCACGCAATTCATCCTTCTACCCAGGAGAGATGGGATCGGAGCCATCGACGGGTGAAGTCAGAAAGCGCTTTTGGAGCACTGGTCTCAAAGCACAAAGGAACAGTCACCTGGTAAAGTTCGTATGCAAAGACTGGCTGCCTCCTGAACCAAACATATGCCACTCCGTTTGCAGCTCCCACCCTTGGCTACAGCTGCCTTTTGCAAGGGTCAAAATAGAGAGGTTTAGTCTCTCCTCTTCACTACAGGCAAAGCTGCTCACCTTTGCTCTCCTCAGTTTCAGAAAGATAGATCTGATGTACTGCACTGCCTTGTGAAACTGAGAAGTTGTCACATCCCATCACAGAAACAGTGGTCTCTTCAAATGGATAGGTCACGGAAAGAGGCTGCGGTTTCCAAGGCCAGGGCATTGCTAGTTGGTTAAAGAAACAGGCACAATAGCCACATATAATCCATTACAGAGGCTTTTCTGGACAGTCTTGGTTCATAGGATGCCATTCTGGAATTTACTATTCCAGACAGTGAATATCAGGGAAAGCTTCCCCAGGGTTTCTTTTCTGTCATTGAGTATTTAGCTGGCATTAAAAAAAAATAAAAAAAAAATTAAAAGGAAGAAGAAGAAGAAGAAGAGATCTATTTGTGGCAAACACCCAGCAAGGCAAGTTTCATCCTAAACAGCTAAAGAGTTAGATAATTACAGTCAACAGAAAGCAGTCTTATCTGCGAAGTGTCAGGCAGCCTTACAGGCGGTGATAGGAACTCGGCTCCTGCTGCAATACGCTCTTTCATGTTTCTTCTCCTTGTTATTGTTTCTTCTGTGTAACTTTGTGCCCTGATTTTACACTGGTTGTGTTAGTCCGGTATTAGTCTTCTGTAAAATCACTGGGGGCACTGAGTTTAAAAATATAGATTAAAAAGAAAAAGAAGGGTTTTGGCAGCATAATATTAATGACTTGTCAAGACTGCTAAGCTTGGCATACAAAGGCAGCTTTCTTTGGCTATCCAAAATAATTTCTGCAGTAATTGGCTTCTTTCTCACATTTGCGAAGGATGTATCCCCAGCGCAGTACTACACAACTGACGATTTATGCTCCTCATCAGAGTAAGGAAACTGCAGGAAAAATAGTGCCTAAGCTACATTGGGGAAAAAATGGCTATAGCATAGCTACTAGAACTTTCTTAAGCCACTTCATTAAAAATAAAGGGGTTGAGGATACTGTAACAAAGTAAAGCCTAGGCTTCTCACAGACTGCAAAGTCACTGCTATAGTCAATGAACGGAGAAGTTATTTCCCTAGCTGATTGCAAAATAGCTTCCATAAAACAATCTGTAGCTATTGTGGAGGAGGTGTTTTCAGCAGCTGTGCTGTCCTAAAGGGACACCAAAGAGCCACAGCTCTGGGTTTTGGCTGCCACCCTTTGGGTCTGGGCCTATGTGCGCATTGGTCTGGAAGGTGATGCCCTCTGCCTGTGAGAAGGAGTGGGAAACGGCGACAACCAGAAGAGGGGTTCAGGTGTTTCTTAAGCTCGTTTTCCTGGCAGCTCTGTGAGGGATTAATCGACTAGAGAGGAGCACGGCTGGTGTCAGTGACTGTGCAAGCGGGCTCTGTCCAGCCGGTTGCCGGTGTCAGCTGCAGCCCTCTGCACACCTTCCCTGCCGAGTCCCAGGTATGGAGCACCTGCTCACGGCAGAGCTGCCTGCACACGCAAAAGTGATGCTCCCGCCCAGCTCCCATGCAAGGAGAGGAGCCTTGCAGGTACTAGGAAAGACAGGAACTATAAGGCAAGCATTCATACGCCTTTCCCTCTCTGTGAAAAAGAATGAAGTCCAGACTATTTTCTAGTCTGGTGGTCAAGGATATCACCCGTAAGGACTGATAGCTAATGCACAGGATCTGTGTCATAGGTAAGGAGACATGGTTTTTCCATCAGCAACAGAGTTCATCACATAAAAGAGAACAAAAAGTAGAAGAAATTGTACTTTTTGTGTAATGTGGTAAGATTTTTTATTTTTAAAATTAATTTTCATTAAAAAACCCAAAATACATTTGTGTAATGTGTAAAAATGAGTGGTGACTTCTCATAGTAACAAAATTACGCTAATGCAATAAAAAATACAGGTGTAAGAAAGTGCTGTATTAGCAATGAATGGATGAATAATCCCCACAGCTGTGCTTTCATAAACGCCCTTTATAAGAACATAGAAACCCGTGCTGGGTGATGCACTGATCCTAGGGTAGCGTAACAACTTGTGACAGCCACAGGATCAGAAAACACCAAAACACCAGGGCAGTCACACTTCCATTGTCTGCACTACTCATCTTGTGCCAACTCTGCTGTGGGCCAGCTCTGTTGAACATCTACCTGCATTCACGCCTCGCTGCTCTGCTCAGAGCTACACGTCCTTAAGCCTTAGCTTAAGGAGAGGAGAGAGGGAAAGGCCAGAGGTGGGCCACGGCCTTTATCACCCACAGACGGACAGTGCTCTCCATCGAACTGCCTCGTGTTGGGAATCAGTGAGAGGTCTGTGTTTTTGAGGGACATGGTGAAAGGAGAGATTGAGAAAGAAGAGAGCAACCTCATCAACCTTTCCAAAGCATGTTTCCTCACATATGGTGGGACCTCTATTCCCTTTCACTTCTGCAGAAGTCATCGTGACTTGTGTTGACACCATGGAGCGGTATCCTCCAATGCTCTGTTGCTGGCAGAGCTCTTCAGAGTGACTTGAGTTCCTCCTAGCTTGTTGACTGGCTTCCCCATTGTGCTCTATGCAGCTTAATCACATGCTGCCAGACACTAATGGGGACACTAATTAACTAATTAACTTTGATAGCTGAGCTGCCTGGGAATGCAAAGGGAGCTGCTTTTCACATATATCACCAGGACAGCCTCTGCTCCCAGCTTAATCAGAGATTTACACCTGTTGCTTTTTCTCTTTGGCAAACCTTGATGGAATACAAGGATCATGTGAACCAAAGTTGGGAAGAGATATAATACAGAGCCCTTGTCACATCACAGATCCCAAGAATGTGCATCCATCAACGGGACAGGCAGTGGTGGGGAACAGAAAGAGAGGATCAGCCACCTGAGTACAGCCATGCACGTCCCATAAATCACGCTAAGAAGTTGGCCTTGATCCCTGTCATGCTTTGAGCTGGGATAGAGTTAATTTTCTTCACTGTAGCTGGCATATTGCCAGGGTCGTGGGTCCGAGCCCCACATTGGACACCAAAAAGGACTGTCGTGGTTCAGCCCCAGTCGGCCAACTAAACACTGCGCAGCCGCTCGCTCACTGCCCCCACCCCTGTGGGATGGGGGAGAGAATCGGCAAAGCAAAAGCAAAAAAAAACTTGTCGGTTGACATAAGAATAGTTTAATAATTAAAATAAAATAATAATTATCATAACGATGATGTAATAACAATAATGATAATATCATAAAAAGGAAAAGGGAAAAGGGGAAAAAAACCAAAACCACAAGCGATACAACCGCTCACCACCCACCGACCGATGCTGTTGGTCTCTGAGCCACGATTGCTGCCAGCCCCCCTGGTCAGCTCCTCCCAGTTAACGTACTGGGCATGACGTTACATGATATGGAATATCCCTTTGGCCAGTTTGGATCAGCTCTCGTGGCTGTGCCCCCTCCCCTCCCGGCTCCTTGTGCCCCCGGCAGAGCACGGGAGGCTGGAAAAGCCCCTGACTAGCACAAGCTCTGCCCAGCAACAACCAAACCATCAGTGTGTTATCAACACTATTCTCATACTAAGCCCAAAGCACAGCGCTGCACCAGCTGCAGTGAAGAAAATTAACTCTGTCCCAGCTAAAACCATGACAATCCCTGTGGTAGCAAGCTTTAGAGGAATGATGTTTCTCTTGCCTATTGGCCACAGCAAGAAAGAGGAATTAAACACCTGACAAATGAGATACCACAGAAAAATTAACTGAGTGTAAAAGGACATCTTCAAAAATTGATTCCAGGTTTTAGGCAAGACATAGCTTGTCCAAGAAGGCCAAAAGTGCAATGGATATTATCTTCAAGGAAATAGCGATACTGCTGTAATAAGACACGTTTATGGGAGAGTCTGGGTATTAAAATTTAAAAACCTCTGGGTAATTCAGAAATGGGGAAACACTCACAAGGCCTACTAACGGACTGTACCTCTGTGAAGTTAAAAAGCAACATATGAAACAGAGCTGTTGAATTCCAATGTGTGATCTGTGCTTTGGAAGAAGACACCCGATATGCCAAACTTCAGTTCTTATTACACTATTTTTGTCTATAGCTGAAATGGAGAGATTTCCCAAGGTTAAAATGGATTTCAAATCTGGCCCAGTATTCACAGGATCCACTGGGCTATCTGGGATATTCTTCTAGGAATGTCAAAGTGAAGAACTGGAATGGAAGCGTGGAGAGAAGGGGGAGCAAAACCTGTTGGAAAGCAGATAGGAGAGGGGAAAAAAGAGACAACGGGGGAAACTCAGAATATGACGTAGGCAAGAGACACGCTACACAAATAAGTGGGAAAAGGCAACGTAACAAAGGAAGAGAACATTTCTATTCATTTCTCTGCTTCCTGATAATGTCAGAGGGCAGGGCATTAGCCCTAGTAAAACTGTTGGATGGTTCTAGGATGGAAGTTTGTTGGTGTACTTCAGGGAATAGTCAAAGAATGACTATACATGTTTTCCGTGGTTTGAACAACTGACAGTGTGGTAAGAAATACTGGAGACACCCATCCAGCTATGTATTAGCTTTCAGGGCAAGGGAGACAGAAATAAAAGCAATAAGTTTTGCTGTACTTGTGACTTCTACTGAGTGTCCTGTAGTTCTGATCCTAAGACAGGACTGCAATTTGTTAAAAATGTGCTCCTGCCTCCTGAGTGGCAGTGTCCTATCAATCTTTGCAGCAGCATTAGGATTTCTGCGTGCTTGTACAACACTGCCTTGTCACAGCGTTGCCATATGACTTTGAGAAAAGGACAGTCCCAAAGCAGGGACGTTTTTAAGGAGATTATACATAAACTTCAGGAATCATTACCTTAAAATCGACCCTAGCTATCTGCAAAGAAAGGGGGTGAATAAAATTAAAATAATAAATAATATCTTAAACAGTAGATTTCAATATTGCTAAATAAAGATTTTTTTTCCCTGTGATTGGATTTTTTTCTAAATTATTTTGTTACTGGGATAAAACAGGAAGGTAGGGAACTAGTAAAGCTGCATGATACTAGGTTCTATCAGTATCAGTATCAGTTCTTCATTCTACCACTTATTCTATGCACAGCCATACACAGATACCGTTACAATTTCTGTGCCTCAGTTTCCCTACGAGGTAAGGAATATTTATTCCTATTAATAACATCGTGCTTACTTTACAGGAGTGAGATGAGGCTTAAATAACATTAGGAGTTTTCAGATCCACTGTTAGTAAATCCTAAAAAAGATTCAAGTGTTGTTATTATAATAACCGAGTTTCCACAGACGACAATAAACAAGCTGTGAGCAAATGGTAAATGATAATACTCCGGAATCACTGACCTGACTTCCCCAGATACAATTCCCTCCCAATAATTTGGGACTGGGTTTTTTGTTTCTCTTGAGTTAGCGTTGCTTCTCGTCTTTGCTGCTGCACATGTTATAGCCAGACACTTTTAGCTGCGTGGCCAAAGGGGTGTGGGTAGTGAGGGGAGCTGCACTGCTTCGTCCCATGTCACATAAGCCAACAACATTCCAGCCGGTGCTATCTGGGTGGCTGATATCCTTTCACCTGCCATGGTAAATCCATGTTTTCCCTCTTTGTATTAAAGCTGTGGAGAGGCAGAAATAAGTGGGGGAAAGTTCTTAAGGGCAGGATCGTGCAGCTTTTATTCCCTTGTTGCATAACACGTTATGTGAGTGCCTGAAATACCAAGTTAAGACTTATCTTGAATTTAATGATGCAATTGCCCCATTCCATAGCAAACTGCAGGAATCACTAATTACATCTCTCAGAGGCCAAGCTATTCAGCTTACATCAAAAGAGAGGCTGGAGAAAATAATTACTGTTAACAAGTGAACTGAAACTATTATGCAGACTTCCCCAGTGTGCAGAACTGCAAGTGATGATCTGAATGAGATGGAGGATAACAAACAGCAAATGTTGTTAGAGCACGTGGAATTTCTTGTGCCCTCCCTAAAAAATAAAAAATGTGAGAGGTCAATGCAAAAAAATACGAGCACAGATTTCTGCCCTAGGGTCATAAAGACAAATTGGGATGCTGATGAAACACTGCTCTCTGCAGAGCCTCTGAGCTGAAGGAACAAATTAAGTTATTGCCCTCAACCAGGCCAGCTAAAGACCAGTTCAAAGTCCCCCTTCCCTTTTTCCACTCTGTCTACTTCCAGCTGGTCCTGTCAGCTCAGCTGTTGTGAAGAAAATTCTCCTCCTTCTCTGGTGAAGAGTGAATGTGAGCTGTAAAGACTGGCTTGAAATAAAACTGGGCCACCTGCCAAACTTGGATTCAGAGCTCTAAGTTGTTCTAAAATAAGCACGTTTACCTTCCCCCATGTGGTGAGAGCCCAGCCCTTTGCTGTCTTCATCCTTTCCACCTCTCCCACATTCTCTCCGCTCACCTCCAGTGCCTCACCCCATCCTGAACCCTGCATCCCAAGCCTCACCAGTGCTTTTACAGGGCAGTGCTGATCCTAACACCGGTTCAGTCTTTGTACAGGGTGCTGTAGGAGAGATCTGGGAGCTGCAAACCTGCTACCTCCCACAAGAACACATCTGTTGCTCTGGCATTGCTACTATCTTGTGCCACAGTGCACAAGAAACTGTCTGTCCTTCACAGGGAAAGAGGCCTTCAATTACCCTGAATCAAAGCCTGCAGAGCGGTGGCTTGATAGGATGCTGGACCGGGCAGGGTGGCACGTGGCAAGGTCCTTATAAGCACACAGTCATGGCAGTCATCGGAGTTTTCCTGTCTGAAGCTGGATCTAACTGTAAGCCTAAATCTTGGTCTTTTGTTTCATTAATGGGGACATTGCAATCACTGTTTGGGATAAGAAGAGATTTTTTTGACATCTCAGGTTGTTAATGTGCTTTGAGGCATCTAAGTTATTTTGAGTATTAGCTAGGGAGAGAGATTTCAGTAGAGTATCTTTCAGGGATTCAGTAAATATCCTTGTTGTTTTTAGACACCGTCAAAGACAGAATGTGGGGCCAGCTCAGCTGTCAATCAGACTTTCTGTAGCAACTGCTACCATCTTTAAAAAAAAAAGAACCCAAAAGTGGAATTGGAAATATTTTTAATTTACAGAGGGGACTGAAGAAAACTTTTTAGGAGAGGGAAGTTGCAGAATGGGAGAGAGCTGGAACAGTAAAGCGGATCTGAAACCTCACCTGTCATACTTTATGAGACAATGAGAGAAAATAGCAGTGAGTTATATTGGTAGCAAGGTGACCCAAAGTGCCTTCACGGTTGAACTCACACCTTGCACAAAATAGCCATGGTTCAGGGCCTGTGAGCCAGGAATAAATTTAAACCTTGTATTTTTGACACTGACAGCAGTATTCCTTTCTTTCTTCTGTATTCTCCTGTCCTTGCTGAGTGTGACACTTAAAGCCTGTGATCTGCGGGACTGTTAGAGAAGAGAAGCAGGTGTGATGATAGCTTAGTCTATTTATACCTACTCAAAATGTACCTCAGCCTTGAAAATTCTCCCAGGCTCTTTTTCCTCTTTTTCAAACAATGTCGTTGTTGTGGGTGACAACATACCCAGTTGGGAATCACGTGCTACAGCCATGTGAAATACAGCTTACGAAACCTAAGACGGATACAAAACCAGTGAGGCAAAGGAGATAGATCTAGAGGTACCTGGTCAACTGGAATCAAGCCGTGAACATCAGGGGAAATAGTCATCGCAGAGCACCAGATGACTCAGCACTGCCAAGAATTTTGAAGGCAACAATTTAGGAGTGGGCTTAAAGAAAGATTAGGGTATTGCAGTCTCATTGTTTTCCCCATGAGACTCTCCCATGATTCAGACAGGAGCTATCCCTTCCCTTGAGTTCAAAACACTTCCTTCAGCATTCCCAGGTGTCCTGTAACTCTTCCAGATTAATTTCCTGTGATTTCTTTACTTTAAATACTTCACACAGCACTCTTGGGTGTCTTAGCAGCACGTATATATAGGTTTACTGGGTAAGTTCAGACCATTCTGCCTCCTTCATTACCTTTCTTCCTCTGTTTTTTCTCTCTTGCTCTCCTTAGCTGAGATGCACATATGCTAAGATGTGAAGCAGTGCTCAGTATGCTCCAGGGCTTCCTCCGTGCCACAACCTTTTAGACAGTACTGCAAAGAGCTCTCTCAAAAACACCTGTCAGGCCAACTCTGGGCTGCACCCCATATCTGAGGGGTGTGAAGCTCTGATCTCAGGCTGAGAAGTGCTCCTAACTTCTCTAATTGCCCATCGAACGTCTATGCCTGATCCCTGCACGTGCACCCAAGGATTCAACCAACTACTGAAAAACAGCTGCTGTCCATTCTGCCATTTGGCTATGGCGAAGAAAAGTGAAATAGGAACTCGAGGAAACAAGTGATGTATTGTGAGACTTATAACAAAAATTACCATGAAGCAGCATGTGTGGGAGCCCTGCGAGCAGCTGGCATAAACGCCTCCCTCACACTGCCAGCTCCCCCCCAGTGGCGTGACTCAGGGGGTGCCGGCTCTGTTAATTTACCACATAGGGCCACTGGTAATGTGCGTGCAGCCCGGCACCCTGCCCTCCACCTTCACTTTTAACGTGGGCAAGGGGAATCCCAGCAGAGTACACCGTATATCCAACACCACTCATGCAAGATTCACAGAAGAGGAGCACACGTATTTGCTCAGAAAGCGTAGTATGGCCAGTAGCTCTGATCAGAAAGGGAGGAATGAGAGAAGTTCTTCACAGCAAATAATATCTCGCAGTCCTGTTTCCAATCAGCCTCCATAGCACATCTTTCCCACATCTCCTAGGAACTATATATTCAAAGACGGCAGAAAAGATGAAACCATGGTTTTTGCTTTTCAGAAACTGGGTCAGGCTGAGTATTGTCTTCTTGGCACAATGATTCTTTGTTTTACAACAAATGCTGACCGCTTCATCAAGGCAAGTCCTTTTAGTCTGTATAAAGAAGTCATATCTCATCTTCAGTCTCCTCCATGAGAAATGTAAGCTTATTTGAGCTATTTGTGTTCTTCATTGCACAGCAGTTACCCTGCTGTGAAGGGATGGACTTAATGACCGAACAGGTAATTTTTATTGCCAATTTCTTTGCTTATATCTCAGGAGGGTGCATGCTAAAAATTCTTTTTAATAAAAAGAGCTTTCTTAACCTGGTGCACATAATTACACCACTAGTGAAGCACAGATAAGTTCTACTTTTTTAATAAATGACTCATTATTTTGCCTGCCTTGCTTTTCAGATGCTGAATACGACCCATCTTGTAGGGATCTGATTCTTAAGAAGCCTCAAGCATGGCTTTCAAATATGTGGTCCCTTCGAAGTATTATAAACTATCTAAGCCAAAAGTGCCATAAAACTAGTTGACTGAAAATTTCATCTGCAATTCTGCAAATATCTTTCTATACTGTAGCTGAGGTCAGGGGAATGTTTTTTAAACAAAGGTACTTGGCTGCGCAAGTGTCCTGACATAAGCCATTCATTAAGTTTAGATGGCAGAGGACAAGCAGAAATTGGTGGAATCAACAGAAAATATGAGCTCATGTCTGATCATTTATTGCCAGGTGTAAATTAATTGGTAGCCTAAGGGAGAATCTGACAAAACTGGCCTAAGGACAGAACAAGGGTTGCAAATCATAGCCTTGTTTCTTTCCTAGCTCTGACTGTACAGCATTAGGCAACAGCAGTGACTCAGCCTGCATCTCATGTGCAGTTTGGGTTATCATATGTCTCAGATACGGTCTCTTTCCATTTAAAACTTTTGCCTGGGCAGAATGAGAGGATCTTTCACATTTCCGTATGATTTCTGGGCAGCTGGCATTATTTCTCACTAGCTTCAACCAGGCTATTTTATGTCTGGAAAGCTGGGATATTTCCTCAGAGCATCAATAGACCAGATGTGCAGTGTCTGACCTGCAGGACCAACACATGAACATGTGGAAGGTTTAGTGCACGTGCCCATAAATCCTACTCTTCTCGGGAGCATCCGCTGATTAGCACACGTGTACGCACTCGGTAGCGTGCAACGTATCCTAGAAGCACTGAATACTCTGTAGGGTTCATTGCAGTTAGCTGAGCCTCACAACTTATGGAGTGTCACATGAGTTAATTTAATAAATCCAATACACAGCCAGTAAAATTTTCTAGGCAGATGAAAAAGGTTGGTTCCCGGTGACTAATGATGGCAATGCTCACCTACCGCCGTGTTAACTGGAAACCGTAGCATGACAAATACAAAAAAGGAATGACACATACAGTATTTCTATGAGGAGTTCTTGAAACTGTCAAGATGTGCAAATTTTTTCACAAATATTTGAATAAAGAGTAGAGAGATCCTTCCCCTGGCAGTGAGTCAAATTCAAGTCCTTTATCTACAAGTGTATTTTTGGCGATTTCAGGGCAAAGATAACATTTCCTTATATAGCTGCATCAGAAAGATGCTTTAAATGACTTCTGAAGACACTGAATTTCTGTCTTTGAGAGTGCATATGAATCTATGATCCACACAGAACTTGAATTAAGGGCCGCCTGAACCTGGTCGAGACCTTGCAGACATTACCAACAGAGAGCGCCGATCAGGCACTGTATAAAATGATGGAAAAATCAGACCCTTCTCTTTTAAAATCACCTTGTTGCAGCACAGGAGAGACACTTTTGCATGGACAAACGCCATGCCAAGTTAATGACAAGCGCCCGCTCAGACACCTGCTGCCCTAAGCAACTTGACATGCTGTAATCGTTCAGCGGTCCCGGGGTGGAGCAGGGGAGGAGAAGGCTGATGGCTGCCTGGGAAGGCAAACAGCACCCACAGGACAGCAGCAGGTCAGGGGCCAGGTCCTGCTCGGGGAGGCTACGTAGCAATCGAGTACGTCGCTGGCCCTCTTCCCCATGAGCCCTGCCAGCGGCAGACAGCTTTACATCGCCTCTCAACTGGTAGGCAGCCCTCCCCTGCTGATCCTATTTACTTTTTGGTCTGGCTCCCAGCACCTAGCAGCCGTGAGAGGTTGCCAGCGTTTCGTGATGCTGCTCCCACTCCCCCGGGAGGAGCTGGGAGCCAGAGGAAGATGGGGTGAGGAGTAGAGCTCGGCCTCTTTGGCGTACAGCAATAAAATTGCGGGGTTGGCAGGGATGGGAAGGATCTCGCCAGGAGGGGAGTAAGAAAGATTTTTCATTTCTCATTTCCACTTTGTTTCGGATCGCTTGCTCAGTTACAGGCTGAGGTGCCAGTGCGTACTTCAGCACAGAAAATGGGAGGCTGAGACAGAGCCTGATCTCTCACTCGTTGCTAAGAGAGTAACCTAATTTGCAGCAGATGGTGTTTATTGTTACTTCCCATCTGCATGAGGATTAAGAATCCTTCTCAGAAGAAAACGATGCAGCCTGACAGCATCCTGGTAGGAAGGAGCAAAATTAATTCCAATCAAATATAGCTTTTCTCATAAAAGACAGGTTTTTCTGAACTTTTGGGTAAGCTTAACTTAAATAGAGTTTAGGATTTTTTAAAAAATAGTATCACTCTAAGTTTCCAGCTGTGCAGGGTCATTTTTTAAAATGTGGAGGAATGTAGCCAAGTAAAGGTTAAGCACGTTGCCTCTGATCAAAAAGGAACTTAATGTCAGAGCTGAGATTACAGTTGCAGCTCTGCAAGGTCTCAGACCAGAACGCAGTCCCACAAAGGAACTGATAGCGCATCTTGTAAGCATCTGTCCTCAGCCCAAGCACCAATAAAAGAGAGCTACGAGTGTGCTGCCTATGAATGATCAGTCCCTTAAAACCACAGATGTCTCTCTTACATTCGGCTCCCATTGACCAACTGCATGTCTTTTTTTTCATATTAAGAAAATAAATTTTTGTTTTATTGGTATAATCCTTTCGAAGTCATAAATGTTATACCAAGGTGATTAGTACATTGAGCCTCATTATAGTCTGCCTGGGGGTTTTTTGTATCCCGTACCATAAAATTCACACCTTGCATACACTATTGCCACTATCACTTTCAGTCATGCCTGGGCTTTAACAAGCACACAAACATTAACATGACTACAACTTAGAAGCAGGGATGAAAATGGAAATGGAAGGAACTGACAGTGGACAAAGCAAAAAAAAAAAAACAAACCCCAAACCAACCGGTATTCAAAACAGAGATAGCAAAAGAACAAAGAATTAAATTATAATTTGATCAGACATGCTCATGTAGAAGGGCATCTTGCCTTAACATGTGGGCCAGGCCCCAAACTGCAGGGCTTATACTGTATTTACAGCATACCTTTACTTTTCCTTCTGTATGCTTGCTCATCGATGCATTTTTTGATGGGCACATGCTCTTTTCCTTCCTGCAGTTTATGTCCTAGGAGAAAAAGCAGAGTCTGGCTATTTTTCTGGCATTTCTAGAAGTCAGGCAGCCCCTGGCGTATGGCTGGTGTTGCGCAAGCAGATTGACTGGGTATGTCAGGAAATTCGTGGCATTCCAGGCAATGGGAATGCATCTGAGGCCAGTGGATCTGACCAAAACACCTGCCTGGACTGCAGCAGACAGCCGTCCCCTTGCACGGCGGCTGCACAGGTGATCTGTACATTCACAGCAAATCTGAAGCAGCTGGGGCATGTCTGATATCTGGCTTATGTGCTGCATAAATAGAAATCTCTCTCTAGGATTTCTTGAGCAGAAGTCTGGAAGCTCTACGTACATGTGTAGCAGGTATTCTAGGGGTTGCTAATTTAATGCAAAAATCATGGCAGCATTAAGTCATTTGGTATGTTGTCTTCCGAGACTTGCAGTGCAAAAGGCACAGCAGTAGTGGCACCTATATGGTGCTGTTGGCCAGAAGAGACGCTTTGCCAGCTTAAAGTACATTTATTAAAATCCTCAGATGTGTATTTTTCCTCTTAACCAGTTTATACAATAATGGCACATCTGAGCCTTTTTCATTATTTCCTCTTTTGTGGTGTTATTAGGCAGACTGTGTGAATGTACGCTTACGTGCAATATCCGTTATACATGCACCAAAACTCACATTTTCCCATGGGGAGTTTCTCTTCCAGCTTGGTTATGCTTATGTCTCTTAACTGAGCTATGCAAGAAACCTTTGCGGGCTTTGCTCTCCAGAGTCTTATAATGCAGGGTCTGTTTGCTACCTAAGAAGTCACCAGGTTCAACACAACTTGGCAATCCTTACCAGGTCTATGCTTACTGGACAATGATAAAATTTACTCCCATTTCACATAGAAATGCTTCTCCTCCAAACCTTGTGCTCCTTAAGTAATTTCTTTACCACCTGGAAAAAGTGCACAGATTTCTATGTTTCTGCGAACCATTAGTGACATCCAGTGGCTACCAATGCAAATGCTAAAAATGCATAATCCCTATTGTCAAGGGACACCTAAACTTCTTCCACCTCTTTCTCCAACAGATAGCTATTAGAAAAAGGAGAAAGGAGAAAAAACTTTGTTTCCAGTCTCCTCCACACCACATTCTTATCATGGATTTGATTAAACCTCACTGAACTTGCAACATACAACTGTTATCTTCTCTTTGTGATAACTGTAACAAACTAGAGAGCTCCCTTAAGAAACCAAGTGCTGAAACCATGCCACCTCCAAACAAAACACAGATACAGATCGCAAAGCAAAACAAACAAACAAACATGAAACCACTGAGAAATGTAAAGCAGATACACGTAAGGGTTTCATTAGGTAGTCTTCCAGGGAGGTATGTGCCTGATAGAGTGAGACAAGCTGAAGAAACAGTACAGAATGAAAGAAAAGCAACAGCAGTGATCTTTGGAGAGTCATAGCATCATAGAACCACAGAACTAAAGAATGGTTTGGGTTGGAAGGGACCTTTAAAGATCATCTAGTCCAACCTCCCTGCCATAGGCAGGGACATCTTCCACTAGATCAGGTTGCTCAAAGCCCCACCCAAAGTGACCTTGAACACTTCCAGCGGTGGGGCATCCACAGCCTCTCTGGGCAACCTCTTGCTGTACCTCATCACCCTCATTGTAAAAATTTTCTTCCTTATATCCAGCCTAAATCAATCCTCCTTCAGTTTAAAACCATTGTCCCTTGTCCTCTCACCTCAGGAGTCTCTCTCCATGTTTCTTATAAGCCCCCTTCACATGTTGAAAGGCCACAATATGGTCTCCCTAGAGCCTTCTCTTCTCCAGGCTGAAAAACCCAACCCTCTCAGCCTTTCTTTGTCAGAGAGGTGTTCCTGCCCTCTCATCATTTTCATAGTCCTCCTCATGAACACTGTAATGTTGATGAAAAGCTTAACAGGCACTTCTGGATCTCCAAACAAATATATAGTGCTGTTGTTCTAATTCTCTTGTCTTAAAGAAGGTAAGCTTTTGCACTTTGTTGTAATAAGAACGTTATCAAAGACATAAACAACTCTACCATCTGTTTCCTCTCCTGATGGAAATAAGTTGTTACTCCCTGAATTTTAGGTAAGAGCCTGCTGCATCAGACATAGGCAGTTATCTCAGTTTCAGGTTTGCTACTTCTGTGCTGCCTGGGATAGCATCGAACTCCAACTAGCCAGATGAGAAGCCAACAAGCCAGAAGAAATTTTCAGATGAACTCAAAATACTTCAGTCCTGTTTTGAGAGCTTTCCTCACCGTCATTGTGAGCACATCAGGAAGAGAAGGTGGAAACCCACAGCTTTTTTTTTGTTATTATTTGGGGCACTGAGGTATGATGTTATAAGTTAAGCAGCTCCTTTATGCTATGATTTGTTTGGGCACGGCAACTCAACCATGAGAGCTGAATCATGAGCTCTTTCCCTGCCTCCCCTCCTGCTTTCCTCCCTCCTCATCTCTCTCTACTCAACATATATTTGATGTAAAGTATCAGTCCGTATGTAATACATCAGGGAAAGGGGATGATTCAGCAATATTTTATCATTATATATGTTCAAAGCATGTTTTAAGCTGGTCCATTTTCACACTGCAGTTCTACAGTTTACATATATTCACTATAGATCTTAGAGCACATATCATAGAATCATGGAATCATAGAACAGCCAAGGTTGGAAGGGACCTCTAAAGATCTTCTGGTCCAGTCTTTCATGGGAAAGGGAGCCCAGATAAGGTTATCTAGCACCCTTTCCAATCGCATTGTGAAGACCTCCAGCAATGACAACTCCACCACGTCCCCCCTTGGGAGGTTGTTCCCCTGAACGATCGTTCTTACTGTAAAAAAGTTTTCTTATGTCGAGATCTATGTTTGTTTATATCCTACACACAAAATCATATTTTAATATAATCACAAAACAGTGGCATTACTGCACTTTATAGTTGGCTTCCAAGACCCACCACTTGAGGAATCTGCAAACTTCTTTACCTTGTTCATTGAGGACCAAGGCTTTTTTAAGCATGACTGCAGCCTCGCTGACTGCAGTAGGATTATTTACCCCTTCGGAGTTAGGCACATGTTGCAGTAACCTTCTACCTTTATTCACGTAAGCAGTTCCATTCCCAAACGAAAACCAAATAAAGGCACTCAGTAAGATGTCAATATTAGGAAAATGCCCTTTTCTGCCTTGAACTTCTGTTTATTAATTGGTGTCCATTGTTTTTAACATCTCCTGAAAGCAGCTAACACACAACTTTTCTCCCACAATTTTGCCAGACAACCAAGTGATACATTGACAGAGATATCATTTTAAGAAGCTAAGATATTAAAAATAATTAATCAGCACTGGCACCTTTGTTAATACTATCTACATTTCCTGAAGGCTCTTGGTACCTGGAGTGTCTACCACAAATTAATTGTAGCATCTCTGCCCCTGCATGCTGCACACTGTCATGCTTTTCTCCTTTATCATAAATTGTACACAATACCTTCAGCTTTTTAAAGTAATAAAACCAGAGAGAAATCTTAAGAATGCGGTGGGAGGTAAACCTAGCTGCTTTCCTTCCCAATATAACTGATATATACTGGAATGGAAGTATTTCCAGGATAGTGGATTAGTCATTGGCAGCCTTCAGGAAAATGATGATACAATTACATGAAACATCATTTGCCATATCATTACAGATGCCTTGAAATGTTCTTTATTTGAGAATAAGAAGGGGTGCTGGAATCTTTAAAATTCAGCACCCACACAAGAGCTAAAAGTAGCTCTTCTACTCTCTGGCACCTACGTCATCCCTATTCAGATAACAGCAATAATACTGACAGACTTTCAGATGCTCTCTTTTCATTCATCTAATGGGTCCATTAATGATATGTTATCAAAAAACTGCAGATAAAATAGTGATTACAGTTTTCACACGAAATTGTTAAGTGTCATGTCTTTGTGGCTGGGAAAGGATGATGGGAAAAAGAGTTTAAAACTGTGTTTTCTAAGCCTGGCAATTTTGGAACAACATTGATGAGAGTCAGGAAAGGAAAGGGATGAAGGGGCTTGTAGTAGAAATGAGCTAAGTAGTCCTAGCATAAAAATAATGGAAGAAAAGAGAGCTTCTTATGACTCTTTGGAATGGCTAATTCCTCCACTGCTTTGCTAGTCTCTTCTGTATTGAAGAAACTTCACTTTGTGCACCACTGCCCCAGGTGAAGACAGCCGTTCAGGGACAGCGTGTGAAAATAACCCGTGAGTCCTAATCCCGGTTTTACTCTTAACTTACTGAAATTGTTATATTGCAATTTCCATTAGCAAATTATCAAATTCCACAAACTTCATATTTAATTTACAATGACATCAATAAATACAAACACTGTAAAGAGCTCATCAATAAACAAATTCAAGTGGAAGCATATTTTTTATTTCCTCAAGGAACTTCATAATAAAGCTTTGTAAATGAAAGCATAAACAGGAACAGTAGGTCTTTTTTAGAGCAAGATTTGTCTTAGCTAATACATAAGACCTTAAAAAAGCAGGTGTAACTCCTTTGTTAAAGAGTTAACATTAAAAACTGGTTAGAATTTTAATTTCAAGCATCTGGCTCATTAAATTAAAAAGACAGCTGAGCAGTAACGTGGTTTTGTTCCTGTACTAGAATGTAGACATTTAAATATCACAACTTAAGAAAACCTTTTTGATCTGATACATATAGTCATACCTATTGCAAAAAAGCACCAGCGTGGATTTGTGTGGTGGGGGTATCTTTTCTGCTCTCTAGCTGCCAACATAACAGCTATAAACCATGCCTGCCACCATATGAGATCTCTGAGAGGGTGGGACACTGTGAAATATGTCACTCCTGAAGAGCTTTCCAAAGCTTCTTTCACAGGGCGAAAGCAAGCAGGGCAATTAGCACGTGAGGAGCGAGCCAGGGGCTGCACATGCCCACCATAGTCATCACTGAACTGCTCAGCTCTTCATAGTTCTAATACCTCAGGGAAGTCCTAGCGAACTCACGTGCCAGCCGTGATCGCTGGCACAAATTGTTGCTTGTAACAGGCCAGCCGGGCTCTGCGGCGGCGGGGTCAGGCAGGGATGTACACATTGGGCCTGCCGAAACGCTGGCTGCCCAGGAGATCTGGGGGTCTCCAGCCCAGCGTACCACTACAGTGCCACTGAACCCCTGTCCATTGGGCAGGGGGAGTCTTCTCCACCCTTGCTCATGGAGCAACCGGCAGAGCTACAGTGGATGCAACCTTACAACTGTTTGGTAAGGCGCTGGGCTCGCTCCTCGTTTGAGCTCACCAAGACAAAATTAAATCCATAAAATATACGTGCCAGGAACGAGATCGTTTGCTGTCTTCCATCCTGAGGCGGTAAACAGAAACGCTAGTGACAGCAGGGAGGCTTTTTAGAGCTAAATTTGTCTGCGCTAAGGCATAAGTGACCTTGAACAAAAGATTCTGAAGTAAACAAGACCGTAACAGAAGAGTCTGCTTAAAAGCAGGAGGATGGAGGAGGTAAATTACGCTCTGATTCAATTCCTGTTACTCAGGACCACATGGGCACAAGTACAATAAATTTAAACATTTTTAAAAAAAACTTTTTTGGCTGTTAAGAGTGGTCAGACCTGGTGTCACCTCGCCTAGAGAGGCTGCGGGGCCTCCACCCCTGGCGATACCCAAGCCCCGAGGGGATGTGGCCCTGGATGACCCCACTCAGGGCTGGGGGCTGCACCATCCTGCCCCCTGGAGCCCCTTCCCACCTCCGCAACCCTGGGTCTCCACAGCTTGCGCTATGGGCCCTGACAGCTGGCCCTTGCAGCTTTACTGGGTCAGTTTTATGTGCTCAGTGCCTGCCGTGGGGCACCAGGCGCCCCTTCAGCAGCACAGCCCAGCTGCCCTGACTTTACATAGCGGCAGGAACCAGAGGAATTCCTTTGAAGAGGCTGGGAAGGCCAGCTTTAAAGCCCCGCGTCCCACACGCTGGCACCCACAGGCCGCCCCGCCATTTTGGGATCGCTGCCGCCCGCCCCGCCCGTTGCCGCCCGCGGAGCCGCTCGGAGCCCTCCAGGGGGCGCTGCCGTGGCGGCGGGGGCCGCCGCGCCTCTCTGGGCGCACGCTCCGGTCTGGCCCGCCCCGCCGCTGCCGGCCGCCGCCGCCGTGCTGGCGGGGCGGGGGGGCGGTGCTGCGGCAGCGGCCGGGCCTGCCGCCGCCTTGGGCCTGCCGGACCGCGGGTCATGGAGGCGAAGAAGATGAACCTGCCGCGGGGCCCCGAGAACCTGTGCTTTGACAAGGACGAGTTCATGAAGGTGGGTGGGGGCTGCCGAGGCAGGCGGGGCGCTGGGGGCCCGTGGGGGCCTCCTGAGGCGGGGGCTCCGGGTTTCCTGGGGGGTCCGGAGCCTCTGTCGGGGTCTTGTAGCTCCGCCACGGCTTTTTCCCCGGGCCGAGCCCCCGGGAGGAGCGCTGACTGGGCGGGGCTGGGGGGTCCGCGCCCTGCACGAAGGCGGGCGGCTTGCCTCGCACCTCCCCGGCTGTGTCCGAGCAGGGGCCGCGTCTGAGTGTGGCGAGGCTCGACGCGGAGCGGGGAGGGGAGGCCGAGGCCCGCCCGAGGGGAGAGGCGGCAGGTCTGCGGCCGGCTGGCCCGGGCCGGTGCTGCAGGCCCCGCCTGGGGCAGGCCCGGGGTGCGCGTCCTCCCAGGCGTGCGGTGCGTGCTGAGGAGCCAAGCCGCAGGCGGGCCTCGGTCCTTAGAGAGCTTAAAGTAGTTCTTGATACTGTATTTCGGCTTTTGTTTGGTTGGCTTTCTTTAAACTGTATACAAGGAACATACAAACCTGTGTTTTGGAGAGCTAGTCGTCTTAGGCACCCCGACGCACGACATCGTGTGCTTTTGAGATTAAAGATCAAGACCTTGGAACGTTGGAAACGACTCCGTTAAGTGGCCCTTTTGCCCCCCTGACCTTTATTTTGGTCGGCTCACTGGCATACGGAATACTTTATTTTGGGTGTGGGGAGGGGTGTGTCCCTGGTTTGAACTTTTTACCTACATCCTTCTCTCTTTCCTGTTTCATTTTCAGCCGGATTTTGATGTTGATCACTTTGTATCAGACTGCAGGAAACGTGTGCAGTTGGAAGAGCTCAGGGAGGATCTGGAGCTCTATTACAAACTCCTTAAAACTGCCATGGTAGAACTCATAAATAAGGACTATGCAGATTTTGTTAATCTCTCAACAAATCTAGTAAGTCTTATTAAGTTACATTATGCAGTTCACACTTAACACGTTTTAGTATGATTTTTATTTTTCACATGAAAAGTATGTGGTTTTCTTTTGGCATTAATAGATTTAAGACACCTTAAACTGTGACCCCTTGCACTGAGAGAAACTGAAAGATCGTTAGCGTAGAATATAGCTGCTGTACGGAATTGCTGTTGTCCCATAATAAATGTTTGAGATATGCTTTTTGTTTTAACAAAAAATCAATTCATTAGGAAGTTAGATTCAAGGCAAACCTTTTTTTTAAAAAGCTAGTAATAGTAAAATTGAAGGAAATAAGTCATTAAAATTGAATAGCAAAGATAAAATAAAGCCATTCTGGGGGATTCTTTTAGGAATCTTTATATTTATTATACAGTCAATATATCTTAAAAAACCCCAGCTACTTGACTGAGAATTTTAATATTTTTCGTATTGAAATGTCTTGTCCACTGTGTATCCTGCTCTTTTACTCTAGTTCAACCAGGTTCCAATTATATAGGTTCAAAGACTGAGATTTAACATTTTTATTGGAAGAAAAATTTCCATAGGTCAGAGTTTTCTTTTATTTTGGCTTTGTGTGGCGAGCGGTCTGATATCTTTATCCCTGTACTTGAGGGAACATATTTTTGCATTGTACTTAAAACGAGACTATAAAGGGAGGTATCATTTCTCAGTTCTCTCTTTGTTTCTGTAAAATGTTAGGGTTTGTCAGTAATTCACATATGAACTAATCAAAAAAGTCATCAATGTTTTTATGGTAATTTCTTTAGGTTGGCATGGACAAGGCCCTTAATCAGCTTTCCGTACCCTTGGGACAGTTAAGGGAAGAAGTTATGGTATGCTCAAAACAACCATTATACATGGCTTGGTAGAATTCAGCTCACTTCCATATGATATATAGAATGTCTTTTATTCATTATAATAATTATTATAATAAACTCTTCAAAGAGGATCACTCTTCCCTTGAAGAAGTGATTGACTTCTTAGAGTGGTAGTAAGAGAGGCGTGTTTTCAAGCAGTTGTAGGAGCAGTAAATTTATACTATTTATAGTACCTTTTAATGAAGAGATCAATGATTTGTTAAATGTGATAAATGAACAGACTCTTGCAAGACAAGAGTGGGGTGAAATATTGAACTGTTCATATTTGAGTAACTTAAAGATGGTAGTAAATAAATCAGATGCAACAGAGTCCCACTAAGGACTTTTTTGCTCAGTCCTGTGGTTTAACCGTGAAAGATCTACCTCTTGAAGGTTGGTCTCATTCTGACTCTTCCACAGGGACTTGGTATTTGGTGAAGGGCAATTTTTTGTTCGTCGTGGCAGCTGGTGGAAAGGGATGTTCGCTGTATAAATGTGCCTTCTAGATATCTTAGCCTTCATGTCTGAAACAGAAAATAGGTTCACAGTTAGCATAAAGAAATATTCTGTGAAAAATGCTACTTAAGTCTGATTTATAAATTCACTTTCAAGATGTAGAGTCATATTGGTTTTTATTGCTTATTTCTGGGTGAAGGATGGTTTGTTCTCTGTAAGGTACTAAAAGAATGCTTCTGGTTGAAATAATCATACTTGTAATGGCAGTACTTTAGGAGCAGGTTAAACCTTTGGTTATTTAGTCTCATTTCTGTTTTTTTTTCACTTAGAGGACAGTTGGTGTACTGTAGCTTTTATTTGTCCTACATTCTTATTAATCTGTTTCCTGTTTTAAGTTTAGATTTTTGAGTTAAGGTTTTTTTAAACCTTAAATGGGAAGCCAACTTTTCATACCAGCTTTCTCTCTCACAGAGCCTTAAGGCATGTGTCAGTGAAGGAATTCAAGCAGTAGATGACCGAATGACTAAACAGGAAGATATTAGAAGAAAAAAGGTAAATAGACAAGTGATTACCTCGGAAAGATCCTCATGAGGGCAACTTTTGTTCTTGCCATTAACCCAGAGAAAATGAGATTTTAATAGTTTTAGGCTGTCTAGATGCATGCTGTGCAGGATTTTGCACTTGTAAAAATAATGATTGACGTTTTGATTGACAGACTTCATTTTTACAGTGTCTAGCTGATCATAAATCTTTATTTTATTTTATTTGCAAAAACTTCTGTGTTTGGTTTTATTGGCTTTTTAAAATTATGGTTACTTATGTTTCTGCTTGTGGTAGTACATAAAGTTGTTTATTATGAATGTCATTGAAATACAGCAGTTTAATTTTTATATGGGGGGAGGAACTAACGTTTGTCTTTGTGCTTAACTTGGTAAAATCAGAGGTAAGAACAGCTGTTCTACATCTGTGACAAACATTGTGGGATTTTATGGACTTACGTGAGCAAGACTTCAACTGAGACATGACTGAAGTATTAAGATGGAAGGAGAGAACACCGCAGGTGGAGGGAGGGTGGAGAGGAACCTGAAAAAAAACATCCAAAATATCTTCAGGGCTGTTAGGAAATGTAAATTGGGATTGGGGTCAGATGTGAAAAATCTTTCTTTAATTACAGATGTGTGTCCTGAGACTTATTCACGTCATTCAGTCTGTTGAGAAAATTGAGAAGATTCTACATTCCCAAGGCACTAAAGAGTTGTCCTCCTTAGAGGGAAACAGGTAAAAAATATGTAAACGTTCAGTTCTGTTTGTAATTGATGAGACTTAATTTCATTGTATTGGTGTAGACGAATTTACAAATATTAGGATATATCTTGAGAAACGTAACTGATGGAATAAGTGACTGACTTTAGTATTTTCTCAGGTTTAGTCTTCTGCAAACCAGTCATTCACAGAACATGTAACTCGGCCTCCAAAGTTCTGAATTACTTCTAGTGCTTCCAGTAAATGTGTCCTTCTTGAAATTTGCATCCAATAATTATTTTTTTTTTCTTGGAAGTCACTAATCCTGTCATGTCTGAAATACTCTCTACAGTACAGATTACTTCAATATCATTTGGAAGTAAAATGGGAAATAGTTTTTCTTGTTTTCCCTGCAAGAGTAGTCTGAGGTAGGGAAGCCACACATGTAATACTTCTGGTGGAAGGAGAACTTGTGACAAATTCCAGTCAGACTCAAGTTTTGTTTCTTAACAACTTTGTGGAAGGCGTGCTCTCCCTCTGGCTTTGAGAGATGGAAAACGTCTTTCAGCCAGTTTTGGAACTGATGTGCCAGCTACGTGCTTGAAATAATTGACTGGGATGCAAATGCAAATTGTCTTTTTCCTCCAGCGCAATTTCATGAACCTGTTTGTATATGAGACTGTCTCTTCAGTTTAGTTCACTGGATCGCATGGTAATGAGTTGGGGGAGGTAGGCAGAAGAGTAGGTTGATACCTAGAGGGACAAAGCATGTGCAGATCTTTTCAGTCAGGGTGAGGCACTTTGCAGAATCATGTTTTGAAGCCAGATTGCACTAAAGTGGCTGAAAATTTGGCGAATTATTGGGACTATATAGACCTGAGAAGGGTAGGACTGTTTCTGTAGAGGTAGCTGTCATTAGTTTTACCCCTTACAGAAAGGGTAAATAAACAAATCTAGCTGGTGAAGAGCACTTACTGCAGTATGAGCTGTAAGACTGCCTTTTCATGTGACAATAAGCAGCACTACTATAAAGAAAACAGTGCTTCGTACTGCTGAGGCGGCTTCTTATGTTCCTCTCAGCTTCTGCTTCACCCACTTCTTATCTTAGTAGCTCCAAAACAGCTCTAATCACGTAGTCTGTTCCAGATTATTATCGCATGATTGCAATAATTATAGTAGTACCTGTCAGAATTCCAAATATTTAGTTTAAACCACAAAAAATGGGGGATAGCGTTATCTATCTGGTGCAGAGGAAAAGTGAGTTGATTTGAAAGGATCTAACTGTGTTCTCATTTTGTGTCACCTCTCTTCTAGCCCACTTTTAACTGGACAGGTTTTAGAAAGAATTGCCACAGAATTCAATCAACTACAATTTCATGCAGTACAAAGCAAAGGAATGCCCCTTCTGGACAAAGTGAGACCAGTAAGTGTTGCATGATAGCCAGCTTAACACTTGTAGGATGAAGCAAAACCAGTACAGTTGGAAGAAAAATGCCTGTTTCCACGGAGTTTTACTGACTTGATTTATGGGGGAAAATGAGTTTCAAGTGGTAATTTTTGTCAGTCGACTAGAAGTATTGCATCTTCTGAGGGTTTATGCTTTGTTTGCTAACTTCTTTAGGATAAATTACTTAGAATAAGAACAGGAAATAAGACATTTTTGTCAGCCTAATGTATCTTGCGGTTTGTCTGCTTGCTGATATTGAGGCCTAGTTCTAGAGATTTATGTTGGGTTTGTTAGCTGCAGCATACAGACCAGAATATAAATGGAATGTGCCTCCAAAGTGGCTGGCTTGAATATATACAACTTTGTCTTTTGGTGAAATTTGTTGCCTAACTCTGGCTGTTCAGGCTGGTAGGCTAATCTCCCTACTCTTCTGTTTGTAATAACTGTCTACTGTAAAAAATGGGTTGATGTATTTTTTTGTGTTCTGTCTATTCGTTGGAGAGAGGGAACAAATGAAGACTGGTGCTTAAAGGCAGGTAGTGTGAATATGGAGGCAGGGTAATGCTTTAAGCTGAGTAGCATGGAGCTGACATTCTTGATGGCTTTTGAGCTCGCTAGGTAGTTCATAGTTCCAGTTTTTCACTATATGTCTGTTGGCAATATAAATGTGTTTCAGCTCAAGACTTCCATGGTACCACGTTGATGCACAGGCAGTTTAGAAGACTGTTCTGGCCACTCAGTTATCAAACATGGATAGCAACAGAAGTGTGAGCAACAGGGTAGTATTTATGGTGGGAGAACCTTTGTGTGTGGCTTCCTCAACAATGTGTGCCAGGGCTTCTGTCCTGTACCTGGTGTTGCTAAGGGTCATCAGATCATAGTTTTCATGACTAGTTAGCAAGTGGGTTATGGGCTTTGCGTGTTCAGAACAAATTCTGTGTCTATTTAAAGAATCGTTTTGGGATGAATGGACACGATGTAGCATACAAAAGACCAGAGAAAAAATTTTGACGTGTTAAAGTGGTAGTTCAGCTGTGATTAAATTAATGCGTGTTGCTGAACTTGCTTCAAATACTGAGTTGTAAGGGACCATTTTGGGCTAAGCGTATATCTGCAGGGAGCGTAGCAGTGAGTTGGGTCTGGTGGAAGAGATGTTGCAGGAGATGAGGAACAATGGTTAGCAAATGGGAGAATATATGTTGACTGAAGCAGCTATTTGGCAGAAGCCAGAAAGGATCTAATGGCCTGTCTTTTTTTGTTGTTTCCCCCCCCCGCCATCAGCGTCACTCAGTGTCTTTGGTTTGCAGTAATTTGACAAGTAGTGCTGGGAACACACTATTGTGTTTTGACAATGAGGGGTAAATGCCGCAGTTGTTATCCCTGGTGACTTTTGTGTATTATCACTGTGTTAAATAGCATCAGTAACCTCTTCAGCTTGTGTTAATATTCATCTGATGCTGCCAGCTATCAAAACTTGTGCATCTTTCAAAATAAAATGGAACCTGAATTAGGTATTTTTGGAAGAATTTACTTCCATGGTGATAACGAGGCTTTGATTTTTTGTTTTTTATTACTATATTTCGTTTCTTTTCGTAGCGTATAGCTGGAATAACAGCTATGTTGCAGCAGTCTCTGGAAGGACTGCTCTTGGAAGGCCTTCAAACTTCAAATGTTGACATAATTCGTCACTGTCTTCGCACTTATGCAACAATTGACAAAACACGAGACGCAGAGGCATTAGTTGGTCAAGTGCTTGTAAAACCTTATATAGATGAGGTAAGATAAAATCAAGAAACCTAAGCAAGTTTGTAAATCAATTGATTTTTCTTATTTTTCCTGTTAACCTTCAGCTTTCATTAGCAGCTTCTAAAAGCCTTTGTGGAGAGAGCAGAACTGGGCCCCACCACAGTGTCAATTTGTTTGTTGTTGCTGTTTAAGAAAAAAGGATGGGGGAATTCTCTATCTGCCTGTCATTAGTTTCAGGTTATATCCAGCTGGGATCCTTTTTCTAACCTATATTTTCCTTGGGGTGAGGAATTCAAAAAACAAACCTTAAACCAAGCATATGCCTGGAGTAAAATCCAGTTTATTCTGGACCAGGGTGCATCTGTGGGAACTGGATCAGATCTGGAGTTTGCATTTCTCCATGGCTGGCTCAGGAGCAGGCAAATGCAGCAAAAATAGTCCTTAGTGTACTGTCCTTTTCTTTCCATTGTATGAAGAAGCAGTTTCTGCAGTTCCCAGCTGGAACAGGACATTAGCAGGAGCTGGAACAAGTGTTTGTTAGGGAAGCATTTGCTGTTGTCTGGTGGGGAAAAATGTGTCAGATGGCCAGTTTCTCAGTTGATGACACACTGATTTTAGCGGGCCATCAATTCACAGTACCAAGTTGGACCAGCCAGAAAGTACTGGCTGAATTTTCTGAAATTAGGGGACATTCTGCAAATTCTCTTGACTGTGCAACTTTTGCTGCTACCTGTAAAATGGCTCCTCACCTTCTTGGAGCACTGTTCTTACCGATTCTTCTGGCCTGAGCAGTTGGTGACCAGTCTACACTAGTTTGTTTTTTCTTTTTTGGTGGTTGGTGGTAACGTAATTACTCCAAAAACAAGTTCAGACAGTAACCTGCCACAACAGTGTCACAGTCAGCAAGTCAGTCAGATTTTCTTGTATGTCAGCACACCTGCAGTTGCCACTGAAAACACTTTTAAGGACCCAAAATTATATTGTGGTAACTCTAGTTTCAAACTTCAAGTAAAAATCTAAAAATTCATTTTAAGATATTTGATAGTCTGCTGTGTTTGAAATTACTTCATAAACCAGGTTTGTGCTGAAGTGATGTTGCTATAATACCAAGACTTCTTTTGACTCTTTTCATCAGTGTGTTGGGAATTATGTCCAGGTCAGGTAATGATTCCATATCATTTCAGGCGATGTTTGCTCACTACTGAGATCCAAATAAGTGCCCTTTTACAATGTCATTACTAGTGGTAACAGTCAGCCCTGTTCCAGGCATTTCCCTGGCTTTCACTAGATTGTCAGGGTATTTCATAAATGCATTAAATTCACTGTCCTTAAAGAAGTTGTTAAACTGGGCCAGCGCCAGGGCTATAAAGTTGTTCTGAAACTAGCATTATGAATCTTTCAGCAGGATTAATTTTCCTGCTCCTGTAGGGAGATAAAACTGTGAAGTACAGGAGCTGCCTTGGTGATTGCAAATATACGCTTGCTTGAATTTATGCATGTTAACAGAAGGCAGAATAGATCTTCCCCTCATCATTGCCTCTGTAATACAGAGCACGTTTCAGTGGCTTTGAGTCCCAGGTTATGCCATTGATGAGTCTTTCTTTTTGCTGTCAAGATTTTTTTACTGTCATTACTCTTTAAATCGAGGTATTTAATAACATTCTCTTTGCTCAGTAAACTATGAGAGGCATGTTATGATGTGAGGTACTCTGTTCTGCTTTCAGGATATTTAAAACAGTTTGTTCTCTACTGGCATTTTACAAAAAAAAATGAGACTGCTTATAGAGATGACATTTTTATTAAGACCCATAAAGCAATGTGAACATTGTTTCTAAAAGTATTGAATATCTTTCTGTAGGCAATAATACATTTGCTTTTTCTTACACTGATTGCCTTTCTGAGCATAAATACAGAAGTGACCTTAAGGTATTTGCTTCCTTTTTAGTGGCTGCTTGCCACAGTGTTCCCAGCCGAGGCAAATGAAGAGTTAATATGTATAACTTTTGCTGAAGGAGTTCTTCCAAATCCAGATAGAGATAAGAAATGACCTTTTTTCCACCGAATAATGTCATTAGCAGACAAGAGATAGAATTGTTACCTTCCCCTTCCCCTCCCTGTGAAAGAATAGTATGTCTGGTAACACCTGAGCTGTACATCATTCAGTAGGATGTTTCTTTTCTGCTGTTCGAAAGGAAACATGTAAAATTATTCTGGTTTTACTTTGTAGGCATACAGATCTATAAAGCAAAGCCAGCTCCTGGCTTTTGGATGGGAGAGGTAGTCAAACGGTGGTGACCTCTGCCCTGAAGGACAAATTTCCTTTGGGTGTTTGCTAATGCTGTAGCAACTGCTATAGTGGAGGACAGGTTATCTTCCGCACTCGATTTTTCTCAGTGTCTATTCCTTCCACGCTTCTGTACCATTCCACTTGTTTATGTAGCAAGAGGCAAAAGTGTTCAGACAGGTGGAAGAATACCAAGAAATACAAGCTATTGTTCTTTTCCTGTATTGTCTGACTATTGCCTGCCTTCTCTTTATGGCAGAGATAACCCCTTTTCACTGGATGTGAGGTACTGTCCTGACAAACTGCTTTGCCAGCAGTGTTAAAGGCTTAGCATTGTCACAGAAGGTTCTTGGCTATTGACTTGGGGATTGGACCAACAAGCTCTAAATTTGGAAGGAATTTTTGACTTTATTCCGAGGTTTGATTACCTTTTGCCAGTCACCCATTTAACTTTGCAGGCTGCTTCAGGGGACGGTGATGTGTGCAGTGGGTGGAGAGCCAGACACAGTGGCTAACTTCTAAAAGCGAGAAGCTCATTCCCATTCTTGTGGCCAGTCTTGCCAGATGGAGTGCTGCATTAAAGGAATTAATAATTCAAGCTGGCAAGTGATACTTAGAAACTATAACGTAAAAAAGTAATATACTGACTGTCCCAATATTTGGGATTATGGTGTTAAGGAGTTTTGAAGGAGTAGACTGTGAGTCTTGCATTATGCTATTCCATATTCACTTTTCTGACATTTAACATGGAGCTCTTCCTGGCAGGTAATTGTGGAACAGTACGTTCAGTCTCATCCTAATGGCCTCCAGGCTATGTACAATAGGCTATTGGAGTTTGTTCCTCATCATTGCCGTCTCTTGCGTGAAGTAACGGGGGGAGCTATTTCAAGGTAAATATCTTGGGATTTCTTTTGGTTGCACTGAAGTTACAGCAAGTATCATACTTCTGAAATGTTATGCATAATTAGCTTCCATGTGCAAACTATTTATCTGGCCTTTCCTGAAGGTTCATAGTCAAATTTGGTTTTTCTGTCACGTGTGCCTTTCAAAACAAAACAGTGAACAAACTTCCTTGTTTGTTCTGGTGCGGCCCAGACCTTCAGAGGAGGTGAAGAGAATCCTGTATTTCAGTAGTAGAACTGAGTACTGTTCATAATAAAATGTGTCAGATACCTTGTTTTTTTGGATCCATGAAACATGATTGTACACTTCATCCAAGGAGAAGGGCATAATAAAGCTACTAAAACATGTAAGTTCAAAACTTACTGCATTGTTAGTGTACATCAGAAAAGCAGGGATGATCCCCAGAGGTTTGACTGATGTATTGCATGTACTGGAACTACAGGTTTAATTGATTTGTGTAGTGCTTCCACTGTCTTCTCCAAAAGTGCTTAATTCCTTATGCAATTAAATTGCCTGTTTTGAAGTTTAAATAATTCAGGTCTATTGAATTGTATCATTTATTCATCTGTTTGCAGGCTGGTTAATATAGTAGACTGCTGTAATTAGCAGAACTATGGATGTAGCCCCTGGGGACTGTAGAATTACTTTTCTAATTAGTCATCCATTGCTGAGCTTTTTATGACTCCTAAGTTTTACTAACACTTCAATTCCTTTAATCCTTCAGCAAGTTTTAATCTTCCTTCTTAATAATGGAACGTTTCTACTTTATACTGTGGTGAACTGAACTTGAATTAAATACTTGTATCTCTTCTGCTTTCAATTTATAAATTTTCATAATCAAGGTAGCTTTTAATCTTTCACTTCGAAGTACAGTATCATGTATAAATACAGCTTGGAACAATTATTAAAAGTTCTGCTTCTTTCCATTGCGTTAATCACAGTCCTACTTGGTACCTCTTTGAAGTTTGGAGCGGTTAAAACTTGAAATATACAAGTAAGAATAGAAGTTGTGAGCTGAAATGTACTCATTTTCCAGACAAACTTGCAAAATGTTTAACTAATAAAGTTTTAGAACACTTTGAGAATTATAAAAAATGCCTTTCATTTGATGAGTCTGTGGGATCAGATAAAAAAAGCTGGAAGGAAGAACAGTTTAAGGGAATCAGCGTACCTATGAAAAAACCTTAATTGTGTTTTGTCTAATGCAGTGCATGTCTCTTTAGTTATCCCTACCTCCAAATAGAAGCCTGGTGGTAAAATATAACCATGGAATAATTGCCATTTTATTTCAGTGAAAAAGCAGATATTGTTCCTGGATATGACTTCCTGGTGAATTCAGTGTGGCCAGAAATAGTACATGGTTTAGAAGAGAAATTGCCATCACTGTTTAACCCTGGAAACCCAGATGTATTTCATGAGGTAATTAACTTTCATTTTTTCCATTTGTGATTCCTTTGACACACACAAGAATTGAATGAGTTGTGTTCTCTGGCTTTTCCCTGCTGCTTCTGTGTAAATTCATGTTGCTGCATAGGTCAGAAGAGGAGGTTATCTCAAATAATTTGATTTAATTTTTATAGTAATTAATTCTCCCCTAAAGTGTGTCAGGAAAGTTCATACAGAAGTTATTGGAAGCCATTTGGTCATCTGAATTTGGGCTTAATATTTCTTTTAGGAGTAGACATACGTTCTTAGTTGTAGAATTGCAACATAATTAAGGCAGGAGCGGACGACTCCAGTGTTCACCCAAGACTGGGACTTCTGTATAGGAGGGACTGTAAGGTTAAATACCTGGGGTACAACTTGCCCTGTATTATGGGAAGGTTAAAAAAAGTTCTTTGTTTCATTTGCTTGTTTAGCTTTTCCTCTTTTTCCGTACTGCAGAGTATGTTGTGATGAGAAACACAAATCGGCTAAAAGAACCAAAAACATTTGGAGGCAGTGTGATAAGTTTCAGAACGTAAAAGTAGTATTTTCTCTGGTACCGCAAACAATTATGAAGGGAGCGTGCATTATAAAATGAGTTTCAAGTATTTGTCACTCTCATATTTTCATCATTGGCAGTGCTGCTCTGCCTCTAAAAGATAATCTTCCAGTAATGTTGAAACAGATATCTTGGTCTAGGATGAAGATTGGCTCTGGCAGTACTTTATTAGTATGTCACAAGTAGAAGGTGTGAGCTTTCTGCTTCTCTTTGTGTTCTGTGTGTCTGTATTTAACCAGGGTTGCTGAAATATTTGGATTTTTTTTTCCTTGCGGCTTGACTTATGATTAGTGTGAAACCTTTGTTTCCTAGTTGGAGATGGCAGGCATAGTAGGTAGTCAGGACAAAAGACTTAAGGAAATGTTGGATTGCTGGTGGAGGCTTATGAGGCAAATGATTCTTCTTGTGTTCATGCAAAACTGCTTTTACTAAATACTTATATTTTTCTTGGAATTTAAGATCTATTTCATACAGATACATTGAATATTTGAAGGCAGGCAGGCACAATGGTGAGTGTTTGCAGGGCTGGTTCTGAATAAGAAGCAAATGATGAGGATGTTGGAGAAAGTTGTGGTAATGCGATGCAAATGACATTATAGGGTGTTCCCCCTCCCCTGTGAGAACGCTTCTCAGTTTCCTATAAAGTTTCTATGCCTAATGCCCTGCATGCTGCAGATTGTGAGCCGTGCTGGGCTTTTGTCATCTGTGCTCCTTGGTTTTCACAAGAATGTATTTTTTCTTCAGAAATGCTTGGTTTGCTGTTTTAAATGAATTATTTTTAAAAGGCTGTCATCTTATACTAAGCCGATATTGACCAACAGTACCATTGAGTTTGTTTAAAAAACCAAAACCATAAAAACCCAGTATCACCCCACTGCTTTCAAGTAAATCATTTAGTAAGTCTGATGTACTTTTCAGACTGCTTTTGACTACTTAAGTGACTCAGTCTAAATCCTTAAAATATTTTCTCTAAAAATCAATAAGTTGAAATGCTAAGTGTATAAAAGTGCAATTCTATCTGTCAAAAGGCTAATAGTTCTGAATTGAGGGTGGAGGCACTTTAAAATTGTTTCTGCGCTGCTGATAATCCAAGTAATGCAACACAGATTTTAGACAGTAATCTTATAGCTCTGTTTCCTAAATTGATAGAAATGCAGAAAAGTCTTTCTCCAGGCTTGTTTGCATATGCATTTATGTACAGGTTTAATGCTGAGAAGTTGGAATATGCAGTATTATATGTTAGGTTTTTAGATATAGAGGGAGGAATGGAAAATATTCTATTTTTTTAATCCAGTAAAAATCAGACTGGCCACGTTAAGCATGTACATGAAAATAACTATTGTGCAGAATATGTCCTTTTTTTTTTTTAAATTGCTTCAGGTTGTTGTGCCCTTATTTCCGAGTCAGACTTGTAGATTTACAGGCATCTGAAAAGAATACTACTTCTATCCCTGAACATTCATTTGCGACTGTTAAGTTTACATCCCCGTGTTTGAAAATTGCTCCATTTTGTTTCCCACTTTAGCTTCTCTTAAATAACTTTGTGCAGTCAACAATCCAATCCTGGAAGCTGAAATGGGAACCAATCTTGCAGTTAGTTCCCTCTCTTGGATATAATGTTATTGGTAACTAGACAAATGTCTCTTGAGGTGTCTTATATTTCGAAAGTGATAGGTCCTTTTCAGAATGTTTGGTTTATATCTCTGACTAATATTTTAAGGTAGCAGAGCATTAGTGGCTTAGAATCATAGAATGGTTTAGGCTGGAAGACACCTTTAGAGGCCGTCCAGTCCAACCCCCTGCAGTGAGCAGGGACATCTCCAACCAGATCAGGTTGCTCAGAGCCCTGTCCAACCTGGTCTTGAATGTTTCCAGGGATGGGGCATCTCCCACCTCTCTGGGCAACCTGTTCTAGTGTTTCACCACCCACATAGTAAAAAATCTTTTCCTTATATCCAGTCTAAATCTACCCTCCTTTAGTTTAAAACCATCACCCCTTGTCCTGTCACAACAGGCCTTGCTAAAGAGGTTGCCCCCACCCTTCCTACAGTCCCCCTTTAAGTACTGAAAGGCCACAATAAGGTCTCCCCGCAGCCTTCTCTTCCCCAGGCTGAACAGCCCCAAGTCTCTCAGCCTGTCCTCGCAGGAGAGGTGCTCCAGCCCTCGGGTCATTTTTGTGTCCCTCCTCTGGACCCGCTCCAACAGGTCCATGTCCTTGTGCTGAGGGCTCCGGAGCTGTGAGCAGTACTCGGGCTTGTTTGCCTTTTTGCAGCACTGGGTTTATTGTCTAAGAAATGAGGCCTGAAAGAGCACTAATCTGTTACTCATTCTGGATTTAACTGCCATAGCTTTTACGGTTCCATCATGTTATGGATACAGCCCCGTTGGAAGAAAAGCAGTTACCTAAAAGCTTTTGTGTGCAATTTCCAGAATACCATTTGGATACCCTGAAACTGCCATACCACAAGAAAAAATGCTGTAATTATAGTCTTAACAGAAAGTTATGAACTTACTGAGCTACGCAACACAAAAGCATGCTCGTGTCAGTGCGTGTCCTGTGGTCGCAGGAATGTTTCTGAGAGCAGAACCTATAAGCAGCAACTCAGGGGCTTCTCCTGACAATGTTCCACTGCTTCCTAAGAGGTACAGTCACATCACTCGTGTAGTTCTCTGGTTTTGGTAAAAGCCCTGCTGCTACAACCCTGCTGCTGCTCTTAACGCAGTGAAGTCAGAAGGACTGAGAGATTCAGTCAGGCTTATTTGATTAATTCAGCAGGGGCTTAATGAGCATGTATGATAGTTTTTATGGATGTTTTCTACTTCTTATTTTATAGAAGAAACTTGACATAAGCCAAACTATTTCTCACTGCAGAGAGGTAGATTTTAACTGTAGCCATATTTTGACTACATTGATTTCTTCTGTAACCTTTGTATTCTGTTAGCACAGTCTGTTTTGTGTGAAATAATACTTCTGTGCAGTATTTTGCTTCTGTTTTTCACTCAAGTGTTTGCATTCTGCTTTGTGTATGATTTAATTTATTATTTCATTTATTATTTCAGGGTGTTAGTAAGTTACTGTTGAGAGTAAGCCCAAAGTGCATTTGAAGATTAATGTAGTTTTTCTTTGCTTGCAACTGACTTAATACTATTCATAAACATCTTATTAGAAGTATACAACTGGATAAAGTTAATCTGAAAATGTTTAAAGTTCTTCTGCAAATATTTGGTGTTTGCAAAACATATTTTTAGGGAAACAGTTCTAGCAATTCCTGTAATACAGGTCCTATATGACAGGAAAAATATCATGCTTTCATTCTCATGTGTGTTTGGTTATGTGTACTTCTGGGTTTTACGCCTGACTATGTCTATTTGTTCTATCCCTTTACCTCCTGAGACTGACTCTGTTCTTAGTTCTGTGCAGCGCTGTTGTTCAGTGAATCAGCTCAGAAATACCAATGCATCTCTCCAATCACTTCTGTTGTTCAGGGTACTTGGCTAATTTTATACTTTCTGGAAGTGTCCTGCACTAGCTTTTCTTATCATGGGATAACACCTACTAGTTAATTGGTTTCGGTTTCACTGCAGTCCAAGATTTTAGTCTTGTGCAATTAGGTGATGGGGTGGTGTCAGCGATTTTGAACCCTGAGCTTCAGTGGAGTGTGGTACAGGAGTTCTGCTGAATGGTTGGTGGCCTTTCTTCTTTGCTGGGACCCTGTACGTGATCAGAATGCTCATTCTGTTTCTGCAGAAGTACACCACTAGTATGGATTTTGTACGAAAATTTGAACGACAGTGTGGCTCCCAGGCCAGCGTGAAACGGTTAAGATCTCATCCCTCTTACCACAGCTTTAACAACAAATGGAATTTGCCTGTATATTTTCAAATAAGGTTAGTATGCATTTTTTTGCAGGGTTCAGTCAGTCACAGCAAGATGATCTGCCTTGGGGTCAGATCTCATTGTTCAAAGTTTTGTTTGTCAGCAAATCACAGTACAAGTCAAACTATGAATTCAGTTAATAAGTCAAGTAACTTTTATATATCTTTCAGCAATTTAGCAAAATCACAGCCAGCTACTCTTCAATATGTACCGTGTTCTTGTTACACCGAATTTGATATGCTACTCACAAGACTTTCAGGAACAGGTCTAGATAAGTCTTGAAATCTTGTTTCAAATTCTTTCCCTCCACTGTCCCTGAAACTAAACTGTATGTTGAAGGATGCAACTTGTGCAAATCCAGAGGAATACTTACTATGAAGGAATAAGTCTGTCGTTCTTAGAAATACAGAATTGGACTTGACAACTTGCAGCTTTTCCAGATCTAGCCAAGGATCTGTCATCCTTTTTGTCTCATAGGGTGTACTCTGTAAAGTGCTGGGTATTGCAGCATTGCCTTCCCAAAGATTGCCCTACTCTGCCCTTTTCCTGAGGAGCTAAGCAATAAGTTTTAACTTACTTTTCCAGCAGGCCTGATGTACCTATAGTATTACTTTTGCAGATCTTGCAGCTGGAAGAGAGCAGAAAGACCAAAGAAAGCCCCATTTTAATTCTAGTAATGCTAGAATTTTAATGAAAGAAAAAAAACAGAATATAAAAACCATATTTTTAGAAAGTGTAGTCTGATTTCAGGGCTGGATAGCAAGCCTCCAGGCAAGAAAGAGAACGGTTGATGAAGTCTGCTGTGACCTAAGTGTGCTGTGTGTGATCTTTCTTGGCCCAAAATCTTCTGGGAATCTCTTAAAACAAACAAAAAACCCAAAACACACAAAAAAAAAAACCAAAAAGAAAAAAACCTGTAGAATTTCCAAAAGAGAGGGGGGAGAAACTGATGTTTGTTTTCAACCCAGATCGCTTTAGTGGCCTTTTTTATTGCATGATTCTGTAACTGGCAATAACAGTACAATCATAGCCACATTTATACAGATTCTTTAATCCAGGATAAATCCACGTTGCTGCTGAAAAATCCCATCCAGGAATCTTATGAGTGCTGGAGCTAATATAAGATCAATGGCAGGAGCATGCAGCTGGGAGCAGGGTCTTAGTTTTTTGTGGTTCACTGTGTTTTGTAAAATGTAGCCCAGCCTCTTGGCATCCTGGTTTGGTGTTTTTTTGCTTGCACATCTGTTCCTGCAGCTGTGTAGTGAACTGATATGAGGATCTTTACCCTGGGCAAAAAAAAAGGCTGGCGTTCAACTGCAGTCCATTCTCCAAACCACTTAACTGTACAAGTATTCGTGCTGGCCCAAGGGAAAGGGCAGCAGTACTCACTACAGTAGCCGTGCTGAGTGCCCAGACTAAAAGTGTCCATGGAACTGTAGCCACTATGAACCTTTTAACAGATGTGTAGGTCTGTGAGTCTGCCCCTTTTGTTTCTGAATGTGCAGCTTTACTAGTAAGCGACCACTTGATCAAACTTTGATACTCTTGCTCATAAAATTGAAATGGAGCTTCAGCATATTCTCTCTGTTCAAAAATGTTCTTTCCCCTGAGGTATTTTGAGCTCTGATTAAAAAAAAAACTTTTTTAAAAAATCCTCTTCCTTTAATTCAAGATACTATAAATAGTGCACTATGTCAATAAATGGTTGGATAACAGCAGCTGGTTCATCTTTCACCAGATTATTCCTATATACTGGAATAATCTGATAACTTTGGGAAGTGCCCATGTATTTAGCGCACAACTGTCAAAATAATGCAACATATTCATTACATATCAGGGAAGCTTTTTCTTTGATGTATGTTAATATCCTTAAGTCATACAGGATTTTTACTGAAGTATTATCTCACACTATGGCATTTATAGTTAAGATTGCTGGTTTTTTTTTCTTTTTTTCAATCACAGAAATTACCCAGAACAATCAGCCTTTTCTAAAGCCTTTACAAATGCTCTTTTGAGGAACAGAGGGGTGTACAGGCATTTCTCCTGTAGCAGTGCTCGCACAAACAGCCCCAGTAACTCTTTCCCTTGCCATTCCTTCAGTTGTGTCAGTACAACTGATCGTTGAACTGTAGTGAACCCCACATTGGGGAAGTTTTTTTCCTACGTAAGAAACATTCAGCAAAAATAATGCCGTTGTTAAAAATCTGATTCCATTCTTGAATCCTTTTCACTTAAAGACAGTACTCCGTTGGTGGAAGTGCGTAGGCAAGAATGAGGTTTTGAAGCCATTTCCCAAATATTTGTAAAACATGTTTAGTTGCTGAACATGCACCTATTCCATTAGGAGTTTGAACCAGAAAAGCTGGGTGGGCCCCTGTTCTACAGATGACAGTTAAGAGGCTTTAAGAGGAGCCCTACGGGTTCATAATCAGTAAGTTTGATAGGAAGGCTTACAGAGTTCCTCTCATGCACCTAAAAGCAAGAAAGGGGAAACCAATAAAGGACTGTCTATAGGGGAGCTTAAAATGATAGCTTTGTCTCAGCGTTTAGAGGGAAAACCTGGTTAAAGAAGAATTTTGTGCAGATTTTGCTTGACAATTTTTAGGTAAGGGAAATACTATGTTTTATCCAGTGTGCTTTAAATATGGAGAAGTATCAGAAGTTTTAATATTAGCTTTGCTCTTATACCTAAAAAACTGTGAGGAGGGATTTTTTTTTTACTTTGAAGGGTGATTTTTTTCAAAAAAAAAAAAAAAAAAGGAGGTCAAAGCATCCTGTGAGGAACTATTGATTTTTATCAGGTACAGAACTGTTTGCAGAACCTTATGCCACGGTTCATTAACAAACATGTAGAAAGCTGAAAGCTCTAGTGTCACACGCCAGATCTGAAGGTCAGCTAAAGCAAGTGTGACACAATGTGTTCACTTTTAGTTTAAAAACAGGAACAAAAAAAAAAATTCACGCCTCAGAAAAGGTGGGGACTTGACACTGTGAGCTATCATTTTGATAATGTTTGCAACCGTGACTTTAATAATTTCCCAAAGTATAAGCTTCGTATCTGCCTGTAAAATGTCAAAGGTTCTCTTTCAAGTGTTGGAATGGTGGTCTGGTTTATATCCCAATTTATGTTGGGCAAAAATAACCCCACATTTAAAATCTGTGTATGTGCGTTGATACCACATTGAAATAATATTGAAATAAACATTGAAAAATAGTTTGGCATCAATTTAAGCAGCTGTTGAATTGTAATATTCAAAACTTTTATGTGTTTCAGGTTCAGAGAAATAGCAGGGGCCTTAGAAGAAGCACTTTCAGATACACTAGAGGAAGCACCAGGTAAACTTCTATTGCAAAAAATAACTTCTCTGTTGTGAAGGAATTGGTAAACAGCAGTGGTTACTGTCTGAGTATTTAGTAACATGCATCCTGCGGGTTCACATGAGCTTTCTGTTTCCCGATGAACTGATTAAACAGTGTAATACAATTTTATAGAGAAGGCAATGTGAAAGTACTGCTCAGTGATCACTTTCTAAAAACACTCCTTTTGGCAGCAGCCACTAACATAGCTGCGGAACTATCCCCTCAGTGCAGGGAGGAACTAAACTGGCACTTGGTATCCTCTACGTGACGACCAAAAGGCTATGCTGTGTTACTGGCATATTTTTCTTAACTGTTGCAGGGCTATGCAGAGGCGAAAATTACTATCTGTTGGCAGCATTTAGCCTTGCTATGGTTTATGTTGGTGTCTGCTCTAAAAACCTACCTTGATCTATGAGCAGATGAGGAGGTATGCACAGGAAGGGTTAGCGTGGAAGGGAAAACCTGGTATATTTATTAGAAGTATATTGTAATCAGAAAAACTTACTTCAGTTAACAGAGTAAATACTTATGAAGAACTTAGGTAAGAGCCACATAAATGTGTGTGTAGATGCACACATGGTCTCTGAAGAGATCAAGGAGAAAAAAAATCCTAATGGAGATGAAATGCATAAATTCTACCCCTTCAAGGCGTTTGCCTGGAACTTGCTGACATGTTCCTTAGCTCTCTAATTGTATGCTATAAAATGTTAGTGCATGAACTGCTCTAAAATTATTTGGTTTAAATATGGATATTCCTACTGTGTTTTAAATAATTATTTCTAGCAGATATCTCGGATATAGCTGTGACAGGAGCAGTAGTTTAGTGCTAAGGGAGCGTTACTGTTATGGCTGGCAAGCATGTCTAATATAACTTCTTCATAAGACAGCCAAACATTATGCTGGAAATGTTATCTCCTGAAGTGGATTATTTGGCCAAGCTGTTCCTGCCTTTGTTGAAGGTGATTTCTCATTTATTGCTTTTGCCTGCATAGCTACAGCCAGACTTAGTGGAATTTGAAATCTAAAGCAATGAGGAGCTAGTGTTTTAGGAGTTTGTTTCAGACAGTGCTTAATAAATCCTCTTTGATATCTTTGTCTCTTTGGAAGACTTTTTAACCTTTTTTTTAAAAAAAATGCAATTACACTGATGTTACATCGTTTTAAATGTGCTTAGGAACTTGACCTTTGTTATCTGATTGTTTCTAGCTGGCAGCTCATACTGTCTTTTGGCCACTCACATGGTCTGGATGAGTCTTCTGAGGTGCTGGTCAGATCAAATGTTTTTACCGCTATTAGCCCACCGTCTGTGGAAACTTAGTCTGCAAATTTTGGCACGCTACTCTGTGTTCATTGGTGAGGTAAGAGGACAGCATGCTTAGGGTTTTGGTGTTGGGGTATGCCCATCAGTAAGAGACCTTCTGAAACAAAGTGTGTGACCTCTTTTTAAGTGCTTTTTTTCTGAACTTAACATTCTTTAACTTTCAACCAGTTGATGAGTTTGTTTTATAAAAAATATCACTGCAAAATAATGTTATTAAATAGAAATATCAGTGCTGCTGCAGTATTACTGTCTGATGGTTGCTCAGGCTGTACTTCCATGTATGCTTAAGGCTGCCTCTGCCACTGAAAGAAGTAGCCACAATCTTTTGGTTTTGTTGTGTTGATACAGTTGATACAGTGAACAAGGTTGTGAAACTGAGCCAGGTGAAAACTAACCCTGCAAAAAAAAAATAATAGGCGGAGGGGAAGGGGTAGGTTAATCTGGATCAGTTGCTCAGTGTTGAGACTGTAAAACTGGAAGTTTCATGGGCAACTGATTCAACATCAATGATTCTCTGCTTCTGAGCAGGAGAGGTTTTACCTTGCTTTTCTACTCCCTGCTCCCAGCCATACAAGTTTCTCCCTCTTTCTTGTGTCATAGAAAGGCAGCATGATAGAGTAATGGGGGTTTAAAGGGACTTTAGAATGTCATCTGGTCCCAGTTCCTGCTCAACACAGGGCCATCTTGGGTAAGGTTGTGCAGAGCCTTTTCAAGTTGCATTTTGACTATATCCAAAGATGGCAATTCCATGCCTCTCTGGGAATCCTGGTCCAATAACTGATCACTTTTTCCTTGTATTTGATCAGAATTTCCCTTGCTACAGTTCATGTCCATTGCTTCTTACTCTGTCACTGTACCTCAAGGAAAAGTCTGATTCCATCTGCTTTATACATGCCCCTTAGGTAGTTGAAGACAGCAGTAAGGTCTCCCTTTGTCCTTTTTTTAAGACTCAGTGACTCAGTTCTCTCAGGTAAATTGGCTCATGAAGTACTGATAAGTACCAGTGTTAAAACAGTAGTTGAGTGAAGCACATGCCTGACAGCAGAGGGCTTGAGGAGGTGGGAGAAGGGGGTTGTTTGACAGCAGTGAATGGTTATGATTTTTGTACTCCAGCATATGAAAATAGACTGTGTTTCTGCAAAGCAGACAATGATCAGACTTTTGGTCTTGCATGTTCCTCCAGTGCAGTAGTTCATTTGGACACCACACAGGTGAAAATTGCTGTAGGGCTGGGCTGCCCTCTACTGTAGTGACACATTTGCTCCAAATCATCAAACTCCATAGTGCACCAAAAAGAGTTTTAAAAATATTTTTTACATGCAATTTAAGAATGCTAATGTCCTTGTCAGTGTGGCATTCTAATGCTGAGAACTTACAAATCCTTTATATACTGTTTCTGTTTGTCCAACTTCAACTGCCTTTGCTGTTCCTAGGGTTCACATCTCCATTTGATGTTTCAGGTTTCTGTAAGGCCCATTTCCAGTGAGAATACAAAGGAAAGCAAAAAATCTGTGCCAGCTGGTAGAAAGGAGTCTTCTGTAAGCCTCAACCCTAGTGAGGACCAAGGCAATGGGTCTTCTCCAGAAAGTCAGCCGTTGCCTTCTATATCTAGTACTCAGTTGGTATATGTTGCTGCAGATCTGGACAAACTCCAGGATCAGGTTTGTGCTTTTGACTTTACTTACAAAAGAGTCCTCCTTGATCTATGTGCCAGTATTGTTTGGCACCTTGTTAAGGACGTTAAATTGTTAAAAATAATGTATCATAAAGCATTTTTTAATCTTAAATGCTAAAACTGTAGTCTGGTTTAGAAAATATCACCTGAAGTAAATGGCCTACTCTGTGCTTATTTGGAGTGGCAGATTAGAGAGAAACCACTTCAAGTATTTAAACTTTTTTTTATCAGGAGCCGCTGGACTTAACCCTTAAAACATTTCTGCTCATTTTTGGTGCAAACCATCACTGTGTCAGAATCTTACCTTTGCTAGCAAAAATCTCTGTTGTGGCTTGGAGTGTGGTGCATTTTTCAGCATAAATATTATGTTCTTTTTAAAATGTTTACTGGTTTTAGTCTTTGAGGTTGAAAAATCTTTTGTCATCATGATTATACTTTACTAATGATCCAGAATCTTGAAAAGAGACACAGGGTATTAATTTTCTTCCAGTAGGGATGACTTCCATGGTCAATAAGGCTGCAATTGCTGTAATTCGTGAAGTTGTAAATTGCATCTGGGTTGATAGTATTTTCTTAATTCTAAATTATTTCCTCTGAGGACAATAGTGAAGTTGGGGATTTAGTGCATAGGCCTTAATCCTTGTGAATATTGTGTTCTTCTAGTACTGGTTTCCCACAAATGCAGTAAAAATATAGAAAAGATTGAAGGTGTCTTTTGATGCACTGGAAAGTTACAGAATGTAAGAATAGTAATTAAAATGTGTTTATAACCTGACCGTATCTCTCTTGGGTTTTTTGTTCAGATTCCTGACATCTTAGAAATGATTAAACCAAAACTTGAGATGATTGGCTTCAAGAACATATCTTGTATTGCAGGTAAAGCTGAGACTGAATTCAGTCCCTTTCCCCTAAATCCCTCTGCCAACCAAACAAAATCAGCTTTTACATACAGTTTCATTATTTACAATGAAAATTTTGAGAATACTCATGCTTTTATTACTTAATGAAGCTTACTTTGGGTTTAAATTGTTAAACAGAAACTATCTTGAACAGACATGCTGAGTCTGGAAAAGATTTGGTTAAAATTGAGTGAGTTGGAAGTGCTTTGGGTTTTCAGTTTGGGGTTTTCTTTTTTTGTGGGGCTGGTTTGGGGTTTTTGGGTAGGGCTTTTTTGGGGTGGTTTTGGTTGGGGTTTTTTTGGGTTGTGTTGGGGATTTTTTTTTTTTTTGAAGTTGTGATTGTCCGGTAATTAGGATGCTTCTCCAGGAAGTGGGGAACCTTAGACTAGAAGATTCATATCATATCTTTAAACTCCTGCTGGTAAAGGAAATGGGGAAGAATTAAGGAGAAGCTTTGCATTACACAGCTGGAGCTAAAATATTTTTCTAAAAAGATTTTTCTCCCTCTGGCCAGATGAATCATGTAAGGAGGAGAGTTATCAAAGTTTCATAGTTAAATACCTTAGCTTTGGAGGACAGAAGCAATTAAGTATTTAGCCTCTTTTTTCCTGGAGGTTTGTTTTCATTTTTTTGTGTGTGAAACACGGAGTCTGATTTTAATTTAGTGATTAAAGCCAGGCATAGAATCACAGAATCATTAAGGTTGGAAAAGACCTTTAGAACCATCAAGTCCAAGTGTCAACCCAACACCACCATGTTTCCTAAACCAGGCCCTGACATGCCACGTCTGCACGTCTTTTAAATACCTCCAGAGATGGCGACTCCCCCACCTCTCTGGGCAGCCTGTGCCAGGCATGTAGCTGGGTGAGTGAACTAGTCCCGCTCTTCAAGTATAGCCAGAAGTTCTGCACTGTGAATTCCACTTAAATCTCTAAATCAGGATTATTGGTAGATGTCCAAGTCCATAAGAGAGGTAGGAGCTTGTGCGCATCCCCCTGCTCAGTAGATGGTCTGTTGTCAGTCACACTGAGTTGATCATGTTCCAGTCACGCCATAGGAAATTAGATGCTGTGAGAAAGGACCTCACAACCACAGTTTCCTTGGTAGGTCAGAGCCTTTTGATTCAAGCCCATTGCTACATTGGTAATACTGAAAAACCTGTGAACCTGGAGAATGTTACTTTACCTCTTTTTTTCTTTCCTTCCCTCCATCTGTTTTTCTGGCTGAGGAATAGTTGATGTTACTGGTGATGTTTTATATATAAATTGCTGGTGTGTTTTTATTTAGCAAGCATCCTGTACTTGACACCGGCAGCCATCTAGGGTAGTGAGTGAGACTGGGGGAGGGGTTCACATAATTTACGTTGTGATTGGGCAGAGTAGCTCAGTTTAAACTTTAGAATTTTTACTTCAATAGGAGCCTTGGAAGACTCAAAGACTTCTTTATCAGCCTGCGTGCCTACCTTGAATAACAGGATTATCCAGGATCTCAGTGAGTCCTCCTTCGCTTACCTGAAGAGTGCACTGGAAGTTCCAAGGTTATATAGGAGAACCAATAAGGTCAGTGCTGGTTGCAGATGAAAAAACAAATATCAGATAGGCCTATGCTAAAAATGTGAACTGGGCAGTACATTTATGAGTTCTTCAGGCCTGTCCGTCTCTGCTTGGCAGTCAAGAGCCCTCTTAAATACCTTGAGATAATTTAGTGATGTACTGTTTACCTCATTGCAAAGGGGAAAAAAAAATATGGTATTTTCAAAACTTCAGGTCGCGTAACAATGATGAGGGTACAGGCCTGAGATAGAAGGAAGGGCAAAGAGTAGAACCGTTGATGTGCAAAGAATAAGGGTTAATGAGAATAAACGTGTTTCCCTCATGTCATAGCATATACCGTAAGATGCAGTGCTGCTGAGTGGCAGGCTTCTTTTGAGGGGATGACACTTTTGCCTGCTATGTTAAGAAACTCCTTCCCAGCAAGCCAGCTGCTTGGATTTGACTCAAGAATTATCTTGCACAGAAGGAAAAAGACAAGAATGGCTAAAAAGAGTAATTTGTTGAGAAACTAATAAAAAGTAATGGTGAAATACAGTACCGAAACCAATTGTCTGATCTTGGCTTGTTCTGCTACTGTGACTTGCCTTTGCCAGTCGTGTTGGTAGTTAGCTTGGTATCATTCAGGCAACAGTAAAATTTGAGTAATGGGAACTACAGACTACAACATCCTTGCCTAATTTGAACACAGAAGGCAGGCTTAAATGGGCAACACCACAATTCTTTCCCATTCACCCCTCTCCCCTTACACACTCTTCCTGCCTGTTTGTGGGGTGGTTTTGGTTGGAGGTGGGAGGAGGGTTGCCTTGATTCACCAAAACAAAAGCACTTTCCTGGCTATCATGAGGAAACTGCACTGCCACCAACGAGGCTGTACTTCTCCAATGGCTAAATGGAAAAAATTAGAGCTGTTAAGTCTACTGCTTTCAAGGATATTAAATTTCCTTTGGGTGGTAAACATTTAGGGTAAGCTGGAAGAGAAATTGTTCCTAAGGGAGTAGTTTATGACTTCAGTTTTTTACTAGAGTTTCTCACAGTCTTAGTTTTAAAGACGTACTTAATGAAAAATTGTATTTAAAAAGAAGAAACAACCTCAAGGCTAATAAATTAATCTGTGTAGTGACTAGATTGTTCTGTCTTCGACAGAGTTAAAGTTCAGTCGAGTTGCTAGCTTGAGCTCTGTACTCCATAAGTGTGAGTGCATCAGTCTAACTGGCTTTATGTGGTACGAAGCCTGAACTGATAAACAGGAACAGGACAACTTGGGTAGAGAAGGTACATTATTACAGTCATGTTAAGTTCTGGCAACTTTTTTTATTACATTCCAATATTTTGTTTTACAGCAGAAATCAGAATTTGGCATGAGGATAGTCTTTGCAGGAATCAGATGTGGACAGACTTTTGCTTGGCCAAGTTCTAAGATTTGGAACTGTTAAGAGGTTAATGAGGTGTTTCAGGTGTCAGGGATTTTGTGTACCCTGGATATGTTCTGTTGCTTTGCAATGCATGAAGTTCATCCGAGCTGTGTGTGGGTCATCCCTCGAGATGAAGCATTCTGCAACCAGAACTAGCTGGGAGGAAGATAGAGGGCATATTGGTTATCCCAAAAGTGTTCGTCTGGAAAATATACTGAGGGAGCAGAATGGTATAAGAACAGAAGGAACAATGTCTTCAGTTTAGCGAAGCTTAGTGTGAAGTAGTAGGTATTTTAACAAAAGAATAATAGGCTGTTGTAGACACTGAGTCTGCTCAGCTTTCTCGGAAATCAGCAGAAAGTGTGTTCAGGATCATGCCCTGATAATAGGAGTGGCACCTCCCAAAAAGGTTTAGTCGTTTGGAACCTTGTTCTAGATTACATCCCATAGTATAACAATACTGAATGGTTTTGTGATTGGTGTCTTTCCTGTGTATGATGACCTTTTCATTGTTATGTCACGAATGGAGTATGTATCTATTTGCTTAAGTACAGGCTTAACATTTTATATATGTGTTATAATTCAGCGTCAATGCTTTCAGTAAGTAAATTACTGGCTCTTTTTCCCTGCCTTCTTTCTCTGTCATCTACCAGGAGGTCCCAACTAAAGCTTCACCTTATGTTGACAGTGCTCTTAAGCCCTTCTACCGACTGCAGAACGAATACAAAGATATATTGAAGCAGCCCGTGATTCATCAATGGTTGGAAGGTGCCCTCTCTGAAAGCACACAGAAGTAAGAGAACCATACGAAACATTCTTTGGGTTAATTAAAAATTCTAGTGTCCATTGAATGGGCACAGGAAGAAAAAAAACCACTATGAATTAACACAACTGTAAAGAAAACAAGAATATATCGCTCTTTTGGCAGGCTGTATTTCTTCAGATTTACTCTGGTGTTGTGTATTCTGCAGATGAAAAGCAGGGCAGGGAATCCAGAGACCTGACTTCTGCTCAGATCTGTGCAAACCGTGGCATTGGGGGTGGGGCATTGGAAAAATTGTTTAGCTCTAGTAATGCAACAGTGAACTAAAAACTTGCATTTTGTCTCAGAATTGATATGAGACCTTAACCTCATGTTATTTTCAGTGAACAATGGTCGCATTTTCAAGAAAGTTGAGTTCTATTTTCCTTTTACTGTTTTAATGTATGTAATGATTATCTGACTTCTTAGTGGTTTAAAAAAAAGGCCACTTGGATTTTTTTAACTCTTAAAGACCCAGCGGTTCACAGTTTAATAAGGCAGTCATAAAGCAATGCTTTCTTTAATAGATCTTCTATTTCCTAGTCGGCATCTTGAGGACTTCTTCAACATGAACATCCATCTGCATTAAGTTCCTTAATGGATTTTCTTTCTTTTTGTCTAGCTGTATTTTAAATTCATACTGCTGTGGGTTGTTGCGTTCTGTGAGTTCAACCGGTTGAACTATGTAACATGAGAAAGCAATACTTGCCTTTGTTCGGAAGTTCAGATAATTTCACTGGATACCCCCTACTTCTTGCATTATGGATAATTTATTCCTTGTGACAGTTGTAATTTTATATATCTCTGTAATCTTGCTTCAGACTAAAGAGTCCCTTTAGCCTATATTGTTGTTTCCTCTTCCCATCTGTATAGGTGCTGTTTGCTGTTCTTCTTTGTCCCCTCTGATCATAGGTGATATGATCAAAAGAGTCCATACTGGTTAAAGTGTGATGCTGGTGGTTTCTCTGTCCTCACATGGTTTACCTATTCCCATTCTTAGCATGTGGGTGCTGCTGAGCATTGGATTGATGTTTGCTGAGAATTAGCCATGTAATTCTGAGGCTTTGAATTGTAGTCAGAACGTGAGTCCTTTCCTGCCCTTTGCCTCCTCATCCCTCCCTGCTGCTCCACCCTGGCACCTCTCAGGTTCATGTTAATGCCCAGTGCATCTGCAGCACTTTGCAGTCACTTTTTTGGTTATTCAGAATAAACTTAAAATTGTAAGACAGTTTTAACGCTCAAATATTCACTAACTGTCCTTAAAATTATTCTTACGTATTTTGGACAGGGCTAAGCATAGATTGGTCTGGATTCCACCAGTCATTTCCATTTTGCACAAAAACTGCTTATTCAAGCCTGGTGTCTTTTCTTTTGACCAGTTTAGTCCATAAAAAGAAGCTTACTTTGAACCCATAGCAGTTATGTTTGTTTAAATAACATTGCTGAAGGACTCCAAAGACTTCTGGAATGTCAAGTCGCATGCTTGGAGAGCTGAAATATCTTAGAGTGAACTCTTGTCTGTCTACCTCGCTGTGTCTACTAAGCCTTGCTTTTAAAGTGCAGTAGACCTGGTGACACCACACTGAAAGTAAGGAGCTGTTCTGTAGTTTCTTGGATCCATCTAGAGTTGTGGGGTTTATTTTCCAAAAAAAGCAGTTTCTCACTTTCTATGTCAGTGTTACTAAAACTGACTTAAGTGCGAGGTTAAACACTACGGTAATGGTTAAACACAGGAGTAGATTTGGTGGCTTCGTTTGTCAATTCCTTAGAACTTTCTGTTGAATTCTGTTCTCATGATTTGTTGTTACTATTTTTATCAGTTTGTTTTAAAATGTCTTATCCTCACTGAACAAGAGAAGAGACAAATAAACTGAATTTCTTCAATAGAGTAGTCTTGCAGTTTCTTCATTGAGAAAGCAGGGGCAAGTAACTAAGTTAATTTCACACTAGGATTATGTGACGATATCTTTTTGCATCCAGATAAGAAAAACAGAAACGAGCATAATAAGCTCTGGTTAAAAAATCACTGGGGACTAAACTTGCTTAAAGGCAGATGAACTTCTAAGTACAGCAGAAATAGGAGGTCTTCACAAGTGAGTGGGTCTGGGAAATAACCAAGATATGAAGAGAGAGCACGGTTGACTTTTATTGGTATGCTTTTACTTCTTGTAGAATGGTATCTTGAAATGGTTTCCGTGGCACTGACAAGCACTTTTTCTTTAGCCATTCCTATCTAATCGTCTCTTTAGAAAGCTTGCTCGCTTTCTGTTGCCTCCCTGTTTAGAAGTAAGCATTGGGAGGATTCTTTCAACTTTCTTAATTCTTACAGGAATAGTTTGATCACTGTCAGAGAGAGGCTCTTTGAAAGTTACTGATTTTAGAAAATTATAGAACTGGTCTGGTCACTTCTCTTATGGATCTTCTAATTTCCCATTGTTACTCTATTTTCTCCTCTTAGCTGTTTTTACCAAGTCACTGTCTTGGGCATCTGTTAGCTAATTTACGTGATATTATGCCTCTCCCATTTCAGCGTGGGATTTCAGCCCATAAGGCTTTTTGAAATTTCGTTGATTAGTTGATTTGTTCACCTTGTTTGATTCCATGCTTTCTTTAATGTGGATCCCAGTATGTGGGAAGCAATGTTCTATTTCAGCTATACCATTTCTAACTTGGCATTAGTGTTCTTCTGACTTTTCCTGCCAACTTCCCGAGAGTCCTATTTAGATCAGTTTCTTCGTTTTAGAAATGGGCCTTTCTGACTGGTGTGCACTTGCATGCTCTCATATACACATACACTTAAATTTGTCTAAAACTATGCAATTTTTTGGTTTGTCAGGCTGTTATTCTTGTCCTGTTTGTAAAAGGAATTTTACTTAGTGCTCTACTGGTTGTAAACAGAGGCTGATCCAGACTGTTTGAAATTGAGCAATTGCATTCTGTGGTCTCTGTTGAGATGAAACATCTTGAACAGGTCAAAAATGAGATGAGAAGGAGGCTTCAACACTGAATGGCGATTTTCAGATTGACTTCTAGAACTAATGATGGAAATACTGATTAATTGATAATGATGAAAACATAAGTAGCTTCCTCACAAGGAAAACCGTTCCTCACAGCAGTGTTCAGCATTTTTCTCAGGGCCGGTGATGTACTGGTGTGTATGAAGTAGGGTTTTCTGTAAAATTGTAATTTTTTGCTTTCTCATTAATCTTCCTTAATTTAGGTATTATGAAACTGTATCTGATGTGCTAAGTTCTGTTAAGAAAATGGAAGAGAGTCTAAAAAGGTTGAAGCAAGCCAGGAGAACTGTAACGTCAAACCCTGTTGGCACGAATGGAGGCATGAGTGATGATAACAAAATCCGACTGCAGCTGGCCCTAGACGTTGAGTATTTTGGAGAACAAGTAAGTTATGAGAAGCAAGTTTGTTTACTATTATTACTGGGTTTGGAAGGGAGTGAGGAGAGGAAGGAAGGGAAGCTTGGCTTATTTTTTTGGTCTTGAAAACTTTGTCGCTGTGGTTTTGGTTTTTGAGCTTTTTGCTTTGTTTTATCACAGCTGTATAAAGGAGGTGACTCAAGACCTTGGTGACTGTAGCTGTCACCTGAGCAATGCATGCTTTCCTTTGCTTTCTAATACAAATGCAAACCTTGTATTTCTTACTGTTGAAAATTCAAGTACTGCTTGGCGTTTAGAAGCGCAGAGGAGAAACACTGTATGGACAGATTGGAGGGCAGGGACCTTCCATAACTCTGATGTCTTTATGGCCCTGCTTCTGTTTGCCTTCTCTCTGGATATTTCCAGCTTTGGCTTACTACTGCAGTCAAGGGTCTGTTCCCAAGAGCTGTGAAGAGTTAGCCTTATTTGTTGTGGTTCATAACTGTAAGTTTGTTTCAGTGCCAAATATGAAACCTTAAATAACAACAAATAAAAGAAGAAAATATTCCAGGAAATGTGTGCAGTAGCTACATCAAATTGTATAAGCATACTGTTTTGTGCTCATTTAGTTTTGGAAATTGTATATAGAAATAAACAAACCTCCAAGTGCAAGTCCGTATCATTACGTGCCAAGCAGTTGTCATCAGTCTTGGTTATGAGCAGATGCTGTTGATGCATTGTAACAGGTAAAGTCTGCCCGTGTGCGAGCAGGTGCCTTTCTCATATCTGAGACATAGCATAAAGGAAGAAGATTTGGGTGGAAGTACGGAAATCTTACAATCAGGAACTATTATTTGACTGGTTTGGGACTTTTTCCTATTATGTGTGCTAACATCACTGCAATGTGAATTTAAGCTGAACTGGGCTACGTTATTCATAATCATTTGGGAGCTGTTTTGGTACATGTGAACACTACAATGAGTTCCAGCAGTAAACACCTTTTTCAGAATCATTTCATTATGGTTTTATTTAGGTCTAGATTTTTCTTTTTCAGTGCATTCTTAGTTTTCTCATGGCCGTATTTTTCTAATTGTCAGAGCAATATATTTCCTGGGTAAGAAACGATTCGTAGCAACCTCTTTATTTGTAGAGCTGTTTTCATCCCCCAGGAAGTTCGAGGCTAGAACCATAGGCTCTCGCAGCTTATTGAAATGCTTTCATCATCATGCTGTTTGCTGTTCTTGGATTTATTCATGTTTACCTTTCAAATTTTGCCCAGAAACATCATTTGGAGTTTGAAAAAAAATTTCGTTTGAAATCAATGCATTAAAAACAAATTTACAGCCAAGTTTCTCTTTCTGACTGTTTCATTGGAAAAATTCCAACTGGCTTTAGTTACAAGTTCCCTGGAAGATGGTTAAATATTTTCCCGCAAGACACTACATTAACTGGAAAGACTTAAAGTTGGATAGAAATTTTTTTTTTTTATAGCGTTCACTATATGCAGTTGTGTTGTTTTGCCCCACATCAATGCAGGGCAAAACGTATGCTCTGCTAAATGGTTTAAGTAGAATCATTAATGAGCTTTTGATGTTTTAAAGAAAATTAACGTTTCTTCTGTGTCTTTTTAGATACAAAAGATGGGACTGGAAACGAGCAGCATAAAAAGCTTTTCAGCCCTTACAGAGCTGGTTCTAACTGCCAAGGATCAGGCTACAGTGGAACAATCCTAGATATTTTTGAAAGCATGTGACTGAAGATAAACAGTGTCCCTAAAAGAAAGAGAATTTAACTCTTCTTTATTTTACCAAATAAGTAGCAATGAAGTGCTTCCTAGTGTATCTCGAGCAACAAATCAGTGCATCTTCTGTCAAGATAGGCTCGTTTCACCGAAAGACTGAGAATTTTCCATAGTTTTCCATTATATGGAAAGCAATCAAAAGTTCTAAACTTTCTGCTATAGAATGGAAGTGGAAGAAAATGGATTTTTTTTATTTTTGTTGTACACTTTAAAATGTAGAAGAATGAACTTATATGATGAAAATAATATGTAATAAATTGTCTTCCTAACTTTTGATGTCCCCTATGTTTTTGAATCAAATGTATTCATTGATGGCTGTCAAAAATCTTTCAAAGAGACTTTATTCCAGATCTTTTGGAATAAAGAGAATGCTCACAGGAATAGGAATCTGCTATTTCTTGTTACTGCTTTGCACTTACCTGCTTTCCCTCATCATGGAATATCATCAGCTCTTGTCTGAGTTTTGAATGTTTTCATTTTACTGGTTCAGTTTTCCTGTGGTCCTTGTTGGTGAGACGTGCTGCATAAAAAAGCTCACACTTTAAATTTCAAACATAATTTCTAGTATCAGTGTCACTTACTGGCTGTTACATTCAGGCTACCTGTTTGCCTTCAAACTAAAACTTAATTCACTAAGCTAGAATTTATACAGAGTTGGCATATTTCAGATTTGTGTTATATTGTCTATTAGGATTCAGTGGAATATTTTTGCGTGGATACATGTAGAATTCTTGTAACTTCAGACCTAGTTACTTCAGTACAAGGTGCATCTTTATATCGCAGGAAATTTGGAAGTGTTATTAGGGTTTTAAATGGTTGAAGGATTAACAAAGAGCTCTCCTGAACCTAGAGTGATTTGCCTGTTGTCACTTCTCTTTGATATATGAGGGATAGGTAACACAGTCTGGGGACAGCTGGAGGTGAATATGAGGCCTTGAAATGAGAGAATGCGCTGTGTGAGTGAGGGAAGGTTCTGTTGAGGGTTTTGTGTGTTGGGTTTTTTTGGTTTGCTTTTTTTTTTACCCTGTGAAAATGTAACACTGGATTTCTAGTTCATGTTTAGTAATTAAAAATAGCCATTTCTTCCTGAAGTATTTAGAGAGCTTGGGGTCTGAATGGGGGAGCTGAAGATGATGCAAATCTTCCAAGTACTTCAAGATATGGAGTTCGTAGCACATGGCTGTTACGTAGCACTGAAGTGGTGGTGAGCATGCCTTTCACAGCATTCAGGCTTTTATTCCTCACTGGGGGAGAACTGACCATATTTTAATTGAGAAGACACAACTGTGGGAACACTGCGCTTCTGAAGCGATTAGGATGGGTGGTAATTTTGACTTTTTCTAAAATTTTATGAAGGGGGGCCATGGGAAAAGTACTGCTGCTTAAAATTATGTTGGTGGTTCTTGCATTCAATCTGAGTAGTGGAGAGCAGGATTTGGCTCTTCTAATTTGCTTAGCATCTCTCTGTTCATGGCAACACATAGAATTGAGGGAGCATCCAAATTTATTGCTGAAGAAGGAAAGAGCAAAGCAAACCAACTTGCCGGATATCAGGTCTGTTTGTCTTATTCAGTGACGTGGAGCTTCTCAGCCAGCCAAGGGCTGAATGAACTTAACTCTTCTTCAAAAGAATAAGAATTTTGTTGTCTATTATATTTTTCTAGGCTTCTAACTGGCGATCCTAGAAAGCTTGGTCTCCCTGCACCTCTTCACTTGCTTTTGTCAAGAGCTGGGAGTAGAGGCGCCTTGCTGCTGGTAGCTGCTGTTGTTTTCAGCGACGTTTTCTTATTACAAAATAAATGTGAGTTGTAGTCTGAGACTGAGATTGTGGTATTGTAAATGCATTGTGCAACTTCATATTGCGGAAGATGTGTGTCTCTAAATTTAGATTTCTGTAACAGCTGTCGCAAAAGTAGCAGATTCCAAGCTCTGTGCATACTAGTGATTGAAGATAGAACAGCTTTGTTTGTATCCCCCACAGTTGGGGAAGAGGATGCAATCTGCATACCAGACCAGAAAGGCACGGAAAGGTTACTTGCCCTTCCGACACATGTGATCTCCCACATCTTCCTGCAATAACAACACTTCCTACTTGTTGTCATCAGCTTGCTGAGTATGCAGGCTGAATTCTGTTCTTTTCCATTGAAGACCAGCTTTAATTTCGGGGCAGGAAATAACATTGTCTAGAAATCAAAATTATTGAATGGTCCTATGATTGCTGTAAATGTCTACATCACTGGTTTTATGTCAGTTCCCCACCTTTTATTTTTGTTCACTTGAATAACATTTAATTTTCTTTCAGTGGAATATGACGTTAGGTAAAAACTTCCATGATACCCCTGTGGAAAGAAAGAAAGAGGTGTGAATTGGCTTTGTCTTTGGTAAAATGAGTTTTTCACACTTTCAAATACTGCGGATCAGTCAGGAGGAGAGGATCTGCCATGTAAGTGTGCTCTGATAGAGATCTCTCCTGCTACTAATCCTCTTCCTTCTATTCCTCAAGTTTGTGTTCTTTTAAGTGCCCTTTGCCTCATGACAGTATCGCAGATTTTGTGCCTTTTTCTTCTTCCCTTCTAGGACTTCCAGAAGACTTGTTATGCCTCTCTAAGTCTGGAAGGGATTTAGCTGGAAGAGGTTCTGTATAATATCATTGAGGAGGGAAAGAGCGGTGGCACGCTTTGCTCTGAAATGGTGATTGGATTCTCAAGTTTGTGGGTTGTACCAGAATTGGGCCGGAGTGTGTTAACGTCATCACCAAAACATAACTAGCAATATGTATATTTGGCCAGACCTCTCAATATTGAGGAATATTTCCTTCCACCAGCAGTTGTATCTTCATGCTTGAACTGAAGGGGTGAGGAAGCAAATTGCCTAGATATCTCTTTTTTTTTTTTTTTTAAGCTTGTCAGCATAATTGTCAGCTATGCTCTGGGATAAACTACGTTGTTCCAATGAAACTTTAAAAGCCTGCCCTTGTCTTGATTTTCTTTCTCCAAATCTCCTGTCCATTAGAGCATGAGTTTAGGTGCTTCGTTCACTAAGCTGTTGAGCTGTAGGCTGCAGCTGAGAGCTCAGCGCGTGGATGATGCTTAGGGTGCTTAGAGTGTGCATCCTGTGCCTGGCAGAGGAATTTGTTGGAACTGGAGGAGATCGAACAGCATGAAATGCCATAATTTTAGATGTAAAAGTGATGCCAGGAACAAGGCTCAGGGGAGTATATATTGGTGGGGAAGCAGAGAGTTTTAGTTCGGGGGTTTCTGGGTGGGGTTTTCTGGTTGGTTGGTTTTTGGGTTCGTTTTTTACCGTTGGAGTATGTAGGAGAATGGGTACATGTACAGATAGCTTATCTTTTTGGTACTGTAGCACTTGCTCCAGCACCTCTCGCTTCCCAGCCCTTGCTCTGGCCAGTATGCTTTTTGTTCCCTGCCTCAGCCCTGTCTTCCTTCCTTTGCTTCTCCAGGGTGTCAGTGGAGAGGTGCCCCCCGCCACAAAGCTTCTTTTCGGAAAGTGTTTGGTTTTGTGGGTGGTAGGTTTTATTTGGTTGATTTTCTGCCCGTAACTGCTGAACGGGGTACGGAGTCCTCCAACAGCGCACAGCGGCCACCTGTGAATAATGCCATTTCGTCCCAGAACTTACTGGCAGCGTGGCCAGGGGCTCCCTTCTCTTACCCTACATCTCCACCAAAGAAGTGGAACACCTTGTGGTCTGAAATCTTACTTGTGGCTGATGCTACCTTCTGACTTTAATAGAGTAAATGGGATAACTCTTAAATCAGTATGAGCGTGTGGAAGCTGCCTCCCCCGTGCTTACAGCTGTGTCGCTGGCTGTATCGCGTGATAATTTACAACTTACTGTCTCAAAAAACATAAATCTGACGTGGAGCAAATTTCAGAAGCCAGAACAAGGGATGTAGTTATGGACATAAACCCAATTGAACTGTGGCAAAGCAACTTGGAAGTGGTTTTATTTGCATCTTTCCATCTCTGCATATTTGTAGTTAGTTGCTTCTGTATATAATACAGTACTTAGATGTTAGAGCATCTGGAATACATACAGTATGATCGGATAAATACATGGATGCTGTATCATGGCACTTGAAATCCTAGTATTCTCAAGAGTGAGTTGTGTTATTTATTAGTCTTTTCCCTTAAGCTAGAAGGGCATGTCACATATCTCCGCCACCGATAGCTAGCCCCTGGCATTAGTGGGTTTGGGTTAGGTAGACATTTGGGCCACTGTGGACGACAATGAGCTACCATGCTCTGGAGCATTCATCTGGCATCGTACACCGAAGCGGTTTGCGGTTATTTTCTAAATGTCGTCAGTGCTAAAGCCAAATCTGGAGGTGAGATGGAAATCCTTGTTCCACAGAGAGGCTTTCCTTAGTACCAAGATTTCACTTCCTAATTCAAGAGTCGTCTAAAAATCTGTTGTTCCAGTTTAATGTTTCAAAATTTTTGAGTCTGTTAAAGGTTGGATTGGACCACTGAAACCTTTTTATTAAGGTGTAGCAGCACATCCACTGGTTATACTGGTATTGATTATTGCCATTAATACTATTTTTTAAGAACATATGGTTTGGATATGTTAAAGTTTACAGATCTGGGCTCTAACCAGTAATGTTCTTTTTCACTATAAGACTAATAAATGCCTCTCAGGTTAGAAAGTAATCCAAAGAATGGAATTGTATTGGAATAGTAGGCCTTGGGTTTTTTCCTAAAAAAAAAAAAAAGTAAAATAAAAAATGTGGAGGTAATCCTGTCAGGCTCTGAGAATTTATCCATCACAGTTCATTAATGCTACCGAACCCTATTTTTAGCTTTTCCATAGAGTTAAGAAATGAACTCATCCATCTGGGCTGTAGAAAGAAGAAACTTCCTCTAAATGTGTTTTTGCTTCCAAGGCAAAAAAAATCTCGTCTCAGTGGGACAAGCGAAGCCTGCCCATGCTGCTGGCAGCATTTTAAAGGAAAATGTTGCTGATGAAGCTAGGAATCTCTGCATAACTGTAAGCCTTTCACTGGAACCTAAAATGGGCTCTGTCTTACAAAACTGACCAAACTAAAAATTAAAAAGTGACCTCTTAAGGAACGAAGAGCTCCTTTTCTGTACCTTCCTATAGTAAATGTTGCTTGTGCTTAGAAAACTGGCTATTTAAGTCAATGCCTTGCTGGCTACTACTTTGTCCCCACTGCAAAAAAGGGAGCTGGAGGCAGAAGGGAGACAAAGTGGGAATAAGGAAAGAAGAGAAGCTGGAGGAAGAGTTTGAGTCGCCTCAGGTGAAACAGGTGAACAAGGATGAAACACTGCAATATTTTAGCTTTCAAAAAAGCTGTATTTCAAACACTACCTGCTTCATCTCAAAGCCAAGTAGAGCACTCAACAGATCATAAAAATAGCTGATGAATAAGAAAAAAGTAATGGGAAATATGCATCGTTCCTGTCCCTGTGCTCGCCTTTAAAGCCCGTGCAGCGGGTTTGTTACTCTGCCAAGGAAAAGCATTGCCCTTGACTTCTCTTCGAAAACGGCCAAAAGGAATGGCTTGTTCAGCGTTACTTCCAGGAACACCAAATCTTCCTTCTGTGCTGTGGGGTCTTCTGGCTGATCTGTTCCATCGCTGGTCAGTTTGAAAAAGGCTTTATTTATTACCTGTAAGGCAAAACGTATGAGTAAATCCAGTGTCGTCAGAGCTTAATAGTGAAAAGATGAATGAGGGTTTAATTGCTTTCTAGCACATGAAGTAATCGGTAACTTAGATCAGTTGTAAGCAGCACAGGATGGACTCCATGGGTGTTTAAAAAAGACCTTGGAGACTTGTTCCATGACATGTGAAAAAGCTGTACAACTGCTTGTACCCTTGGGCTGTATGAAATCCTGGTACCCTTGAAGCTCCTGACAGAACTTCCAAGGTAGGACACCTTCTAAAAAGAAAATAAAATCAAAGGCACTCGAATTATACTTCTGGAACAGAATTTGCCTTCTTTTTATGAAAGACAGCCTTCTCCTTCAAGCTCTCCCTTTTTCCCCTTGGGACTTGAACACTGGAGCCTCTCTTCAGGTGAGGGGGTGTGCTGCACGTGCCTCTGTTTGCGATTTCTGGGAGTAGTCCCAAAGTGCCACAGCCCAGTAGCTGCGGCCTCTTCTACTCGCTCCAGCTGTAGTGCCTGGAGGTGTCTGAGCTGGAGGTGGTAATGAATGCAGTCTAATTTGTCCTCGGAGTACCTAGCACGCTCAGACCTTAAACTTCAACTCTCTTGCTTGTAATGTTTGCTGCAGTGATGAAATTTAGATAGTTTAAAGTGAACCTGTTCCCGCTGATGGATTAATCTAAAAAGTACTCGCTATCATTCAGTCGTCTGGAAAATCCCCTACTAGCACGTGTCCCGCAGGGCTCTGGTTTGTTCTAGGTAAATTTATACAGTTAGAGAGGCTAAAACTGAGCAGGAGGTGTATTTTTTTAAATGCCAGTAATGTGAACTGTACCTTTCCAAGTGTTAGATTGGCATCACTAATTTTACTGAGATCTGCTCCCTTCCCCAGCAGCGCAGGCAGCCCCATCTCTGCAAGAAGCTCCTGTAGGTCGGAGCTGCCTTCTATTGTCAACTCCGGCAGCGTTAATTTAATTTCTCTGCAGAAAAGAGAGACACGTGAGCACATACTCTCCACTATGAAAGGATGGTGTCTGGGGGGGCCTCGGGCACGGGCATGTGAAAACAGCCACAAGAAGCGCTCAGTACGTGGTGACAAACAGCTACCAAGGGCTGATGGGTGTCACGTTGCAGTTTCCAAGTGGGAAGTCATCCTAAATCTGCCCCAGGTATGCTACCACATCCCAGATCATCCCACTTCATGGGTCCTGTGTTGTCAGCTATGGAAGAGGCGCTTGTTTCCTTGAAATACCCCAGGGGAAAAGCCGATCCCACTGAAGTTGAGCTCCCTCGGGGGGAGGCACCCTGGGCTTGCAGGTGTTTCTTTGCTCAGTGTTAAACACCCCCCCCCGGCAGGACCCGACCCTGGCCAGCAAGCAGGCGGGCCGGCGCGGCATGGCCGCCCGTAGGCCCCAGCCCTACCTCGGGGACAGCGGCTGAAGCCAGGCCGAGGACTGCAACAACAGCTCCGACTCCACGTGCTCCAAGTCGCTGCCATTGACGGGCTGCAGCAGCACCAGCAGCGCTGTCTTGCTGATGGGGACTTCCACCACAGAAAAACTCCCGCTGGCGTCAGTTCTGTACTTGAATGTCCCCGTGACTGACAACATCGGGACCGAGACCTTCGTGTGTGAATCCACCCAGAATTCCTGAGGCTCTTTGAGCCGGGAGGCTTGCTCGATGGTCACTGAAAAACAGATTGAGAAAGAAGACGTGGATTCTTTTGTTTCTTCGCTCTTCCCCTCTGCCCCTTAGCAGGTATATGTTTGTTTAAAATCAACACACTGCTTTAGCAAGGGCTGTGTGTATAAAATCATGTTTAGCTACTGTAAACATATGTATTCTGCCTTTTAATATGCCTTCTGGTAGCATCAGGCGGAGGCTGGTGTGGGCTCGCAGGAGAGGGACAAGCACCATCAGGACTGCAGCCAAAGCTGCTCTATTTCTACTGGCTTTGTGGCCTTTCCTGGGCACGGTATCTCTGCGTGGTTGCCCGCTTCCTCACAGGCTGCCAGGGGCTCCCGGGTGGCCTGTAGGCCTGTGTGGAGGGTCTGCTTGGATTTCCTCTGCACCCCCTGAGCAGCTGTGCTGGCACATTGGGAGCTCACCCATCAGGGACGGTCCTTGCTGCAGGAGTGCTCCTGGGCAGCCGGGTGGGCTTGGGAGAGGGAAGGCAGTGCAAGCTCTGGCTGAGGTCTCACCCTTGGCGATCTTATGAACCAAAGCAATGGGGAAGGTAGTAAGCATAGCACTGAAGTGTTGACTGAGCCAAGGAGGTTAAAAAGGACGTACCTGAACACTTGCTAAACCTTAATATAGTTTTCTTACCCAAATCACAAGCTTGGGAAGCCTTGCTCTCATCTCCTGCTGCTTCTGTGCAGCTTTGCCTTTCAACATGCTATCTGCTCACTGCCACAGATCAGTGCTGTTGCCCCCTCAGGCAGATAGTCCTGTTGGCATTAAAGAAACTACTGCCATCAGTGAGAAGGGCAATGATCAGAAGTCTAAAAATTGCTGTTTGGTGGAATTAGGAAAACAGATGTATATGTTGTGGTAAAGAAAGGACCTCCTTGCATTAAAGTAGTTAATACTGGTATAAAATAGGAGCTGGTCTGGCTGTACTGTTAACTAGTCTATTCTCCAATAAATCCAGATAAAAGCCAGACCCTAACATATTTAATATGTAAGAAGTGGTTTTGCATATGAACACTTGCCTTTTAAATGACCTTGCATAAATAGAGCATTTAGGCGCTTTCATCTATAACTTCACCAAAAAGAAGCAGCATGTGGGAGATGTGAAAGATCTAAGCAAAAAAAAGAATAAGGAAGCAGAGTCGTTCACCTTTTTTTCTTCCTTTATAAGAACAAGGGATGCAAGCAGAAAGGAGCTGCTTTCACAGGGTCTGTATAACCTACAGAATTTATCCTCACAGGATAGCAAAATTCAAGACTGTAACAGTTAAATAAAAGGAAAAAAATAATTGAGCATTCAGATTGCTAACTGTGTCAAGGTGGGATAATAACTGGGTTTAATTAGTCTTGGGAAAGATACTGCAAAATTTCAAAGCTTTGCTATTGACTTTGGGACTGAGTCCATTAATACAGTGCCAGTTGTGAACTGTGACAAATCAGCTCCCCTGTGTTTGAAATGGTTCCCTGCGGCCTTCTGCTAGGTGAAGGTCTGGGCATCAGCGCCCTCAGACGTGTAACTAGGTGTGCATTCCCCTGAAAGCACTCAAAAAGATGTTAGTAGTCTTAATACAGCTATTTGTTTCTTACAGTATGTTTTTAGGACATGGAAGAGAGGTATTTACTAAAGAAACCTTGTTTTTGCCTCAGACACCTGGATTGTAAATCGAGGAAAACTGGAGAAGATGAGCATCCCTTCTAAGAAGGTGACAGCTTTGGAAGAAATGTTTTCATACAGTGAGATCTCTCATATCAGAACACAGGCTGTGGGATGGGTCAGCATTTCGGTAACCATATCACAGGAGGGAATAAACCTGTGTTTACAATCTAGGGAAGGTAACTGAAGTGAAAGAGGCTGTCAATCGCAGGGCGAAGAAGTAGCCTGGGAGAGTAAGAGAGTACTGCGCAGTACTGACTTGGGGGTGCAGGAAAGAAAGGTCGGACCTCTCTGCTTCGGGTGAAGATCTCCATGTTCTGTAATACAGGCTTTATGCCAGCCTGACAAGCTTAATAAGAGGATGACTTTCTGTGGAAAGCTATGACTCTCCTTATTCACCTTCCCACACCTTTCCTAATCCTTAGCTTCCTGGCTGAGGAAGATTTCTCAGAGGCCATCTCCCTCCACCCCCTCCCCATTGCCTTTGCTGACTTGTGGCAGAGCGCAGGCAAGACCCCTGGCACAGCGGTGGGGAGCAGGGCACTGTACAAGGAGCAGCGGTCCAGCCTTTCATCTGAGCCCTTCCCTCTCGTCGCTGGCCAGGTGTGACCTTGCTTCCTGCCCAAGAGCAGGGCTGCTGGTCCTCGGCTCAGCCTGCCCCCAAAGCGAGCAGCGCCGCCTCATACCTGCCAAGCGGACGTCCACTGCAAACAGCAGGTCGGCGGATGGATCGATGTCTGTCAGTAAACACTTGCTTTGGCCCTTGCTTTTGGCCTCCACAAAGGCGTTTATTTGTTTCGCTGCTTCGTTTGGGTTTGTAAAATCAACAGCTCGGGCATAGAGAGCATCAGCAGAGGGGAGCAAGTCCTGCACAAACAGCTGGGATAGAGGCACGCCGGGAGCAGAGAACAGGCAGAGTGTCTTGGAAAAGAGCAGCTCCTCGTCCCTGCTCTTAATAAGGCTTTCGATTGTCCTCAGGCTGGAAAGGACTTTGTGTCCATCCACCCTGGAGGTGCAGTCAGGGTCTCCAGAGGGGGGAACAAATCCCAGCAAACCCTGTAAATCAGCTGCCGTCTGGTTTGAGGCACCCAGGTAGAAAGACGCCAAGGAGCCATAAAGACTGGTTGGGGACAGGAGCACGTTTGCGCCCCGCCGCACCTCCCGCAGCTTGCCATAAAACCGCGCGCCCAGGACGTAGACAAAGTCCTTCAGGTAGCTCAGTTTCTGCCCCCCCGAGCCACTCAGGCTCGGGGCTTCCAGCTTGTCCTTGTCATTCAGGTCATCTTCATAGGCAGGTGTGGTTTGAGACTCGATTGAGACAGGGACAAAAGTTTTCTTTCCTTCCTGGACCAGGCTTTCCAGCTCCTCACAGGTACTCTTGTCGAAAGAAAACAGATTGAAAGGGTGGACGTAAACCCGGTCACAAGTCACTGCAGTGAGACACACCAACATGCGGAGAAGGTCCGCTGCCAGGTTCATGTTGAAAAATTGCTTCCACGGTGTCTGCTGAAAGAAAAAGTGGGGAGGAAAGAAGCCTGATCAGCCTCTTGTAAATACAGCTTCTCTTACTCGCAGGGTGAGGTGCTAGTGCTGCGTTGGAGTTACAAAGGCAGGAATTTCTGTATTTAGTGCTGGTTGTTCTGACTGTGCCCCCTGAAAAGCCCAGGGTGGGATGGTCACCAGCTTCCGTGGTGGCAGGTGGGGAAATTCTGAGCACAGGTTTGACTCCATTACCTGCTGCAGTACCCCAAGGGTTTAGCATGGGAAGCAATATGGTTGTGCATGCTGACTAGTTAGGCTTGCAAACTAGAATGTGCTAGGACTGGCAAACCATTATAATAACGCAAGAGTGTTGCTCCTGGGAGCTGGTCAGAGCTACCTCTGCAAACTGCTGCACTAAATCTTGCTGAGACACGGACGGGCTAAGCAATTTGCCTGCTGTTACGTGGGAAGCAGGTTTGGAAACCAGGTCTCTTAAGGTCCGACCACAGAACGATCCCACTTTGTCTGTCTAGTCAGCATAATACTTGGCACTAGCACAGCATTTGTGTGTTCATAGCCCAGTGCAAACATTCATTCTAGCTTCTAGGCAAACACACTCAAGGCTTCCTTATACGAATGTGGTAACACTGAAAACATTTTCACAGCACCTTCTTTATCGGAATACAGGGTTAGAAAGGGTAAGCTGAGTTTTATTCTACTTTACAGGCAGTCTTCTCCTGCAGTAAAAGACTACCTGGTGCTCTCGTTTTTCCTGATGGGAAGTAGAGAATTTTACTGGAGGTGGATGTCACCGGTGTTTTGACACAAAGGAGCTGGTGCACATTGGGAATGAGAAAGTCATGGGCACACATACATACATATATGTGCAAACACACTGACATTTTTTGCATTTTTATAACTCTACCTTCTCCCAGATTTGATTATTTTAATACCTAATGGTTCTGCTATACCTTCCTTGGATTTCTGGTGTATGACTTTGAACTTGTGCGTTTGAAATCCAAGTGCACTGGAAATTATGCATCTATAACACTTATCATCGGCCAGAATGACATTATTCAGAGCTGTATTTTTATTCTACTAGTCATTTCTTGTTTTTGTAGCTCTTTTCACCCTCTTGTGCCTTTTCCAAGCTCTGCAGAGCTCATTGGATCAGCAAAATGCTAACAGACTTGCTGGTAACCAGGCTCTGCTCTCCACCTTCTTTCTCCAAGATTTTTTAAGTCACACCAGCCTGTCAGGTACTGTAATTCTGGTAGCCTGAGCCTTTTGAGAGGACACAATGCAGTGTCTGGCTCACCAACACTTTAATTTACACAGGGTGGAGATGTCTGGCTTTAAATCCAGCCATTCAAGATCTGTCACCTTCCCAGCCTGATTTATGATGTGTAACCGTATTCACTTCACTGAGGGATCCCCAAGTGTTTCATGCCTAATAATATTTTGGTTTTCAGTATCACCACTCTCCTGCAAATACAAAAACTGAGATGCGCGGGTGTTGGGCGATTAGGCATACCTTGCTGAGTGCATATGCCTGCCAATGTGCACCTCTGCATCCCCAGGCTGTAGGCTCCTATCTAACAGCTTGGTTCCCAAATGGAGTTTCGGCTTTTGTGATGGTTCCTTGGGATGTCCGAGCATCTTCCTAGTGGGTGCCTGGGGATCAGGCCTGAAACTGCTCCCCAGAGGCATGCAGGTGAAGACCTCCAGCCCTGTGCCTTCATCCAAATATTGCTCTTCCCCATTATCTCCCACCCCATCCTCTAGGGTGTAGGTAGCGGCAGCCAGCGCTGCCATCCCCTCTGCTCCCTGACATGTCTTTGCCTCCGGAGCCCCACTGGCAACAGGTGACATGCAGCACTGCAGAGCTTCCTCATTCCTCGTGACCTGTTAAAAAATTATCTTGGGAAGCATCTTCCCAACTTCAGCTTCACAATTAGCCCAGCCACTGTGCATTTCTCGTTTACTCCCTGCGTTTTCCAGATTGGGACAGCTCAGGAAAACAACCTAAAAACCCATGAAAGGCACTGCCCTTTCCACCCTGTTCTGTGCACCACACAATTCTTTTGAAGCATTTCTTAATGCTTCCTGTAGCAGCAGTGAGGATGACTCTGTGCCACCCGGCCAGGCTGTGCCATTAGGCAGCGCTGGTGGTTACTTCTCTAGGGCTGCCAGAGCCACCATGTCAACTCTTCTCATGAGCAGAAACAAGAGGGGCTGTTCTCACTGCCGGCACTTACACTAGGCACCGCCTGTGGGAAGCCAGCGTTGGTTATTTCCCTAAAGAAGTCAGCTCAGAGACTTTCAGAAAAGCATGAAAACGTGAGTTGAAAAATTGGCAATCAAAGTAAATCCAGTAAGCGTGCTTACCCGGCTCTGTCCTGGTGTGTGCCACTCTGTCGCCGTCCCACCTTGGGCAGGCTCCTCACGACACCTCTTCCCCCTGGAGTGGTGCGGTGTGATGGCTGGTGGACTTATGCCCTTTCCACGGGAGGGGCCTTTCTACATGTCCGCAGTGGCATTGCGCAAAGCTACTTTACATCACAGACTGAGGGGCCAAAAAAGTTAGCCCAGGCCGGACAGGACCCGATGAAACCTGAGCACGGCTTAACACTGACTGCATAGAAAGTTCCACGGATGGATACACAACCTTTAACCGGACCCAGCGCATCTGTGCAGCCTGCAGTTACACATTTACTGGCAGATGCAGGCATTTTACTATGCAGAAGAACTGATTATAGGAGCTGAAAATAACTCAGCTCATTTTGTTCTAGACTCAAAGAAATGCAGGTTTCTTTGTACCTGTATTTGTTGTACAGTTGGACCAGATTTTTCTTGGATAAACTGCCTTTAATCTCTACCTTGCAGCTTGGGTACCCATCAGTGAGTGGGACATGTACGCTACTGCGAGTAAAACGATTAAACTCTCAATTTTTACCCTTTTTTCCCTCTTGACCTATCTAGAACATCAAAAGCTTGTTCTTTTTCCTCTTCAAAACAAGATGCATTGAAAAGGAGAGGATGAAAGTAAGATGAATTAAGTTGCCAGAACCAGATCACCAAAACACCATCCCTTCCAGCCTCAGGTTCCTAAGTCCTATTTGGCGAAAGGGAACGGGGATTTGGAGATCTTTCTGCTGCTTTTGAAATGATCCTCAAGTCTGGCATGGCCCTTCTTCCTCTTTAAGCAAATAAACAGTGAATCAAACCAGGGGTGGAGCGGTTGGGTTAGACTGGGTCTCATTCAGTGCCGCTGTTATAGTTAGTAATTAAAATCCCATGGCTCTAATGGGAGTAGGGCTGATTTAACATCTGTGCCCTGATTTTAGATGGCCAGTCAGGGGTGGTTTGCACTGTGGTGCCCAGTTCCGTGTTGGCTTCAAGGAGAGAGCAGAGAGAGGGGGAAGTTTGCAGTGCACCTGGGCAGTCAGAGCTGGTGGAGCTGCAGACAGGGACAGCCAAGTCCTGCCGGCCCAAGCGCTGTGTGCCAGGTGACTGATGCCAAAGGGGTGGGAAATTTCTATCTCTGCAGCCCTGCTTTTCATTTAAACGATCTGATTACCTTAGCTCTAATGAGGTTTGAAAGCGGTTCTGAGCACAGGCCCATATGTCGTGCTATCACTCACACAAGGCTTAAACAAACAGCTTGATATATTTAAGGTGTTTAGCCCTCTTGCTGCCTGAGCATCTCAGTCGAGGAAGCATCTGGCAACAGAACAGTCCCTGAGCATTTGTACCATCTCCAGATGGCTATAAAATGCATGCAGCCCAGCCACGGTCCAGGCAACGGGAGAAGTAGTTCCCCCATTAAAAATGCCTTTTGTTCAGCTGAACGCTAAGTGAACAACTGAGGTTTCGGGTTGCAAACCCCCTTCTTTCCCCTCTCCCCCAAAGAGTCCTTCCCACAGGCAGGCTGGGGGAGAAAGCTGGTCCCTCAGAGGCCGGTGAAGGTGTGGGTGGGACGTGTGACAGCACGGCCCAAAACTGTCTCCTGCACCTCCACCCACGTGGGTCCAAGTGGGGCACTAGGCAGCAGTGGTGTGCACGAGTGGCCAGACCACAGCGTGCCTGTGAGCTATAGCTGGTCTACTGCATCCTTCTATGTCCTTCTAGGCGAGGCTTGAACACAGGAAAAGGCAAACCCGGCCTAGTACTCTCAGTATCGAGTACACAGAAACCAATGCTGTTTCAATGAAAGGCACCTTGTGCTCTGTTAAACACTGAAAAGTATCCTTATTAACAAGAATTACTGACTTTGGCCAATAAGCTACAAGCAATGCTAATAACATATACAACAGCTGCCAGTCTTACATGTTTACTGTGGAAAATAAACACCTCAAGGGGAAATCACATAACCTGCAGCCAGTGCATTTTTTTTCCCCTGAAATCATTATGCCTCTATGCAGGATCCAGAAATGCTGCTTTAGCACCTGGAGGGCATTGTTTGAGTACCTCCTGCTTCCAGCCCCCCTGCAGTCCATGGCCAAGTCATGCTGCAGCTCCTGGTGGTCTCCTTTTGCTGTGGGCACCAGCCCCAAGGCAAGCATCCCTGGCCGCAGGGGACGCTGCCCCGCAGAAGAGGGGGAGCAGGAGGCAACTGAACAGTTACCCCTGTGCGGTGCTCTGGTGGCTCTGTCACATAAAGCAAGTTCAGGTTTAAGTTAAAAGTTCTCAGGGGTTTTGGCCAAGTTGACCTTTGGGGCTCTTTTGGTGCCCGTGCACTCAGTTCTATTGTTTTCTGTTGATAAAAAATTGTCAATATCTTTGGGGAGCGCAGGAGTCTTCCCTCCCTCTCCCCCCCCCCCCAACTCAATCAATAAAGTAACTGAAATAAAATACCCAGCTTTCTCCATAAAAAAATGTTTCGCCAGAGAATGTTCAACAACCCACTTTCACCACAGTGCTCCTCCCGCTTCAGACCACCGAGAGTTTGGCTGGCCTCAGTAATGATGGAGAACCTTTGATTTCAGCTTACCTTCAGGCCCTACTACAAAGCTGAGACACACACCACCCCCACCCCCCACCCCAATTTGCTGGTCACTTACTCTCACTCAATATTCCCCTATTAAGGTGCATCACACACTAGTGCACTTATTAGATCTTTATCTTTTATCTTCTCACAGTTTCTACTAAAAGAGAAGCTTTCAGATTATGAACAACATCCACTGCTACACCTGGAATGTATTTTATCCTAGTAGGACTTAATTACAGTTAGTCTTTCATTTAACTTCTGAGCCATTTTTAAGTAGGAGGACAGAAGCATTATTCCAATTACTATATGTGGACCCTTTTGTCAGGCTTTTTTTTTTTTGGGGGGGTTGCCATGGTTTTAGGAACGAGTATATGCTTAAAGATAGAGCTTTGGCTTCAGAGTCTCTATCCCACCCTTCGGCTCTGGGGTCCAAGGATTTGGCTCCCCGAACAGAGCTGCGCCAGAAAACCTGCACTGGGCCGAACTTGGGAGAAAAGCTTTCCAGCAACTAGGGACCGCAGAAGGTCAAAGAAAGGTTGTTCCTAAAGGCATCCCCTACGCAAAATAAGCCCGGGGCCCACACACCTTTCCTAACAAATCTCGCCCTGCAACAGCGCAGTAAAGGTACAAAGAAAGACCTCTCAAACCTGCTTTTCAGCGAAGAGGTTCGTGCTCTCCTTTTGCCCCACTCTTCCTGATTTTGGTGGGGGAGTCAGCTCCCCCTTTTGTACATCCTCTTGAATAAGCAGGGCCCTCCCTCCCTCCTCCCCCCCTCCTCCCCCTCACTGCCCTCATTTCTCTTCAAAACCTGTCTCTGTTTTTGCTGCTTGTTATTCATGGTCGCTGCTGAGAGGGAGCAAAGAGGGGTGGAAAAACACTGGTGCTGCAGTTACGGGTTCCCTCGCAGCCTCGCCTCCTTTGCTCTGTTGAGATCTCTGTTGAGAAGTGCTAACGGGGGAGCCCTCCCCTGCCCCGTGAAAATTTCTCAGTGGTGGTGCTGCTAGTGCTACCTCATGTAAATGCCACCAAACGGGCTTCGGAAATTCCAACCCTGGCACAGGAACACTCACCCTACAGCTGGCAGCAAGTAATTTCATCTTGAATGGGAAAATGATTTTGTTTAAGCTAGAATTTGGATTGATCAGCCAGGCGGCTATTCTTTGGCTGAAGAACATCGTGTCTCCACTATGTCAAAAAGTGTTTTCATTGATCCAGATCATTCTGGGAAAAGCTGTATAAAATTCAGCACTTTGTGTGGCAACAATAGTAAATATTTTAGCCTGTTTTGTTCAGTTTGTTTTCCAGCTTTCCCGAATTTTGATCTGAGATCTGAACTGAAAGGGGCCAGATGTACTCCTGTGATGATGTTCTTGTCTCTTGCAAAGTTATGCTGGGAGTCATGGAGAAGAGATAATAAATTATTCTGCTCACAGCCCTGGTCAACAGACCTTCACATGGGCTCTTCCTAGGTTGAGTTGGCATGCCTGACCTACATAGATTATGAATTAATGTGTGTCTGATTTGGGCATAGTAGCATGTACATGGTCATATATCATTCATTACTAAATTTGAGGGTTTACTTTTTTTAAGATTGAAAGTACTTTGGGTGAGAAGTAGGCCACAAAGGGTTTGTTTATATAACCTGTGGGTTGATGTTGGTAGTCGTAAACATCTACCCCCCATCAATATTCATAATGTTTCCTCTCTCTTCTGCTTCAGTAAGGGAAGACAGCGTCGGGTCTGGACAAGGCACCCAACGGAGCGGGCCAACAGGCATTGGGAAAAGGACAGGAAGGAAAGGAACAAGAGGATGCCCGTGTGGGAGGATCCAACAAGAGGAAGACGGGGAATATCGCTTCATCAGCTGGTGCAGCAGTTGCCCAGGTGTGGCAGGCCTTGTGACAGTGGAAGGAACACCTTCTGTGAGACATCCAGGGAAAACTTAATAGAGCAACCAAGGGCCTACGGAGACCAAGACGCTTCAGTTTGGAAGAGAAACCGCTGGTATGGGGAGTATAAATGTGAAATGATGAAGGTGAACAGAAAGTCCTGAGTCACTCTTTTGTAGTGATGCCAGAATCAGCAGGTTCCCAGTAAAATTATCAGGCAGCAAATGTAAATGAAAGGAAGGGCCCTTTCACATATATAAACTGCAGGAGGCACTGCTGTAAGATGCTGCGGAGGCTGAAAGTCTTAGCTGGTACAACAAGAGATTAAATGAACTCACACAGGGCACGACCATTGGAGGCTGCAGAACATGATGGCCCAGGTGTGACTGCTAACTCGGGAAATCCCCGGACAGTCAGCTGTCGTGAATTTTAGCTTCATCCGTACAACAGCTCTCGCGCTCCTCTCTAAGGGCTTGCCTTCAACTTGCCATGGAAATAGAGATGTCTGAGCTGAGGCCAGCTTATGCTGGCTCATTTCGCGGCACAGATTGGAGATACTCTTTCAGTGGAGCCATTCCAATGAAACATCCACCCAGCAAACCCACCCTCAGCCCCGGCGTTGCTGGGCTGTGCTACTGGGCACAGCGTGTCTAGGAACGCGCTGCAATCTCTTCAAAATCAACATAAGCCCTGGAAAATATGAACAATTTTCCAAAACTGTAGGTAGGTTCTCAATATTAGTTAACCACTTTTCAGGGTTCTTTTCTCTCTTAACCAGGGTATGTGTACTGCTCAGTGGCAGAGTTACTCTACAGGGGTCTGAAATGTGCATCTGTCTCCTGCCAGACCTCTGGGCTCTGTTCTAACTTCAGCTGTACACAAAATACTTAGTGACTTTTTCCAGAGTAAATAAGTAGGGAAGAAGGGGTGCAGTCAGGCAGGTTTCTATACATCAGTAAACCAATTTTCCCCGCATTGTGTGAGGACTATGGCAAGCTGCCATGGGCCTGATTTTATTTGTCTATTTTTGCTATCTCTGGTGGGGAAAGGCCGTGCAAAGTAATTTTTTTTTTTTTAGCTGTTTTAATAAAACTTTGATAAGGAATAGGCTTGCATGTGATTTTTCCCATGTTTTCTCTGTATGCCTGACCTCTGCCCTTGTTGGGTGGAACCACTTTTCTATGAAAGCAGGTGATGAGCACGGGGGATGTACTCAGCTTGCCCAATTTTTTGTGTAAAGAGGATTGCAAAAATGCTTTTCAATAATAGCATTCAAAGTACAGATGATGAAAGAGAGAGATTATCTCGCTTCTGCCATGGGTTCCCACAGCGAGGATCAATGAAAAAATTGGTAACATGACTGTTACAAACCCCAGGGACCATGTGTGCCGCCCTTGTGCTGGGGCGGAGGGACGCAGCGTGCCAGCCTGGAGGATGCCAAAATACGTGTGGTGAGTGGGTGGCCGGAGAGCTGACTCAGGTAGCTGGGGCGTCCCCGAAAGGGCGTGTGGCACGGCGCTCCCTCCTCGCAGCGGGAGAGGTGCCCTGGCTGCGCCGGCTGCCCCGGCAGCCGCCCCCCTGGCAGCGCCGCAAAGCCTCCGTGATGGAGGACGGAGCATCACCCTCCCCACATCTCTTTCTGCTGCTCAAGGAACAATCCCCACGAGGGAGGTCTGTGGAGCTCTTCTAATGGTTTAATACCCAAATGAGCTTATATTAACACTAGCACATGTTGTTCCAGCTTATAATTACATTTGATTTGTTACGGCTTCTGTTTGCAGGCCCTGAGTGTAGAGATTGCTTTGAATGTTTGTAACCTGGTTTTTTCCTCTCCCAGTGGAAGATGCAGTTTATAATAGGGTTTTAAGAACGGTCCATGCACAGCCTGCACGTGCACACACAGGCACAACCATCTGCACACTCTGCGTGTGGGCAAAGAGAACACCCTACCGTGGGGATCTCAAAATACTTTGCAGTGTAACAGTTATATGGGCAATGTATATTTGATTTTGGGTCCTTCCCTGTGCCTGTGAGGAGAGACAATCCCCGACCGAAGCAGCCAGGACAGAGCGACCCTGTCTGAAGAGGGAAAGCAAACACAAAGAGGTGACGTGATTCACCTTGGTAACATCTCAAGGACAAGCATCCAGGTTTCTTGAAGCCCAGGCCAGTGTGTTACCTATTTGATCACACTGTATCTTCAGCCCTCAGGTGAGAGCTGCAAGGCAGAGGAGCAGGGACAGCAGTGCCTGCACACTGAGGTGTCTGCCTCAAAGCCGGAGCCAGCTTTGTTACCGCAGTTGATGGGCTTTTTATGATGCTCTCCTGCTGAATGCCTTTGTAGCAGGAAGGGATTTTGCACTGTCCCAACATTTCCCAGCTGGGTCAGCCACTGAAGTCTTCAAGTTGTTCCCCACCATGAGTGATGGAAGCAGCCAGGTGACCACTGTCTGGGAGGCTCCAAAAAGCCTCCACCACCAAACGTCCTCCTCCCCTCAGTATTGCAAGGTTGCTGCTTAGAATCATAGAATAGAATCATAGAATCATTAAGGTTGGAAAACACCTCTAGGGTCATCAAGTCCAACCGTGCATGAAGCTCAGGGAAGATTTGCTCCCTGGGGATCTTCTAAATGAGACGCTGGGAGGCTAATCCTTGCTGGCACTACTGGGATTTTGAAACTCTTACTGCACTTTTTGGTCCTGAGCCAGGGCACCGTGCACGGCACTTGTTTTCTTCTAGCCTGGAGATGGCTGCTACTCAGTGAAACTAAAAGCAGAGCCATAGAAGGACCTTTGGAAGCTGGGATATCCCTGTTCCCTGTGCAAACTCAGGTTCCCCTTCATCTTCTCCACAGCCTCCCTCAAGCCACCTCTACTCTTCCTCCTGCTCCTCTGCCCACAGCCTCTTGCCCTGGGTGGGCAAATAGTTTCAAGCAGCAGGACCCCTCTGTTTTGGTTGGTATTCCATGTTCCTCTGAGAAGACTACCTGTGGTGGTCTCCTGCCTTACTCAAGGCATGGGTTTAATCTTACATGGTTTATGCAGTTCATTAGTGAGAAACAGACTGGCTCCTTCCCCACTGTGCGGCTTACGGGTCTCTTCCATTGTCTGGAGCCGTAGCCACTGAAAGGCAGCTCCCACCACAGCCAGCTACAAGGGCAAAAACACAATTCTCCTGGGCCAGCAGCAGCAATAATCTATGGTCTAAAAAAGGACAGATGCCTTTTGCAACCTGAGGTAAGGATGTGGCTTTCAGCCTCACTTTAATTTGAGGGGTGCACAACCGATGACAGCGAAATTGTTGGGACTCCCTCCCACTTTCAGATCCTGGTAGAAAGATGGAAAGGTAAAAAGCAGAAGACAGACTGAGCCAGGCAGCGTTGGGTTAAGGCTGCCCAGGCTGCTAAAGCCTCGCAGGGTCTCCCTCCTCGGGGCTGCGGTGCAGACCCGTCACCTCCTTCAGGACCAGCTCCAGCCACTCGACGCAGAAGCAGGAGCTGCCTTCCCACGCCAGTGTCCACATCGAACTATTCGCACAGGTCTGAAGTTCTCACTAATCCAGGCCATGGCAGAACCGCAGGGATTGCTGCGGATCCCTCTCTCCTTAGCTGAAGCTGCCTCCGTGCGGAGCGCCTCCGCATCGCTGCTCCCAGCTCGGCAGGGGCTGTGCTCAGCGCCCACCCCCACGGCTGCGGTGCCAGTAACATTTGGAAATGTTATTACCTTACTGCACTTTGTGAAGCCAATAATTCTGAAAACAGGAGGAGGTAAAAGTTAAAGTTATACCCAGTGGTGGATTTTTACGGGGGGGAATGCGAGAGCTTGTAACTGAAGTTTCTGGGGTTTCAATAAGTGGCAAAAATCAGTCTTTTTGCAGATCAGAATTTCCTGCTCTTTTGTTTTTCCTGGATGATTTTTTAAGCAAAGACTTAAATGTTTGCTGCAGTTTGGGATTAGTTTTATTTTTACTTTGCTTTATTTTTCCACCTTTTCGATGTTACTTGTAAAAACACGAAATAACATTTTGGTTTACTGCTTAGGGATAAAGCTGAGGAACAGTAAATTCAGTCCAGGATTTTCCTAGTGAGAAAAGAATTAAGATTGCCTCCAAGTCAGGATGCTGAAACACACACTGATGAAAGCCTCTGAAAATTATAAGGTCCCCCAAAAAAGATTGGTGGGTGCTGTTACAGATATCCTACCAGGAAAAGTTGAGCTCTCATAGGGATTGCCTCTGACTCAGGGGGTTGAAGTCACGCTACAGCTTGGCTCCTCTCCCACACTGTCACTTGGTGTTTCACAGTCTAAAGAAACAAAATAAAAATAATCTTAAAAGCCCTCTTTTGTTTGTAAAACAGTCCCTCTCCCGAAGTAATGGATTAATGCAGCGGCGTATGCTTAGCTCTGACAAAAGCCTGGAACAACAGCTCAGAAAGCCATGCCTGTTTGTCTGAGTAAAGCACTTGGACAGCTGTCTGATGATAATATTTGAGCTGCCAGCACAGATAGTGTTGTCATTACTTACCAAAGCAGACAAGAGGATGTGTTTCATATCTCATTCTGGGCATACAAAAGCGGGGGTAGCCCACCGGGTGATGCTGGGCAGAGCGGGGACAGGCAGAGCAGAGCCTCCTGGCCCTGGGGCGCTGTAAGTGTCGGGGTGACCTGGGCAAGGTGGGCTGCTGTGGGGGAGCTGCCCCGGGAGGTGACCCCAACTCAGGGTGACGGCTCAGCACCCGCCTCCCCTTGGCCCTGCAGCATGTCTGGCCCGTGTCAGCATTTCGCAGCCAGGCACGGCGGTGATGGCAAAGCTGCAGGTGGTGTGAGCACAGATTAGTCCTAAAACCACATTTGGGATTGACACCCCTTTAGGAGAAGGACCTTTTTCTATTACACAGCACAGTGAAAGCAGCCAGGCTGTGGCCTCTGGCTCTCACCACTATGCAAAATGATAACGAACATTCACTGTAATTTTAGCATCCTCCTTTGAATGAGATTTTGAAATCCTGCAATTCCTCCTAGATAATTTTTTTTCTTTAATCAGCCTAGGGCAGGATTTTCAAAGGGCACTTCTTAAAACCCCTCCCCTTGATTTTCAGTACCCTTTTTCTCATTGCTCTCCAGCATTTTTCACTAGGCTGTCCATAACATTTTGTAGGGCAGTCCAGTCCTCAGGCCTGGCTTGCAGTCCCTGCACAACCCCTAAAGCTCTGCATGACCCTTCTCACCTCCCCTCCCTCTGCCTCACTTCTGCTTTTGGAAATGAGGGAGCGAAGGATGCTCCAGCCCCGCTAGAGTGAACCCTGGTAATACCAGAAAAAGCGTGTATTACCTTATTGCTGGAAGCTGAAGGAAAATTCCTTAAAAAAACAGCCCCAAGCTGGGCTCAATTTCATCTGGTCGCAGCTGTTGTTAAAGCAATATAACATCTCCCCAGTTAGCAAAGACGTGTGCAGGAGCATGTGCGAACCCTGCCAGGCTGCAAGCCGCTGGGCAAAAGTCCATGCTCTGCACTGAGCCAAAGTAATGGAAAATATAAGAAACAGCATGGTTTCATGTGACCACGACTGTGGCATTTGGATTCAAACAAATGCAAGGTTCAGAGGGCGCCAAGCAGTATGAAATGAGACTAATTTCAGAACAAAGATGTTTTATATAACTTCATACAAATTCAGAGGAGGAAGGAAGGACAGAGAGCTGCTGAGCTTCACAGATAGTACCTCAGTCCACATATCAACATCTACCCTTAAATCTTTGCAAATATAAAGGAGCTATAAAAGGATGAAGACAAAACCAGTTATGTCTCTCAAATTCCTGGAGAAAAAGCACAAAATTAAATAATCTAGCCTAAAGCAGACCCTTAGAGAAGGTCAGATGACACTGAAGGGTCTTAGCCAGCAGGCAACAAGCACTGCAGAATGTGGGATCAAAGTCAAAGGCTATGGATAAATCCTCCAACATTAAACTGGTGACAGGGCATGAGGTTTAATGACAACAGGGTTATGAAAGACTTAATCAGGTTACTCTCATTTGAATAACCAAGTTTAAATCCTGAATGACCAGGGTCCACCTGATGTTAAAAGGGAATTACAGAAGTGTGACTCAGAAAAGCACATGCCAGATGCTGAACAGCGGGGGCTGAAAGTCAGAGCTGTAGCATGATGCTAAGCAAGGAGGCCAAGAAGTAGAAATCATAGTTTCCTACATCCGGCCTTTTGGGTTCCCTTTATGTCACCTTCTACTCCATGAATTACAGCTGGAGAGAGAGAGAAGGGCCTCTCTTAGATAAAAAGCAGTTAAAAACACAGAAAACCAAATTAGACTTTCTGCCTTCTTGATGAAAACAAGAACCTCCAAGGGAGTCTGTCCCAATAGCACCAATGACAGACAAAGAAAGGACAGAAATGACTCTGCTCCTGTTCCCATCAGCCGCGAATGTGCCTGAGGCTCTGCTCTTGGCAGAGGATGCTCGCCCTCTGCCAGAGCCACCGCTTGTTCAGTGCAAGACCCACCAGGCCCCCTCTGTGGATGTCGTGGGATGAGCAGTGTGGCTGGGCAGGAGAGCAATGCCTGCGAGCAGCCGCAGTTGCGCTGGTCTTCACGCCCTCTGTGTGCTTTGGAGCCGTGGCTGAAGGTGACAGATAAAACTCCTGGTGGTTCAGAAGCAGGTGTTTAATGAAGGTGCTTGGAAGAAAACAGTGTTCAGCTCTAACATACATCGCCAGCTTGTGCGTTACCCGTGCTGCTACGCCATCACTTCGAAGTCTTGCCTGGTCGAGCGGAATCTGCAGACTGTGGGACCCTAATGGTTTCCAGAGGTGGCCTGTGGGGAATTAATTGCTTTTGACCTGACATCTATCTCTCAGCTGGCAGCACCTTCACACCCTGGCAGGCAATCTCTTTGCAGACCAAGGACAGACCTATCCTACTGCCCCTGCTAGGAGAGAGCTGGTGGGCTGGAAACCTACTCTTCCTGAGACAGCGTAATTGTGGAGGAAGGACGTTGTTACTCAGGGCTGTCTTGTGTTGCTTTAATGTCACAACATGCCTGTTGCAATGGTGTGCCAAGAGAAAACGCACACAGCCTGGTTTCACAGCCTTTTATCATCTGTGTTCACCTGCCGTTCAGGGCGTGTTAAAATCTAGCCTGCTTTTACTCAGTGGACCAGCGCATCTAAGGAGCAAAGCAAAGCCAAAGTCAGTGGTTCAAATCCTGCCCGCTGCTCTCCTGAGCTAGTAGCAATGTGTTGTTGGTGTCTGTCCATAACGGAGTATCACAATACCTGTGTTTCGCTTTCCTCCCACCTCTGACAGTCCCCAAGTCCCACAGACGGCGCCAAGTGGCAACAATAACAAGAGTCGTCTTAGGGGAGAAATGCACTTCTCACAGCTTTCAAAAGGGCTGTCAGGGTAAAAAAGCAAAACTGCCCAAATTCCCTTTTTCCTTGTAAAACACTTGAGTGGGGTAGGTATGTGATACATATGTCTGTATGTTTCTGCCCTTCCAGGCCAGAGAGCCATGATTCTTAACATGTGACTGGCAAAGTGCTGCAATTTAATGAGAACTGAGACATCTTGTTAGCATCTTCTGCTCATTCCTCTTTTTTTCCACTTGCCCCCGGGCACCATCTCTCCTGAGCGCTTTCAGTGCCTTGACACCAAGGCTGAGATCTCAAAGATGTAGAGTTTCCCTGCAGTGTCATAACACAAAGCAGCAGGGTGAGGAGAGGGAAAGGCTGCCCCTGCCCCCTGGGAGAAAGGCTGCAGTGTGAAAACATCCCTTATTACACACCAGAGTGGTCACATAGGAGAGGAACTGCATGAATTCCCCTGCCACAGGACAAGCACCCACAGAGCTCAGCCCACACATTTTTATGTGCATCTGAACTCTGAAAAGCAGGAATTCCCTGAAGTGCTATGGTTACTCTCCTTGGGCTGCAGCGGGTGTGGAGGCTGCACGTCTACAACACTGAACGTCTCCTTCCCCAGTCAGCACGTTAGCCTGGTGTATGACAACGTGCCTCGGCCCACACAGAGGTGTTGTGGATAAAGTAAGTTCCTGGGTTTGCCACTGGCTGAATGTGAGATGTTGGATACATCGTGTCCCTGGGTTTGTGCTGGCATTTCAATGCCTTTCTCCTGCCTTAGCCCCTTGGCTGGGATCCCTCTCACTTGACTATACGCATTTAATAGCTGAGTGACTACCCTAAACTAGTCCATGAGGGTCCCTCTGCAGGCAAACAAAAGACACAGTCATCTCCAGTGGGATCTCATGGGCGAGTACATGGTGAATTACTTTCTGGAGGTGCCAATCTTCTGCACTGACTACAGAAAAAGCTGAGGTGAGTAGCTTGGACTCTCTTCTGCAGACCTAAAATTCGGTCAAATCACAGGCACCTTCGGAGCACCAGGCCTGCCTCCTCTCACACGCTTGGACAGCATCCATACATTTGGGCAACGGAAACTCAGTCTCAGCAGGGAGCCTGCAGGCATCAACAATGGATGCATTTATGGGGATTGAACATGGGAATATGCGCTCTGAAAAAGAAAGCTTTCCTCACAGCACTGCTGTGAAAAATAGCAGAACAGAAAGAAACTAATTCTGTTTCACCTAATTGCTCTCCATAAATCACCTCTTGGCAGTAAACTCGACTGGTCCACCAAAGGGCCAATTAAAGCAAAGGGAAGCTGGGTGCTATTTCTACTCAGGGCTGTGTTTTGTATTACAGGTACTGTAATTTTTTCCAAGAGGGTGGCATCTCTTCCCTTTCCAAGCAGAGAGGAACATCCATGCCCATCTGGCTCCAAGCCTTGCCATTATTCCTTCAGAGCATCCACGGCGCTCTCATCCATGACTGGCGTCCTCTCCAGCACAGTGTTTTACTGTCCAACGTGAGATACGATGCTGCAGGTAAAAGTTGGATAGCAAAAGAAGCACAGTGGCAGACAAGCACCATCATGAAACCTGGAAATCAGTGGCAAGTACGCATGTATTTGTTTTTAAAATCCTGTGTTACAATGCATGCAGAACTCCTTCATTGCGTGGCCCATTAAAATCCCTCCTCAAGGTAACATTTTCTGACACCTTCCCTGGGTTTGCCCTGCTGCTCGGTACCCGTCCTGCCCTGAGCCCTCCCCACTAGCTACCACCACCCCTCCTGCGCACTCCCAGCCCTTGCCCCATAGCCAGACCCCCCCGGCAGAGTGGCCCAGCCCCTGGCCACCTCTCAGCCCTGCTCTCCTTCCTGTGCATCATCCGTTGAGGACAACACCTGCCTGCTGGGGTGGCCCCACCGGCAGCCACGCCGTGCTGCTCTTCCACCTGCGAGGAGCAGCGGTTACACCCCGCTGAGCAGCTGGCGTGGCCGGCGCCGGCCGCTTTTGTTCCCTGTTTGCTTTCAGGGTGTTCATCTCTGCTTGTACGGAGATGCTGGGAGGTCAGCCTTGCACTGTGGTTCAAGGAGACGTGACGGAGGAGGGCCAGAGGACGCCACCGGCTTCCCCAGAGCACGCTCCTTTCCTTCCCCTTCTCCTTCGCAAGGCACTAGAGGTATTTTTGCTCCCTCGTCTTTTTCCTCCCGTTCCCCGCCTCCTCCTGCCCCCACCGCCTCCTAAGCCTTGGCTGCCCGGGATCTCTCTCTGGCCGGCGGGAGGGAGCCATGCCCTACCTGTACCAGGACGCGAAGCCGAGGCCGCCCACGCTGCCCGGGGCTGCACGTGCCACCCATAGCTCGGGGAAGACCTACAAGGAGCTGAAGCAGGAGTGCCTGCACAAGGGGATCCTCTTCGAGGACATCGACTTCCCCGCCTGCAACTCCTCGCTCTTCTTCAGTAAAAAGCCACCCATTCCCTTCATCTGGAAGAGGCCCACGGTGAGTACGCCGCTGTGCAGAGGAGGGTGAGCCTTCCTCTCCTTTCTGCCTGCCAAAAGTCAGATGTTGCTGTGCTTTGGGGTTGCAGCAAACGCGTGGCATGTTCAGGGAGACGTGGAGGCGAAGTGCGGGGGGAAACCCTCCCCACTTCAGGGGCAGTGGCGTGGGGTCGGGATGTCGTCCACAACGAGCTCAAGCTGTGGGATTAGAGGGTTGGAAGGCTTCATCCTGCTTCTTAGATGTAGCTCGTTGTACAGCCACACTTTATGGATGTATATTTAGGCACATGCATCAACAACTTGTAATCAGCCTTCTCTCTTACATTATTGCCAGACAACAGCAATGTTAAAATGAAAATAAGAGGACATGCGAGAAATTAAGGGTAAAATACATTATGATCATGTTTTAACTATGTAAAAATCAAGTGTCATTAATGTAGGAAATTCACAATTAATGTTAAACGTTAAAAATTCAAACTTTTAAACTTTTAGAGACTCTTATACTTCCTTGCTCGCCTCCATCATGAAACACTGAGAAATTACGAACACATGCCATGGTTACTGAGCCATTCAGCAGTAGCCAAGGGCTTGATGAGTTATCTCTTAATGCATCTTGCATAACAATCATTAATAACACTGCAAAAGCCTGAAGCTTCACTAGTCATGCACTCTCAGATCACAAACCCAACATCACTCCGGGTTCCTTCTCCCCACTTAACTCTGTAACTAATAGCCACAGAAAATCTGTGGCTACATTTCATTTCTTTGCTAATGACTGACATTTATTCTCTTTTTCTTCAGAGTCTGAAAGCTTCTCTTTTAGTAGAAAACTTTCCTTTGGCGACAGTGATACCAAGAGAGAAAAAGAACAAAATAGGCTTAAAGATGGGTTTAAATTTTGGCTTAACTTAATCCACACTGATAGGCGTTCAAATGCCTCAGCATCAGCTAATGTAGTGCAAAGCAGAATTAAAGCTGTCACTCCTGGACATGTTTCAGCTGTGAAACAATAGGGGATCCCTACGTATGAGAAGTGCAGCCTGTGCCCCAAAACCCAGGTGGGCTATAGAGCTGTCCCCAGGCACAGAATGGGACTGAGATGCTTTTGGTGCAGTGGCTCTGCAGTGCTGTGGGGCACCAAAAATGCAAGTGCCTGTGACACCAAATCAGAAAGAATGGTTTTCCTTTGGCCAGCCATTAGGTGCTAGTTTGCCTTTTTTTCCCATTTGGGGCTTCACAATAGTTAAATTTCGCTGTAAAATGTGACCAGGAGCAGCTGAGAGCTTGTGTGTCCTTGTTCATGGTACCCAGGGACAGCAGAGAGTGGTCTGTCTTGTAGTTGTTGCAGTCTTCTTCAGGATCTTTCTGTGCTGAACTGGAAACATTTCCAGGATGAGTAAATTACCTGAAATGGGATGTGCCTTTACGCTCCAATTCCCGCCATGCAAAAAGGTGAACTTTTGTGAACTGCGCAGCAAGAAATAAAGCTCAGGGGAGGCTGAGAGGATGTGTAAGGGCAGGGGTTTAGTTATGCTCTTCTCTGCCTCCTCAGCATTTAAGCTAAATCAGTTTCATCTCTATTATCCAGCAGGAACAGCAGCAGAATAGAGGCACACTAAACACCGTTTCAAGCTAACTCTTTTTACTTTGCAAGTGGGAAATAGGCCTGGAGCACGTGCCAGGTTAGTTGCCACAGCTCAGCTGGCGAAGCTGTGGTGCCAGAGAGGGTGAGCACAAGAGCACGGCCCCTGTGTACGGTATCTATGTTCAAACTGCTTTTCACAGTGACTGGTTTTTACTTCCTCTCCTACCAGTATTTTACAGTAGCTTGGATGAAGTGTAGCACAACTGTGGGTAATTGCAGGGCCAAATAATATTAGTCTTCAGATTTACACCCTGTTGAGTTTAATCTTTAGTAATGAGAGTAGAGAAGGCTTTCTCATTATTTTGACATCTATACACCTGCATGTATACACTTTTGTACGCAGCATGATCAAGATCCTCAGCTAGCCCCAATCTGTAAGTCTCCCACTGCAATCAGTGAGCTACATGGATCTGCACCAGATGAATATCTTCCTTTCTACATAAATCGAAACTGCTCTAAGCTTCAGAAAGCTATTAAGCAATTTTGTTTAGCAGTCCCTTTTCAGTACAAATTAAACCTTTGAAAATGTACCTTATCAAAATTTTAGAATAATCTGAAGACCTTCTTCTCATTGTATTTCCTCTCCTCTCCTCTCCTCTCCTCTCCTCTCCTCTCCTCTCCTCTCCTCTCCTCTCCTCTCCTCTCCTCTCCTCTCCTCTCCTCTCCTCTCCTCGCCTCTCCTCTCCTCGCCTCTCCTCTCCTCGCCTCTCCTCTCCTCTCCTCTCCTCTCCTCTCCTCTCCTCTCCTCTCCTCTCCTCTCCTCTCCTCTCCTCTCCTCTCCTCTCCTCTCCTCTCCTCTCCTCGCCTCTCCTCGCCTCTCCTCTCCTCTCCTCTCCTCTCCTCTCCTCTCCTCTCCTCTCCTCTCCTCTCCTCTCCTCTCCTCTCCTCTCCTCTCCTCTCCTCTCCTCTCCTCTCCTCTCCTCGCCTCTCCTCGCCTCTCCTCGCCTCTCCTCGCCTCTCCTCGCCTCTCCTCTCCTCTCCTCTCCTCTCCTCTCCTCTCCTCTCCTCTCCTCTCCTCTCCTCTCCTCTCCTCTCCTCTCCTCTCCTCTCCTCGCCTCTCCTCTCCTCTCCTCTCCTCTCCTCTCCTCTCCTCTCCTCTCCTCTCCTCTCCTCTCCTCTCCTCTCCTCTCCTCTCCTCTCCTCTCCTCTCCTCTCCTCTCCTCTCCTCGCCTCTCCTCTCCTCGCCTCTCCTCTCCTCGCCTCTCCTCTCCTCTCCTCTCCTCTCCTCTCCTCTCCTCTCCTCTCCTCTCCTCTCCTCTCCTCTCCTCTCCTCTCCTCTCCTCTCCTCTCCTCTCCTCTCCTCTCCTCTCCTCTCCTCTCCTCTCCTCTCCTCGCCTCTCCTCGCCTCTCCTCGCCTCTCCTCTCCTCTCCTCTCCTCTCCTCTCCTCTCCTCTCCTCTCCTCTCCTCTCCTCTCCTCTCCTCTCCTCTCCTCTCCTCTCCTCTCCTCTCCTCTCCTCTCCTCTCCTCTCCTCTCCTCTCCCCTTCTCTCCTCCTTTTTTCCTTCTTAATTTATATCTAAATCCAACTGCTGGGATAAATTCATTAGCTCAGCGTCTGGGAAAGTTAGACATACAAGTTGAAGAATGAAAAAAAACCAAAAAGCAAAAAAGGAAAGACAAATGTGTTTTGCCAATGAGTCTATGGTCTAAGGAGAAAGAAGGAAATTCTCCTCGTATGAACAGCCACTGGCAACTGGTGTGACAGATATTGTGTGCTGGAACCAGGCAGAGAAATGTAATCACAGAAATAAGGCCACCTGAACAGCCTCACCCTCAGCCTTTCTTAGGTCTCCATGTGCCCCTTCTAGAAATGTAAGACAGAGGCGCAGGGGATGCAATTTGTTTTCTTTTGAGTCAAAAGAAACACAGCTTTGATGCAGCATCAGGAGAGCCACAGGTTGCCTTGTTTCATCTCCCTGAGGACTGCACACCCCTACTTCCAGGCAATATCCTTGTGCAGGTGAACCCTTGAACTCCCATATGCTGTGCGTGAACGCAAGACCCAGCTCTGGGTTTTGCCCTTTAACATGCTGAAAGCCCTGACACACATTATCATACCATCCAGTCTGAAAATCCCTTTAAAAATTATGTTATTCTTGCAACGTCCACATAAAAACTGTAGAATGTGCTTTTGGTTTGTGTAGCAGAGAACGTGACACAGGTGGAGTCAAAACCCCTTCAATTCCTTTTTATTGCTTTTTTTTATCGTTATTTTTGTTTGCTCAGTCTCATAGGAGATTGAAAATATTTTTCCATACGTCAGTTGTAGAGCTGTGTAATAAGCAATGAGCCATGAATCGAATGTTCAGCCCCGTATCAGTGGAAAGTTTTTTTTTACCTCATCCCTTGCTAACACATGGAGTTTCTTGGTAACAGCTAAATACAGTTCTTGCCATGAGAATTATGTTCCCCAGGAGCAACGGTGCTAAAACAAGGTGTGTTATTAAAGATCAGCTACTTTATCAGCCTCTGTTATATTTATGTCTAAAGGCAGTGAGCTGTGTTTTTTATTGTTCACGGCCAGTCCCAACCAGACGGTGTGTATTTAACAAGCAGGCGGGCCAGGTAAGGAGGAGCTGCTCTTTGATTTCCCTTTACCACTGGGGACACGACGTGCTGCAGGGCATCTGTGGCTGAGGCACATCCTGGCTGCCACCTCAAAGGCAGCCCACCCCAGCAAAGGCAAACAAAAAATACACAAGCCAGCTTCCTCCTGAGTGTTGCCTCCGCAGGGTGAGCTCAGCAGGAGCAGTGCTGATTCACTGGGGAGAGCGTCCTGGCTCCAGCAGTGGCCAGCAGCAGATGCCCCAGCAGCAAGTGCAGAAAGCTGAAAAAAACTATCAATATTCTGCCCTGACGGCCTCACAAAATGCAGCGATACGAACCAAAAGCACCTCCGTTTCCTTCTAGGCAAATGCAGGGGTGAAATGACTGAAAGTGTTCTCTTTTTTTCCCCCTCCTTTAATTTTTAATTTGTTTTTGCAAGCTTCTGCCGCTTAGGCAGAAGGGTCTGCTTCCTGCCATAGGGTCTACAATAACATATCAGGGCAGACTGATTAACTACCAGCATGTTCCTCTAGTAATATATTAGACACCCTCCTCCTCCCTCTTCTGTTCTGTTCAATCAATTAAATTCAATTTACAGTTCATGGGAAAGGGGAAAAGAGAGGGGAATTTCTGCCACATTTATTGGTTTACCTCTGTAATTTCTCTATCCAGTTGTGGTGCTAGTAATTGAACTAAAACAGTCAAACGAATGCTTGAGAATTGCTTTAATGCCACCGTGAGCACCAGTCCCTCTGACCTCTAAGCACACACGGGTGGGTTGTGTTAGCTCCTCCTAAAAATTAACTCTGTAAAACAAACAAGGCTGGAGTCTACCTTTGTTGTTTGCTTATTTGAGGAGGAAATGGTCTCATGGTTGTCAGACACTGT